>NW_022196900.1:10309049-10337219 GCF_008632895.1 Mastomys coucha
TACTAACGGCAAGCCAAATGCCATCTTGTAGTGGTGATGTGCTTATGAAATGGCTTCCTACAAGGAAGGAGGAGATTATTATTCTGTATGGAGGTAACTTGTGGGGCAGTAGGCTGTGCAAGCAACCTGGCCCCAGTCGAACAAGAGGTCTGGAACCAAGGAAACTGGGTGGGTGGTAATTTCTGCCTGCGTGGGACAGAAGGTGTTTGACCATGCCTCCTGGACCCCTGGCTCCTGTAGCAGTCACAGCCCCCCACAGTCCCCCTGCAGGAGAGGTGTGTGATATTGGTCATGTATTAGCAACCTTCCTACATGCCAATAAGGTTTCCCCAAGCTCTGAGCCCAAACCAATGAGAAGTACCTGCTGTCAAACCCATAAATCCTATCCAGGGAATTAAAAGTATGTGAGAACTACTCCACTGTCTAAGCCTTTTGTTCTAAGAGCTATAATACTTGGGAAAGAGGTCTACTCTCCCAAAACACAGCTTAAAGCTGCTCAGCACTCCTCACTCACTAGTCAGCCTCTCTTCGGCCCAGCGGGACCCTACTCGGTGCAGTAGCATGGAGTAACCGAGTAACTTGGAAAGCATGGTGGAGACAGCATGGCAGAGACAGAGGTGAAACCAACTACAGCAGCAGAAGCAGCAGAAGTGACTTCTTGTCCCTGCCCATGCTTGCTTCCCTTCACCAGAATGCCCATACCAGGTCAGGTTAGAGATCTCTGTGGAAAGCCTCTGGTACACAGGCCCACAGTAACTCTGTCCCTGTCTCTCTGTGTGTGTCTCTGTCTCTGTCTCTCTGTCTCTCTGTCTCTCTGTCTCTCTCTCTCTCTCTCTCTCTCTCTCTCTCTCTCTCTCTCTCTCTCTCTGTGTGTGTGTGTGTGTGTGTGTGTGTGTGTATAAAGGTAAATGTCTCTTTTCTTTCCCCAGATGAAATGATGAGATGAGAGCTATCCCCGGTCTTTGCAAATACACAGCTTGGACTAAGCCAAGAGTATTTCTTTCTCTGTTCAAACTATCCCTAGGCCTAGGCCTAGAAGCTTCTATCCTCTCAACAATCTACTCTTCTTCAAGCCAGGACGTTGAAGGCTTCAGCTTCCAGCTTCTATCCTTTTTACAATCTAATCTTCTGCAAGCCTGGTCCTTGAAGGCTTCAGCTTCCACCTCTGTCTGCTAACCTAGGCCTAGACTGTTTCAACTTCTGACACTTACTGCTGAATGAAAACACCCTTTCTAGCTTTTTCTTTACTCTAGCTAGCTGGTTCAACTCAGCTGTCCTGACTCAAACTCCTTTACTAGCTGACTGATTCAAACTGGCTTTTCTTGCCTTCTAACTGAATTGGTCTGGTTTAAAAGACTGCCTCTGAACTCCAGGAACTGAGCTGAACTGCTCCAAACTGAACTGAACTGAATTACACTGAATTAAATCCCATTTAATCCTCTCTTCCTCACTGATCTTTAAGTAGCCCCTCTTTCCTGTCTTTTCTTGCGAATGTTGAGACATATCCTATCTCTGACTCATTCTGTCAAATCTTTCTCTGATCCATCACTTTGTCTGCCCCTCAATTAGACATCATTGTCTAAATTAAAGGTGTGTTCTAAGAACATGTCTGCATTCCAGCATAAGGGATTAAAGGTGTGTTATGTCTGCACTCTGGCCACATCATATATTTGGATGTGATCCTTTGCCAGATCAGCCATATGGCTGAATTAAAATTTCCCTATATGTGTATGTATGATATATATATATATATATATATATACACACACACACACATTATATATATCATATACATATATATGTATATATACATATATATCATACATACATACATACATATATTCTGTTTTGTAACATATTCAAACATTATTTGTGTTATTTATCCCTTTTTCTCTCCCCCTCTCTGTGTTACCTTCTCTACCTCTTCCACTATGAAGGTTCTACAGCCCCATTTTCCCCTTTTCCTTCTTTATAGCACCTGTGTACTGCTATCCTCTCTCCAAACAATCTCAGAATTAGTGAACTTGGTCTGAGGTTTCTGTAAAACAGCAAATGCCTTCCAGGACCAATGGGATCTCTGTGAGATGCTTATCATTCCACTGGGACTTTCTCGAACTATGTGTGGCCCACTCATTCCCTCCTTCAATTTACAGACCTAGTTTGTGAAATGTCTATGTAGCCATTAATGAAGTTCACTGTTACAGTTTTATCTCAGCAATCATAAATCATTTAACAGACTTATGCCACCAGTAGCCTGGACCATAGCTGTATCAATGTTTACAGTCTTATTTTGTACATTAAAAAAAAAAGTATAAGATGCTCTTTGCTGGTATCATTTTCCTAAGATGATGCAAGACAATTGTCCATATTATGCTCTCTAGGAAGCAGATACTGTGATGGGAGAGGCATGAAGCAAATTTATTGGGGAGCATCACCTCTTACGAGGTGCCAGCAATGAAGACATTAGTCCCTGTTAGAGGCAGATAAAGTCTCTGCCAGGACAGTGGTAGCTACAAAGGATGGTTTACTCATTAAACAATTCACAGAAATGTCTAGAGTATTTACTCCATCTATTTTAGCCACTGACTGGGGACATTGCAAGAATGTGATGTGAACTTTTATTCCCTTGCTTGGCCACCAGCTAAAGGTAAAAAGTAAGCTCACACTCATAAATGAGAGTCCCTGGACAGAGGAAGGCTACAAGCTAACAGCTATGTCCTTTGCGATTGGAAATCACCTTTTTGAAGTGTGGTATAAGCAGCCCAGCCCAGTTTTTGCTGCAATTATTTCTTCTTACCAAGTCACCCTTCAGTCAATGTCTATAGGTATTGGTTGCTCTGCTCTCCACTGCTATGTAACAAACATATCATCTAATTGTTTAAAAATTATTGCATTCTATTTCGTGAGTCAGAAATCTGAAAACCTGCCCAGGCTGCTATGTGACTACAGTGATGAAAACTCAACAAGGCTAAGTTTGCTTCTCACTGTAGGTTGAAGATGACTGACAATCAGGCATTTGCTGACATTTATAAAGCATTTCTCTTCACCTCGTTATGAGCCTTGGACTTCTCACAGCCCAGTGGCTGGTTTTAAAGTATAGGCATTCCAAGCATAGACATTCCAAGAGGCCAAGGCAGGAGCTGGAAGGTGTCTGCCAACTCAATCCTGGAAGTCTTGCATTGTGCCTTTTGCTCTATGCCATTGGACAATGGCATGATCTTTAATCAGACTCCACATCTTAGTAGTAGAAGCAACAAAGAACTTGTCTTCTCTGACTTATCATGATTTTAAGTTGTTAGAAGACTTATGCAATATTATTGGAATAGATACTATTTTCTTTTTAATTCATGGTGTCTTATATAAGCAGTTCATATTTAATCATTGTTCTGGGAGTATGATGTTAGTTACCTTATTATTCTTCTTTTAGTGTTTTTCACTTTACACCTATAGTACCTTAATCTCTGAGCAGCATCACATCAGAACAAATATTCTCAATATCAGCTGATTGTCCTAGGTAAAAGCATAGCCCTCACTGTATAGATTCTAGAACTGTTGCTAGAGCTAGAGGAGCCCATGCCTCTGTAGAAGAGACTCTACGGTATACCAAGAACCTTGATGTATTCCATAAAACTTAATTAAGTGTTCAATGTGCATGCTGGGATTACATAGATACACAAAACTCACCCATATTCCTTGAGCACCATAGAAATGACTCTTGTGTTAACAGTAATAAATGAGGAGCTGAAGGAGTGCCACCTAGAGAAAACAAAGGACCTACAAACACCTGCATTGTGCTTTAAGAACATTCATTTGAGCACAGGAATAGGAGGAAGAAATATTGAAGCAGAAGAAAAAATATGTGAATAGTCACAGAGTAAGACACGTAGGTAAATTTCACCTTTGATGGAAATGTATGACTTATCACTTGTAGGTAAAAGAATCTGCCTGTAAGGAGTTGGGGTGGAATTCGAGAGTTTGAGCTGTCTTTATCCTCTAGAAAGGCATTACTGGTATGCCTGTGCTTTAGAGAAAGTGCTTCAGTGATACATGCTGTGGACCAAAGTGAGACCAAATGAAAGTAATCTGAACAAATGCTTCAATAGTGTTGGCAGGAAATGATGACATCTTGAATTAAAGAGCATAAGATAGGAGGAGGAACAGCTTGGAGAAATGAAGAGAATTTCAGTGGCACACCATCCTGCACTCAGGACACTAAGACAAGATCTGCCCAAAAGGGGAGGGAATCAGGAAGGTGGACTCCTATTAGACCCTGGTTGAATATGGAGTCAGGGGAAGAAACAAATAAGACTCAAGGATGATGTTCCATTTTCTGGTTTGAAAAACTGTATTGATAGTAATGTGATTCCCAGAGGCACCACTGTATGAGAGAGGGATTCAGTAAGTGGAAGGAAGAGACAAATTGTTTCAAAATGGAAAATCTTGGGCACAGATTGCTTAAGGAACATCTGGGGCAGATGTTGCATAAGGCTTCAGAAATAAAAGTCTGAACTCTAGACCTTTATACTTTTTCATATTCTAGGGACTTGAGTATGACAGAGTGCTTTGGATGACAGCAGTAGATCATCCAATCATCAAGATTCAGGTGGAGGCTGAAACTATGGAGAAGCTCACTATAAAGTAAATCCTGGAGTCTAGGAAAGGTGTTCATGTACAAATAAGGATTTCACTACCCAATAGACAATTGATTTCTCAAAGAATGTGTGTTCTCCTAGGATAAACATCAGAGAAAGAACCCTAAGCTAACAGTAAAATCCTGGAAATACCACCACTATTTGAAGTCTGCACCTGAGGACCATTGGCAGAAGACATTTGTGTTTGTTAGGGTTTTGTTGCTGGAAAGTGACAAAATGATCACAGCAGCTCTTATAAAGGAAAGCATTTAACTCAGGCTGGCAGACAGGTTCAGAGGTTTAGTCCATTATCATCGTGGCAAGAGGCATGGTGGCACACAGGCAGACCTGGTGTTGGAGAGGTCACTGAGAGTTCTATATCTGAATTGACAGGCAGTAGGAAGAGAATGACCCTGGGCCTGGCCTGAGCATCTGAGACCTCAAAGACACACTTCCTCCAACAAGGTCACACCTACTCCAACAAGTCCACACCTCCTAGTCTTGCCACTCAGTATGAGCCTATGGGGGCCATTTTTATCAAACCATCATAAGGCTTGAGGTGGAATTCTGAGAACTGGAAAAATGAGAGAATCAGGAGCAGAGATGAATCCCGACTAGAACTGTGGACTACTGCGGCCACCACGTCAAATAAGCATAGCATGGGAAAGTAACATATGAACTCTTCAGCAAAGTCACTGATGACCCCAATGCAAGGAATCTGAGAGAGAGGGGACAGAGAGCCCAACAGAAGTGGCTCCTAGGGAGCTCTGCAGGGGAGAAAGAGCAAGCTGGATGATCCCCTTAGAAGCCAGAGTCATGGCCACAAGGCTTTGTTTCTGATTTCCATATTGGTTGCTCTCAGTGTTTGAGATATTTGCAGAAGCAGTAAGGCGGAAGCTGCTTAACGTTCAAGAGGAGAAAACCACACAAACGGAGAGGCTCTCAGAAAGACAAGTCAGTTAGCGGCTCACTCTTTACAGGACTGTTTCTGTGTCTGGTGGCTTGAAGCATTCCTGTCTGTTGAGTTGCTCCCCGTGTTTGAACAATGGATTATTTTAGACACACGTGTTAGGAATTCTCCTTTTTATTTATATTAATTTATGGTTAGATTCAGCATTTCATTTTGGGTATGGATTGACTCTGATATAACGTTATCTGTACTTACCAAATCCCTGTAATTTGGGGACAATCTCTTTGCTGTTCTGATTTTTAATGCCTTCGGTATAATGAAACCTGTCTTGAAGGCAATATTAGAGCCAAGAATGTCTATGCACAGAAAAAACAAAAAAAAAACCTTATAGAAGTTTTAAAAGCCAGTAAGCACCTGGGAAATTGGTTTTCCATCTTAGTATATGATTTTAAAGGTGGTATCATGGTTATTAAAGATTATTACAAGTCAAAAAGAAAGAAGCATACAAAGATATAAAAACACAGCAAAGTATATATAAATAGGCATTTCATACAAGGCAGAGCACAAAGAGTAAATAAATATGTGTAAGATGTTTCACTTTCTAGTTATTATATAAATTTCAGACCGCAGAAAACTCTAAAACCCTACAGGTAGGTGTGGAAAATAAAAACATTTTTGTATTATCTTCCAAAGTTGACAGTACATATTATCCTATGTTCCAGAAAAACCACTCATAAGTGCATACTATTGAGAAACTTTAGCTATGCCTCAGTTGACATTATAGAGGTTATTTGTATCATTTTATCTCAACAATGAAAACACTAAGAAAGAAGCCTTCAATATGAACAGTAAAATATGAATGAGCCTCAGTTAATTGCAAAAGTCTAGGTGAATGAACACATATCAAGTAAAAAAACAAAACTGTGATGTAAAATGTTTGCTTTTAAAATATATATAAAATCTGTGGCTAGAAAGATGTCTCCATGGGCAAACTGATACCTGTGCAATCATGAGGACCTGAGTTCATATTCCCAGTACCCACATGGTTTGGCAGCCTGCCAGGACTCCCTTTACCCAGTACCTATCACTGTTGAGGCAGCCTATTATAATCCCTGGGCACTGGAGATAGAGCCAGAGAAAAAGCTCACTAACTACACTAGCCAGATCCATGAGCTCTGAGAGACCCTACCTCAATATATATGCATGAGAGTGATTGAAAAAGATACCCAAAGTCAATGATGGGCCTACACACACACACACACACACACACACACACACAGGTGGCATATTTATGAATACATTGATAAATTGTGCCTGTGTTTGTATGTATGGTATGTATGTGTGTGTGTATGTGTGTGTCTATATGATCTTTATCCTCAGCCCTATGCAAACCAGTTGTAGTATGCTCTTATAGTGCCAGCAGTTGGAAGGTGAATGTATAAGGATCAGACGTTCAAGGTCATTTTTGACTATATATCATTTTGGACTTGCCCTGAAATATATGAAACACTATCTTTATCTCTGTTCCTGTCTCTCTACTTCTCTCTGTTTTTCTCCCTCTCCATGTATGTATGTAGAGATGTGCATGTGCATATATGTATATATATGAAAACATATACATGCTCATTCATATGTCATTCTAGAAAAACATACAGTGTGCAAAGAAGTGATAAAATTCAGGAAAATTATGACATCTTTAGGAGATAAAACAAAATGCAGGAGATAAAGATTAGGTATACATATGCATATGCATCCTGTACATACATACATACATAGACATAGACATACACATCTACATACAAACACATATACATACATATACATCATATGCATATAAAGAAGTCTGTAACTCCTTGATAATGTTCTGCTTCTGAAACTGGGTGGTATGGCCAGATTCAATGTATTTTGTGTCTAACATATACTAAGTATATTTTTATGAAAATTAAGTATTAGACCTCAAAGCTTGGGGAGAGCTCTGTGTCTAACTTGTTCTGGAACCTCAAACAAGACATTTAACTTGTCTGAGCTTTCTTTCCCTTTGCTGTAACAACAGAGATAATCTAGATAAGCTAGATAATCTCTCAAGCGCCTTTCATTCCTGAGTTTACAATCGTTTATATAAGGGGACTCACAGCACATTCGAATTAAGAACTTCCCTTTCTAACAGTACATATCAACAGTTCTCTAAAGGAAGAAAGGAGTAATAACTTGTCAACTTCCATTATAATCAAAAATGGAAAATCAAAATAAAAACAAGGTTGTATTAGACCATTTGAAACTATGTAAATATTTTTATTTTTATTTTTTATTGTATGTGATTTTATAACTCTAGGATAAATTGTTATTGGACTATAAGCTTCTTACATACTTTCATTATTTTAAAAGAACACATAAGTAAGGATAACTCAGTAAATAATGAAATCTAGGGAGAAATAACTGTCAGATGACAAAAATTTCAATAGATGCCTGCAGACAGGGAACAGATTAATCCATAGCATGAGATGCAAACTTTAAAACATTGAGGCAAAGTTAAAAAGTTCTTGCCCACTCTGGCAAGCAGGAGCCACAGGTAAATGAAAGCAGAGTCCACAGAAAAACAACTCAAATCCCTGAACACCCATCCTCCACTTAGGAGGATAGACAGGCCATGCCACTTTAACTTTCCACCAACACAAAGCTCGAGGATTCTCTAAGTGCTAAGAGCACACTGATAATGCTTACTCTATGCCAGGCCAAGTTTAGCCAGGGAAGTAAATAGCTTAATGTCCACTTTAGCCCTTGTCTGTAGATGCTAATGTCTATTTTGCAGATGGAGAAAATAAGGTACAGGGAGCCTTAGTGACTTGTTCCGTGTCATAGGTAAGGTAATGAGTGGCAAAGAAGGGGACAGCGAGCTGCCAGGTGTAGTCGCTGGATCTCAGACCAAGACCCTCGCTGCATTTTCTAGGACATTTTTGACAGAAAGATGTAAGAAAATATGAAGACATGTTGGAAGGGTTTGACAGCCTAAGTTCCCAAGCCTCTGATGGCCCTTAGAAAAGATCAAAAGGCAGAAACAGCTGGGCTTTGGATGGAGCTCAGCAACAAAGTGCTTGCCTGGCATGCACAAAACTCAAGTGCCTCAGAAAACATTATCAGTTATCCAAGAATGCACACAACTTCCTGAGCCTCCCCTGCTTGGCATGCTTGGCCTACGTTGGATGCCCTAAATGTGTCTTCTAAAGTAATTTCACATTCCATTGAATACATTTCCATGGACAAGGCACCCATCCTTGCAGAATGGCAGAATGTGTGGAGTGTCGAAGAAAACAGAGTCTGCGTTGTGCCATGCACAGAAAGTTTCGAAGCAGAACGATCATTTTCAAAAGGAGCATAAGTCAGCCCACAAGGATAACAGAAAAGAGGCCTTGAGCATCTCTTTCATGGCCTCCAATCAAGCAGAGCTGTCCTTAGAATGACAGCCTTTCATAAGAATAGGAGGATTACAGGTTCTGGTTCAGAGAGCTTTTCCCTGTCACGTGTATTAGGATAATTGTTCTTCTAATTCAGATCTCTAAGCAGCTTAATGCCTGTTCTCATCTTATTTCAACTTAGAAAGAACATTAAGAAATTGTCATATGTGTCCAGAGAATGCTAAACCGTCCAAGCTCTGCGCTCCTGTGGTAGAACTGGCATCCCTCCCAAACACAGGAAACTGAACAGGGCCTCTCTCAGGCCAAATCTTAATCTAAACAAGTGGTTTTAAGGAATATTAGGTAGATATAACATCTTCCTAACCAAGTGCATTGGGGGACAATAGAACCTAATTCAAGTTAATTGAAAACCATTCGCTTCATTCAGTGCTTCCAATTTGGTTAAGTCACCACGAGTGCACCAAATCCTACAATACAGTGATGCTGATAACTCAAGAGATTTAGAGAGTTACTTGTGGCAAGAGATAGTCAAATCTGCTGAAGTCATGGGGCCCTTTCAAAATTAAATCACCATCTGCACCCAGGAGGTGGGGCTGTTCCACAGCTCTCTATGCACGGTCCTGCCAGGGGAGAGCTCAGCTCCAGGGAGTGCTCTGACCCCCTAGACTCAGGTAAGATTGCCATTTTCTCTCAGGTGACTGTCTAAGGCAGGACCAGCCAAGACCCCACAGGCCACAGAAGCGGCAGAGCAGCTGGGACAGGGTCCTTCCTGCCTCCATTTGCACCCAGGAGCGGTGGCTGTTTCACAGTCCTCTGTGCATGGGTCCTGTCAGGAGAGAGTTGGTCTTCCAGGAGTGTGGACACAAGCTTACAGGTCCACAGGAGGGGCAAGCTCAAGCCAGAGATAGCAAGACCAAATAAGACCAGAGATAAACAGATGGCAAAAGGCAAGTGCAAGAACCTTACCAACAGAAACCAAGGCTACATAGCCTCATCAGAACCCAGTGCTCCCTTAACAGCAAGTCCTGGATAGCCCCCAACAGACCAGAAAAGCAAGATTTGGATTTAAAATCACATTTCATGATGATGATAGAGGACTTTAAGAAGGATGTAAGTAACTCCCATAAAGAAATACAGGAAAAGTCAGGCAGTGGTAGCACACGCCTTTAGTCCTAGCACTTAGAGGCAGGGGCAGGCAGAATTCTGAGTTCAAGGCCAGCCTGGTCTACAAACTGAGTTCCAGGACAGCCAAGGCTACATAGATAAACCCTACCTCAAAAGAAAAAAAAAAAAAGAACTAAAACAAAAACAAAAAGAAAACAGGCAAGAGACCTTAAAGAGAAAACACAAAAATCCCTTAAAGAATTACAGGAAAACACAGCCAAGCAGGTGAAGGAATTGAACAAAAACATCCAGGATCTAAAATTGGAAGTAGAAACAATAAAGAACTCACAAAGAGAGACAACTGTGGAGATAGAAAACCTAGGAAAGAGGTCAGGCATTACAGATGCAAGCATCACCAACAGAATGCAAGAGATAGAAGAGAGAATCTCAGGAGCAGAAGGTACCATACAAAATTAAAGTAGCCATTGGCGTGCAAGTGTCTGACAGTGTTCATGCTAGCTTGCCCTTTGGGAGTCTCTCTACTTGAGAAGATACAGGGGAACCAGAGCTTTCTTGTCTTAGGCACTTAGAGTACTTTAATGAATGCATGAATCATTCAGGAATTATTATAAAGCCCCATGATACTCTATCTCACATCTTTATATATTTTAATATGTGATTGTACATGTATCTTCAGGGGTGGCTGATTCTAGTCACCTGGTAACAATTGGAGTAGCAGATAGCAAATAATCAGAAAGAGTCCAAAGAAGTATCTGTGTGCTCTTTGGAATTATGAATGGAGAGTGGTATCACACATGATACACTTCATCATTTCTACTCCTGCCGATTCAAACTGTTGTTATTTTTCTGTGAGGAGCTGTTGGCCGCCTGCACCAACATTAATGAAAGAAAGGGTTCTTCTGGAAATAGGAGTTAGAAATAGATAGGAAAAGATAGAAGGAGATATGAGAGAGTGGCCACAGAAATACCTACCCACGCGTGCAAGGGTAAAAATTAGACAGCAGACTTTACTGTTCAGTCATCTTGAATAAATTAATGAATCCCCTTTGTTCCCCCAACAGGTAAAATACCTGGGGCATAAACCACTCCCCCCAAAATACGTCCATGTGATAGTCCAATCAGCGACTTCCTTGTTACTCTGTGGTGGTGGAGCTTTCTAATGTAACTAGAACCCGGTTGGAGGCGAGGCGAATAGCAGGAGATGGGCAGAGAGGTGTGGCTATCAGAGGCAGGTCTCAAACCAGGAGGGTTACAAGGAGCATCTCAAAATTTGGCTTTGGAATTAAACTTCTTCTCTTCACCTAGCCTCAGATCTTTTAGCACAGTCTCTCCCATTTTGAATAAACACTACTTTGTGCATTGCTAATACCCTTGTGGGTAAATGTAATAAATGCTTGAGAAAAACTTTAAAATGATTCGTTTCATGTTTTCACAACAGTAAAAAACTATACATCATAAAACAGGATCTTTTTCTTACACATGTTTGTATATGAGAGACCTAAATAGTAGGTTAGCATGAGCTTGTTCTGCGTGTGAGAGAGGACATGTGTATGAGAGGCATTTTGAAAGCCAGACAATACCCATAAGCAATCTTTGCTCCAATCCTGAATTCTCTAATCCAACACTCTGCTACAGTCTCTTACAAGTTTCTACAAGCTTTACCTTCTTCAGAGACATGTCTCAAGTCTCAATCCATTTCCCTGCTCAAAATCCTTAGATGGTTTCCTTTGACATGTACACTGAAATTTGACTGCCTGTAGCTTCCAACACTCTCCTCTTTGTTGCCGTTTGCTTCTTCCCCCTTTACCCTAAGTCAGGGATCTAGTACAGCAGCACAGTGATCAAAAGGTGAATCTGGCCCTCAGCATATCCCCATGTTAATTGGGACTCCATAGCTATAAATGACAGTGGTAGAAAGAGGCAAAGAGAAGCATGTATGTGAATATATAAACAGCTCTCATGTACTGACATAAAAAGACAGTCACAGTGTATTGTTAAGAGAAAAGCAATCTGTAGAACTGCCTATGAATGTGATTCCAATATATACCTACATACACATATATTACACATACATATGTGTGTGTATGTGCGTGTGTGTGTGTGCATGTGTGTGTGTGTGTGTGTGTGTGTGTTTAAATAAAATCTGGTATGGGTTATGTGTGGGCAAAACAGAAAACCTGGCAAAATAAATAGATAGCAACTAAAAATGAACTTGTGGTCACTGGGTGAAATTCTGATGTTTTATTTTTAAATTTATACACTAGGATATCTGATAATGAAAAAATAGTCCAATATGTGCTTGTTTTATGGTGCCCCTCTGCTAACACAAGACCACCACATGTTATCCACATGCTTATGAAGATTTAACTGAATTAAGATTAAATGTGGCTAGCACACAACCGTGGGATGAAAATTTTATTTCAAGTCTCCACCTAATTGCTTTCCCTGGGATAACTGGCTTCATTTAGATGCAACCTGGAGGACTCAGATGCCAACTGCACCTGTGAACTGCCAGCCAGCCCCAGAGATGGGAGAGTCTGGTTCACATAGCATCTTCTCTTAGGTGTGGATGTGGCATTCCCTGAGACACAATGGAAATTAGGAAATTCCTTACCTGTTCATTTTAATAGAAAACTGGAACATCTAACTCTTTCTGAAATGGGGGTGGGGAGAGATTTACCTTTTTTAATTCAAAAGAAAAACAAACTAGTTGTTTGTGGAGAAGAGTTTTTCCTTTTCTTCTCATTTTGCCTAATTTCCAATTAAGGTAGCGATGAACACACAGGGAAAGAAGAGAATCCTGCTCCTTTCTTCAGGGAAATTAACCAGTATCAATGCTTCCATTTAAAACCGCTTTAAAGCAAACACGGGAAGATATGTGGCCTTAATCTTCTTCCCCGTCATCTTTAACATTGACTCTACTTGGCCTGGCAAGAGGTAGATTTGCTTTCTCTGTGATGTGGAAATCATTTCTCAGAGCAATGTTTTCTAAATAGATTTCAGACTTAAAAGCTCACGATGAGAAAGGGACTCCTATTATGAATAACAAACAAACATTCTTATGATTTGGATTGAAGGAACAAGTAAGATTTTTAATTTTTGTTTTGTTTTGAGATGGATTCACCTATGTATCATCCAGTTTGCCAAACATTCCTATAAATATTCTAGAAGTTGATAAATATTGTACCTTGTGAAGGAATAAGTAAATGTAAAAGATTGTATGCTAAAATATACTTCTGGGAAAGCCAGTAAGCCCTGAGAATATTCCACTAGCAAAATCTGTCAAATGTAATCCTTAGACCAAGGGAATTAATCTGCATTTAAATCCTTAAGTAAGTCATCTTTTCTTGCAACATCACACATTAAAATTTTAATGTGGCTATTTATGACTGCAATATGAACCAGTCATAAGAAGTAATAACACAGTTCTTACTTGATTTGTTAGGATGAGTGAGAGGCCAGGAGGCTACGCATGAGGCCAGAATTCTCCTGGTTTTTCAAAGCCAATTAAGAACTCAGAAAGCAAAGGCTGCATGGATGATTTAATACTAGACTATGCAACTGCTGTAAAGTCAGGTTTTACTTGTGCACTGGCTGTGCCTACTGATTAAGCCCATAGCTCTCACACTGAAAACCTTTTTCAATTATAAATGAAGAAAAGTTTTAAGATGGCAAGAAAATTACATTTCCCTTAGAAATTATATGTGTGGTACCTTCAACCATTTCTTTAAAAATTGAGAAGGCCTCATGTGTGTAGATTAATGTGGCTTCTTCTCTCAATTCATGCAAACACCCTTGAATGACTTATTCATTCAAAAAATGTGCTACAGATGACTTAGCTATCAGAAATGGCATGGTTTGGGTTTGTTTTTTTTTTTTTTTTTTTTTTTTTTTTTTTTTTTTTTTTTTTTTTTTTTTTTTTTTTTTTTTTTGTCCTTTGAACGGGGATTAGTGTTCTGGATGATTAGACCATGGTAGTTTTGAAGTTCTCGTTGTTTTCAACATTTTTGGCTGGAGTTTGTATATCAAAGTTCTTCTGTCCTTTCTCAAGAATGGTGTCACCTGTGGCATTAATATCTGAAGGCTACCAACAAAGCTTCCATGTTGTTCATTTGTTTCCCTTAGAATTTACCCACTGGTTCTCCTTCCTACAAAGTAAGACCCTGAGCATTAAAACCCAAGCATATGTGTGGATTTATAGCATGCTCCAAGCTGGGTCCCCTACTTCTAGATCCTCTATATCCCCAGCTCTTTGGATTGGTATACTAGATAACCAGCTGTACCATGTCAGTCACTGAACACTTCAGACACAGGACTTGGAGGAATGAAGTTTAAATTCACTCCTTAAGAGGAGGCTTTCATTATATAAGAAGATGCTATACCAGCTGCCAAGGCAGATGTCAGTAGTCCTACCCTGCTGTAAAGTCTATGAAGCACAACAGTGGCTGGACCAGGAAGACATCCACAAAGGTGCAATAACGGCACTTCTGTCTTGGGAGTAACCAACTGCTGTCTAACTGGACTTAAGGCTTGCTCAGTGTCTGATACTGTAAATGGAGCTAAACGGGAATTTTTTGGAGCAAAACTGACTCCTATGAAATCTGAGGAGTGTGGATAGACCTCACCATAAATTGCAGCAAGCAACTTAATAACCATTAAAATTATAACTATGCTTTCTTCCTAGGCGTCCTGAGCTGTTCACTTTGCATGCATGGTTCACTCTTCTGTGCGTGTGCAATCCACTAAGTTGGTCATACAGTGCAGCTATATAGTCCTGGACTTTTTATGTCCTGAATTCAAGTGGTCCATATGTTACATGCTCTGTGAATCTTGCTTCAAAGTTTTGGAAGCACTTTATGGACCTGGGTTGTTTCAGGAACTGACTATTAATTAAATCAGCTCTAGGCCAGGGAGTCAATTTTGCAAGAGAACATGGGACTGTGGGTTTCAATATGCAATTCTCAAATATGTAAAATGATGATCTGGATGAAAACCTCAAATGAGGTTAACCACTAGGCCTGTGGGATTCTTCTCATACTTTGTAAAGCTTGAAAAGGGAGATGTGCATTTATTCACAGCAGACCTTATAAGGAATAGGGCTTGCTAAATAAGCTAAAATGTTTTACCTACAATACTTAGGGATCTCCTCAGACTTGGGCTACAAATCCATGCCAGTATGCCAGATATTTACTTACTTATCTCTAATTTTATATGTATGAGTATTTTGCCTACATGTGTGTATGTGCACTTCATATGGGCAGTGCCTGTGGAGACCTGAAGAAGGCATCCCCAGAACTAGAATTACAAATGGTTGTAAGCTACTATGTCGGGGCTGGGAACTGAACCCAGGCCCTATGCAACCTTTAAGAGATCTTAAGGGTAGAGCCATCTCTCCAGCCCCATCCTTAGCATTTTTACATAGGGTCTCAGGTTTGAACTTCAGTCTTCATGCTTCATGGCAAGTTTGTTACTGATTGCGGTATCTCCTGGGCCCCAGGTCAAATTTCTTTCATTTGGAGTAAAAAGTATCCTTAGTATTGTTACCCTGCTTACTTTACATCAATCAGAATCTCTGTAGTTATAGTTCACTTTAAAGTCACTAATCAAGAATAGAAATAAAAGTAAAAATAAAAGTAAATTATTTCCAACTAAATAGATACTGCTCATTAAGGAAGCAATAGATACTGTGTAATAAGCAGAGACTTCTGCCAGGCAACTTCTACAGAGGGAGGACAAATGTAAGCCCTGCAAAATGGAAGAGTCAATGCAGCAATAAAATCTGCCATTTTTCAGCCCATCAGAGGAGCCTGGCTAGGCTGACCTGTTCATCGATACCATTGGAGTTTCTCTCCTTACAGAAGCAACAGCAGACACAGACATAGGGAGGGAGAGAGAGAGACAGAGACAGAGAGAGGGAGACAGACAGGCAGAGAGACAGAGATGCAGAGACAGGCAAAGAGAGACAGAGACAGGCAGAGAGAGACAGGGAGACAGAGACAGACAGAAAAACAGACAGAAACAGAGTCCCAGAGACACTAGGCCTGGTATAGACTTTTGAAACCTCAAAGCCTACTCTATGACATACCTCGTCCAAGGCCACACCTCCTAATCTTTCCCAAGCAGTCTACCAACTGATGACTGAGCATTAAAATATATGAGCCTGTGGAGGCCATTCTCATTTAAACCAGCACATCCACCTTTACCAAAAATCAGGTGAAATGAGCATTCATCATCTCGAATTGTCTTTTCCAAGACCACTCTTTCTGCCAACTCTCATTGCTCACACTTTCTCATGCATGTAATGCGTGCTGAGCTCTGCCCTCTCTCAGTTCTGAGACTGCCCGTAGGGCAGGCATGGTCCCTGAGCATCTCAAACCACAGCCTTCCCAAGCCCTGAATTATTCACTGCTATGTCCTTGCTATTGGACCTTACTTTCATCTATGATGAGTATTCCCAAATGTCAGTGTTCCTTTCAATTTCCATGCTGCTTTCTCAGATGAAAGCTATGCCTGCCAGTTTTGTAGCACTATACAGTCAGCATCCCTTCTATGTATCCATGCATTTGATTTAGTAAGAAAAACAAAACAAAATTCTAGTAGCAGGATATCAAGAGAAAAATTTGTGACCCACTTAATTTTAATTTCTTCCCCATATTTATTTCTCCCCTGATATAACTCTAAATCTGTCTACTAAAACTCTGTGTTTCTTTATGTAATCTACAGTAAATGAGCAATCTGATAGACTAGAGAAGAAATATCTAGCTGACTTAAGATACATAGGTGGTCTTTGTATTTGGTCTATTTAAAACAAGTATTTTTTATTCATGTGTCTGCGTGTCTGAGTGAATGTATGCTCACATGTGTGCGCATGTGCCCTGACAAGCTAGAAAGGGCACCTAACCCCTCGGAGTTCAGGTTACCAGTAACCATGTGTCACCTGATGTGGATGCTGGGAACTGACCTCAGGTCTTGAAGAGTGCTTTGAAACACTGAACTATCTTTCCTGTCCTGCATTTGTTATTTAAGCAGTGTCCACTGGGAAAGTAAAGGATCCTGAATTGAGAGATACTGTATGTATATTCCATGAAATGAGGGATGGCTTATCACCCTTGCTGGCAGAGACTGTACTCGTGTTTTGGGGAGATTTTCATTCACCAAACACATATGAAGGACAAAACCCAGTGTGTTTGCTGCAGATAAAATTGCTCATCTTATCTGAATAACCATGCAATATCTCATATTGTGCAATAAATTACTATAAAAGAAGTGACTTTAGCCGGGTGGTGGTGGCGCACACCTTTAATCGCAGTGCTTGGGAGGCAGAGGCAGGCAGATTTCTGAGTTCGAGGCCAGCCTGGTCTACAGAGTGAGTTGCAGGACAGCCAGGGTTATAGAGAGAAACCCTGTTTTGAAAAACCAAAAAAAAAAAAAAAAAAAAAAAAAAAAAAAAAAGTGACTTTAACAACAACTATTTCTTCATCTAACTCTGAAGGCTGGAAAGTCTAATAGCAAGTCCATTGTTTCATGGTGGTTTGTAAGCAGTCACAGCCTTTGTGTTTATGTGGGTGGTGGGTTAGAGAGAGAGTAACTCTGTATGTCTCTCTTTATAAATATTCACTGATTCACTGGAACATTAGAATCCTCCCAGTAGCCACATCCTCCAAAAAGAACTATTCTTCCTCTCCCAGCAGCTACCAACTGCTACTGGCTCTACATTGATGTCTTTCCTCCTTTGCAGGGATGATAACAATTGCCCAATCAATTTGAGATTGATTCCTTTGTGTCCCAGGACCAAAGTATGAGATATCTTCCACCATAGAGTCTTAACACGTAGTTACGCTGACTAACCAAGAGCACTGGCAATATTCCATGTTGTTTGCAGACTTGTGGTGCCTCCCTGACTCATAGGGAGATAGTCCATGCCTCATACTTCAGGTTTCTCTCAATAACAAATGTCTTCTGGGAATGACATTATCCACCCATTCAGGGTAATTATCTTCAAATGTACTTATTAAGACAAGGCCTCATTCTGTAGCCAAGCAATACCTCAAACTCGCTCTAGGCCAAGCTGGCCTTGAACTCACGGTAAAATTCTTGTCTCCACCTCTCAGGGTTAGGCCTGATGGGTAGGCAGGATAAGATGTTAACTCTTTAACAGCAGAGTCAATGATGGTATAGAGATCCTGAAATCCCAAAGATTATAAGAGCAGACAGAACAAATTTAGTGATGTAGATAAGATCACATGAGTCATGAATAAGCAGTTGCAAGTGATGAAAGAAAATGAGATAAACACAAGTGGGCTCTGAAATCATAAATGTTGGCTACTGGCTGGATGTGGCGTGAACTGAAGGAAGGAGGATCCTAAGATAATACTGAGATTACTATGCGATTGAGACTTACAGTGATTGATGGTAGTAGGAGAGAAAAGACAAGAGGGAAGAAACATGTTGCTTCCAGCTTCAGCATCTGCAGCATCTATGAACACAGTGCTGCTGGGAAGGCTAAAACAAACAAGCAATAACAGAGACTGGAGGGTATTTGGTGTTAGTGTGAAAATGGAAGTGGCAGAAAGAAATGAACCTCCAAATGAGAAAGAAGGAAAGATAATTAGGAGGGTGTGAAGGACAGAGCTCTGGAGGGCACCATCATTTAGGAGTCAAGTTGAGGGAAAGAAGAAAATGAAGCCATTGAAAGCAGTGCCAGAAGAGGGAATTCAGTATTTTTAAAGCTAAGAAAGGAGAATGGAATCAACCTTGACTCTTGCACTAAAATCGTGTGCAGGAAAAAAATTAGATATTTAAAAGCAAGGGAAGGAACTGAACCTTTACCAAGTTCAGGGCATTGTGCTAAGAATTTTTCATATGTCATCTCATTTTGCTAATTACAAGGGTTAAATATAAAGGGGTAGTTAAGAGAGCACTGGAGGGACAGCTCCTGCGGGCTCTACCATTCACTGCTTCTGAGAGCTTGGGAAAGTTCCTCCTTTCCTATGAGACAACAACTCACAGGGTGGGTGAATCATAAAGATGGCACATTTAAAGTTATGCCATCATGTTACCTGGTTGATGATCACATACCATTGTCTTTCCTTTGACTTACTTTAATAAGCCCTGTTATCCACATACCCAACCTGCTCTAACAGTTTTGTTAATACTTGAATATTCTCAATGTCTGCATGCGGTTGAAAGTTACTATTACTGGCATAGTAGCAGTTTTGTTCCATCATGTTCTTACCTATAGATATCCCTTGGTAATTCTTAAAGAAAGGGTGGTGAATTCAAATATGCAAGATCAGGTTTCTCAGATATCACAACAGGATGTCTTTCTCAACTACAGCTTAATTCCCTGCTACTTCAAAGATGCAGGGCTGCATTTAAATAGCCATAGGGTTGCTTAAAGATGCCCTCCAAGTCATGGTTCCCCAATGTTTCTGAAAATCTAACCTGAGAGAAGCTACAGTTATGGAGAAGCACAGAAACCCATGTATCCCAGTCATGACTCTAGAAAGCAGTCTTTTCTCAGGACATGGTGCACACTCCTCATTTAATCCTCGTGATAACGTAACAAAATGGAGGTCACCAAATTAGTAACTCATTCTACAAGTGAAGACACTGAGACATAAGGACTTAGGTTCTAGTAACAGCAATGAGCCTGCACTCTTAACATTTCTTTCCATCATTTCTGTCAGGGTCTAACTGCACAGAATTGGCATGCCCACCTCCTCCATTCCTTCACACTATCACTTTTGTGAGCTTTGCTTCTATGAACTTTAACATACATTTTGTGCACGTGGTGTTTGGTGACTTCAACTCTGAGTCTTCTGGAGGTTTAGCATTCTTTCTACTACTGAACTGTATTCTCCATCCATATTAAGAATATGGTGATCTGATATGATGTCTCACTTAAAGAATAGCATCCAATAGTTGTCATTTATTACATCAACCCTTTCGTAGGAATCCAAAGGAAGAATTCTTATCTAGACTTCTACTTGACAGTAGCACTTGCTTTGTTTTTCATCTCATATTATGAAACTGGGATTTTTCTCATGACATTGACTATTAGGCAATCTACATTCAGAGGTGTAATTCCTATCTCTATTTTATTATCACTGCAATATTTTCCTTTCTTCTTTTGTTCCAACTTCTTATATTTTATTTTATAAAAGTTAAGTCACTTCCTTTGTGAAACAAAGCAGTAGTAGTTAAACATGCCTACTGTATGATCATAAGTAGTTATTAACTTTCATACACATAAGGAAAATTACCCCTGAGGCATAAAGTAGCCACCTATGTTCCACATATATATGTTCCATATATAATATGTTTAGAGTCTGATTTTCCCCAGGCTATATAAATTTGTGTGTAAAGGTCATCAAGTAACCATCCCAGGTTCACCATGTCAGTTTTGTGACTTTATTCAATTCATATAATGTCTCTGTATCTGTTTTCTCATCCTTTAAAACAAAAAGTGATAATATTCCTTCTATAAAGGCCGACAAAACTTAAAGTTCATGTATGTGCTCGAGTGGTAGTTTATGCTTATGGTCACTCGGCAGGCTGAGGCAGGAGGATCACTAGAGTCTATGTGCTTAAGGACCATGAGAGTAAAACTGAAGCTATGTCTCAAAACAATTACTTTATGTAAAGTTCTTAGAACAGTTTCCAAGATTCATGTATACTACACCATTACCATCTCCTGCTCCCTTTCTTTTTCTCTTTCTCTACTCCTCAGCTTTTATCTCCAATGTTCTATCTTCCAGACCTTTTCAAAGGGCCACACATACCCTAAGGTCTTCAGGAAGGTCTCCCCAAAACTTGCTTTTGGTTGTTTCATATGTGTCCCTTCTAGTCTATTACATTTGTTTTCATTTCCATGGATGCTGTTGGATGGTTTCACACACTCAGCCAAAGACGCTAGAGCTTGGATGCTCTTCTTCCATGTTAATAAACATGTAACTTTTTGAGTTGTGCAATTCCCTGGAATTCTTACTAAGACCGTGTGAGTTCCTGCTGCCTAAGCACTGTGGCAGTGTTTAATCTGACCCAAGTCTCCTTTATCTCCTCAATCTATGAATGCAGTATGTAGTACTCATGGTGCTGGAGCACATTAATCTCCTACATACACAGTGTGCTGTCTTCTTCATCCTCATTGCCAACAGTCCCTTCCCTTGTCTTCTGTCACCCCTTTCCTACCATTTGATTGGCTACCTACATGAATTCTACTTGGGATCAGGCGACACTCTGTGACAGATCACATGATCTGTCCCCCAGTGTTGGAAAATCTTGGATAGCATGTCTAAAACTGAGCCCAGGGGCAGTTCCCTGTAAGACTTGTCAGTTTGCTGTCATTAGTATTTCATTACCAACTTAGAATCAAAAGCTTCATTAGAAATGGAAATATTTATTGTCTCAAGTAGAGTTGTGATGGTATTTTGTGCCTCAGGATCCCCAGCTGCTCCCAAGAATTGGGAAGGTGGCTACAGAGGATGAAGGCTTCCTCATGTGACCTGTACTCCCTTATGCTTGATACATGATAGCAGTCCTCTCATTTTAGCTTTACTTGTGACTCCTGCACACACACACACACACACACACACACACACACACACACACACACACCACTATGACCTGGAGCCCTGATGCCCCAACTTGTCTCACATCTAGAAATCAATGATCTACAATTACTCTAAAATTTTACTTGCTTGGCTTTGTTGTTTTAATTTTTTGTGACATTTAACTTTAAGCAGCAGAGATTTGGGTAGAAACACTGCACTATCAACCACCGGAGGCTGGGTTTCTAGTTCTGCTGGCATCTGCCCCTCAAATCCTTGTGGTACCATTATCATGCTATGCACATTCTTGTATTAGACTGTTGTTCTTAGGGAAGAAGGTCTGGAAAAAGTCCCTGGTCTGTGCTCTCCCTACACTTTATTATCATCCCTCATCCATAATTGCCTCTGTCACAGTGACAGCTTCACCTCTTCCACCAGTGCTCAGTCTGGCTCAGTCACACCATCTGTTTGTGTGACAACAACATTATGGGCTCCCTCCATGCATCCCTAAGTGGGCACAGGAAGGAATATAAGATGGCACGAGTGCCAGCTGGCACTGGTTGCACAAACCTAGACAGTGATGAATCATGACCCAGGAGAAGGAGGATGGCTGATAGCTAATTGTAGATCACCATCAGTACAACGAGACCAGCCTCTCTGCTCACAGACACAGCTTATCCTTCTTTGTTTCTGTTCTGTAACAACAGAAATGGTTTCTTTTTATTATGTTGTCACAAAAGAATTTTCAGTGGGAAAGAAGAATACAAACTGATCTCTAAGATGTTCTGCTTTTCTCTTCTATAAAGAATAGTAGAGAACATTCTGGGGGGTTCAAGAATTACTTGACAATGGCAGGAATGGTTTCTAGCTGTTTCAATGGGAAAAGAGCTAAGGCAAATTACATCATTCTGGTGGGTCAGTCTATGTATAAGCTGCTGAAGTTTCTGTTTATAGTCACCCAGTAAGCTTTAACCATTGTCTGTTCTTTGTGTCTTCTAAATGATTGATTCACTCATTCATTCATTCATTCATTCATTGCTCTCTGAACGATACCTCTAGGATTACATCAATCAGGCTGCTGTTCAAGATTTATCCTCTAGATTCAAACTTAGGTATATGATATTGGAGTGCTTTCTTAATGTTGCAGTTAGTTAATTTTGAAATTAACATTAAGACATTTCTATTCTGTGCCTTTGTATTGATTCTGCTCCCATGTGTGTATGTGTGCGTGCGTGTGTGCGTGCGTGCGTGTGTGTGTGTGTGTGGGTGTGTGTGGGTGTGTGTGTGTGTGTGTGTGTGTGTGTGTGTGGTGTACTTCACTTTCAGTTTTCTCAAAAGGAATCAAGGGCACAAACACACCAACTAAAATTAATTTTTTTTTCTCAGTAGAGAGATTTAGGTGCCATTTTTTTTCTTTTAACTCTGAAATACCTCCTACAGATCCCATCTATTCTCCAATTGGGAATTGTCTAGGAGCTGATAAAGCTAAGAAATAGAGAAATATGCTTCTAGCGATGTGGAAGAAACATGCAAACATAAGCCCAGTGCATAGTTGTAACTTAGAAGCTAGCTATAGGCAGGAGCACTGTCTGGCAGGATCTGTTTTTGATTGCCTATCTCTCGGTATTATAGGAAGCATGTCTATTCAAGATTTTCCCCTGCTGCTATAAGAAAAATAAACCAAATATTCATATCTACAGAGAAGCTGGAAGAAATGTGAGTTGTTGGACCATGAAAGGCAGTCTGTGTTCTGGTTGAGTGAGGCTTATTTAGGAGACCCAGTAGAAATTCTACAAGGGACAGAACAGTGAACTGTGAACAGTGAACAGTGAATGTCTGCTCAGACATTAGGCACCTGACAGGAGCCCTCCAATTCCATTATCCAGTGGCTAGACAATGCCCCAAGCTCCCAGTATTCTGCCTACACTTCATCCCCACAGTCACCTGACTACAGCCAGGTATGCCCTGCCCCACAGTTACCTGGCAACAGCAATTTAGCCCAACCCACTATAAAAGAGACTGCTTGGCTCCTCCTCTCTCTCTTAAGCTCTTGCTCTTACTCTCACCTCTTGCTCCCTCTCTCCCCCTCCATTTCCCCTGTCTCCATGTGGCCATGGCCAGCCTCTACTTTTCTACCTTTTCTCTCTGTCTCTTTGTCTCTGATTCTGTCTGTCTGTGTCTGTCTCTCTGTCTCTCTGTCTCTTTGTCTCTGTTTCTGTCTCTGTCTGTCTTTGTCTCTGTCTCTGTCTGTCTCTGTCTGTCTCTGTCTGTCTCTGTCTCTGTCTCTCTGTCTCTCTGTCTCTCTGTCTCTCTCTCTCTCTCTCTCTCTCTCTCTCTCTCTCTCTCTCTCTCTCTCTCTCTCTCTCTCTCTCTCTCTCTCCCTCCCTCTCTCTCTCTCTCTCTGTTTTCTACAGTAAAGCTCTAAGACCAGGAACTAACTCCTTTCATGTATACTCACTTTGCTGGAACAATGGAATAGGCCTTCCCCTAAAGAGCCACCTCTAATTTCCCACAGGAAAGTCACCCAGCATTTCCAGCCACCAGACTGAACCAAGGACTCTTGCCCTCGAGACAACCATCCAGCACCTCCTCTCCCCGCAACCCCTATTTCCTTTCAGCCTGGGGCCTCTGCCACCCTGGGAGCCCCACCTGTTATCAGCTCTTCCTTAGTGTCCAGCAATGTCCTGCAATGCCCAAGAGCTAGAACCTGTTGCCCTTGGCCTCTGTGAGGCCCAGAGACCCTGAACTGCTCCCTCCCTACCCCCAGGACTAGGGTTGCATGGCTTCCCACAACCAGATCCCCACCCAGTGGTGTGGAGATCGTACAGCAGTCTCCTGCATCTACCCATCCATGGTCTCGGAGCTCTGGAAGGATGCGAGTTTCTCCCACCCCTTTATTTATCTATTTTTTTTGATATTATCTTTATTTACATGTCATGTGATTTCTCCTTTCCCAGTTTCCCCTCAAAAAACAAATAAACAAATAAACAATCAAAAAACAACAAGAACAAACCCCTGTTGTCTCCCCCTACCCCTGATTGCTACCCTACCCTCTCCCACTTATTGGCCCTGGCATTTCCCTGAACTGGGGCACAGAACCTTCACAGGGCAAAGGGCTTCTCCCCCCATTGATGATCGACTTTGCAATCCTCTACTATACACATGCTGCCAGAGCAATCAGTCCCACCATGTGTACTCCTTGGTTGGTGGTTGAGTCCCTGGGAGCTCTAAGGGTACTAGTTAGTTCATATTGTTTTTCCTCCTAAGGAGCTGCAAACCTTTCAGCTCCTTTGGTCCTTTCTCTAACTCCTTCATTGGGGACCCTGTACTCAGATCAATAGATGGCTGTGAGCCTCTAATTCTATATTAGTCAGGTACTGTCAGAGACTCTCAGGAGATAGCTATATCAGGCTGGATTGTCCTTCCTTCAGTCTATGCTCCATAGTTAGTCTCTGCAACTTCTTCCATAGGAGTTCCCCCTTTTAAGAAGGAAAGAAATGTCCACCTTTTGGTCTTCCTTCTTCTTGAGTTTCTTGTGGTTTGTGGGTTGTTCTTCCTGTATTCCGAACTTCTGGGCTAATAACCACTTATCAGAGAGTGCATATCATGTGTGTTCTTTTGTGATTGGATTACCTCACTCAGGATGATATTCTCCAGATATATCCATTTCCCTAAAAATTTCATAAATTCATTGTTTTTAATAGCTGACTAGTACTCCATTGTGTAGATGTACCAAAATTTCTGTATCCATTCCTCTGTTGAGAGACATCTGGGTCGTTTCCAGTTTCTGGCTATTATAAACAAGGCTGCTATGAATATGATGGAGCATGTGTCCTTATTACACGTTGGAGCATCTTCTGGGTATATGCTCAGGAGTGGTGTAGCTGGGTTGTCCGGTAGAACTATGTCCAATTTCTAGAGGAACTGCCAAACTGATTTCCAGAGTGGTTGTACGAGCTGGCAATCCCACCAGCAATGCAGGAGTTTTCCTCTTTCTCCACAACCTCTCCAGCATCTGCTGTTACCTGAGTTTTTGATCCTAGCTGATCTAACTGGAGTG
The DNA here is from genome assembly GCF_008632895.1 of Mastomys coucha. NCBI lineage: Eukaryota > Metazoa > Chordata > Mammalia > Rodentia > Muridae > Mastomys > Mastomys coucha. The sequence continues at coordinate 10,334,741 of NW_022196900.1, forward strand.
AAGTGGAATTTCAGGGTTGTTTTGATTTGCATTTTTCTGATGACTAAGGATGTTGAACATTTCTTTAGGCGCTTCTCAGCCATTCAGTATTCATCAGATGAGAATTCTTTGTTTAGTTCTGTACCCCATTTTTTAATAGGGTTATTTGGTTCTCTCTGGAGTCTAACTTCTTGAGTTCTTTGTATACATTAGATATTAGCCCTTTATCAATTAAGAGATTGGTAAAGATCTTTTCCCAATTTGTTGGTTAGCATTTTGTCCTATTGACAGTGTCTTTTGCCTTACAGAAGCTTTGCAACTTTATGAGGTCCCATTTGTTGATTCTTGATCTTAGAGCATAAGCTATTGGCATTCTGTTCAAGAAATTTTCCCCTGTGTCTATGTGATTGAGGTTCTTCCCCACTTTCTTTCTATTAGTTTCAGTGTATCTGCTTTGATGTGGAGGTCCCTGATCCACTTGGACTTGAGCTTTGTACAAGAAGATAGGAATGAATCAATTTGCATTCTTCTAAATGCTAACCACCAGTCGGGCCAGCACCATTTGTTGAAAATGCTGTCTTTTTTCCACTTTATGGCTTTAGCTCCTTTGTCAAAGATTAAGTGACCATAGGTGTGTGGGTTCATTTCTGGGTCTTCAATTCGGTTCCATTGATCTACCTGCCTGTCACTGTACCAATATCATGCAGTTTTTATCACAATTGCTTTGTAGTACAGCTTAAGGTCAGGGATGGTGATTCCACCAGAGGTTCCTTTGTTGTTGAGAATAGTTTTGGCTACCCTGGGTTTTTTGTTGTTCCAGATAAATTTGCAAATTGCTCTTTCTAAGTCTGTGAAGAATTGAGTTGGAATTTTGATGGGGGATTGCTTTGAATCTGTAGATTGCCTTCGGTAAGATGGCCATTTTTACTATATTAATCCTGCCAATCCACGAACATGGGAGATCTTTCCATCTTCTGAGATCTTCTTCAATTTTCTTTTTCAGAGACTTGAAGTTCTTGTCAAAGAGATCTTTTACTTGCTTAGTTAGAGTTATACCAAGGTATTTTGTTATTTGTAACTATTGTGAAGGGTGTTGTTTCCCTAATTTTTTTCTCTGCCTGTTTATCCTTTGTGTATAGGAAGGCCTCTGATTTGCTTGAGTTAATTTTATATCCAGCTATTTTGCTAAAGTTGTTAGCAAACACGTATCAGGTTTAGGAGCTCTCTGGTGGAATTTTTGGGGTCACTTAAGTATACTATCATGTAATCAGCAAATAGTGATAATTTGACTTCTTCCTTTTCAATTCATATCCCTTTGATCTCCTTTTGTTGTCTAATTGCTCTGGCTAGAATGTCAAGTACAATATTGAATAGGTAGGGAGAGAGTGGGCAGCCTTGTCTAGTTCCTGATTTTAGTGGGATTGCTTCAAGTTTCACTCCATTTAGTTTGATATTGGCTACTGGTTTTCTGTATATTGCTTTTACTATGTTTAGGTATGGGCCTTGAATTCCTGATCTTTCCAAGACTTTTACTATGATGGGATGTTGGATTTTGTCAAATGCTTTCTCAACATCTAAAGAGATGATCATATTGGTTTTTTCTTTGAATTTGTTTATATAGTGAATTACGTTGATAGATTTCCGTATATTGAACCATCCCTGCATCCCTGGGATAAAACCTACTTGATCATGGTAGATGATCATTTTGATGTGTTCTTTGATTCGGTTTACAAGAATTTTATTGAACATTTTTGCATCGATATTCATAAGAGAAATTGGTCTGAAGTTTTCTTTCTTTGTTAGGTCTTTGTGTGGTTATTGTGGCTTCATAGAACGAATTGGTAGAGTGCCTTCAGTTTCTATTTTGTAGAATAGGTTGAGGAGTACTGGTATTAGGTCTTCCTTGAAGGTTTGATAAAACTCGGCACTAAACCCATCTGGTCCTGGGCATTTTTTGGTTGGGAGACTATTAATGACTGTTTCTATTTCCTTAGCAGATATGGGATTGTTTAGATCATTGATCTGATCTTAATTTAACTTTGGTACCTGGTATCTGTCTAGAAAGTTGTCCATTTCATCCAGGTTTTTCAGTTTTGTTGAGTATAGGCTTTTGTAGTAGGATCTCATGAATTTTTTGGATTTCCTCAGTGTCTGTTGTTATGTCTCCCTTTTCATTTCTGATCTTGTTAATTAGAATACTGTCTCTGTGCCCTCTAGTTAGTCTGGCTAAGGGTTTATCTATTTTGTTGGTTTTCTCAAAGAACTAGCTCCTGGTTTGGTTAATTCTTTGTATAGTTCTTTTTGTTTCTATTTGGTTGATTTCAGCCCTGAGTTTCATTATTTTCTGTCTTCGACTCCTCTTGGGTGAATTTGCTTCTTTTTGTTCTAGTGCTTTCTTTTTGTTTTGTGCTGTCAAATTGCTGGTGTATGCACTCTCCGGTTTCTTTTTGGAGGCACTTAAAGCTATGAGTTTTCCTCTTAGGACTGCTTTCATTGTGTC
>NW_022196900.1:10337803-10395254 GCF_008632895.1 Mastomys coucha
CCTCCTTATCTTTTTTGATCACTTTAGGGTGAAAGTCGATTTTATTCTATATTAGAATGGCTACTCCCTCCCACCCCTTTATTTCCCCACTGCACCCTACAGTGGGTGATTTGCAGACTGTACCAACAAACAACTTTGAGCATGGAGAGACACAGAAGACAGTCTGAAGATTATTGACTGGATAGTCAGGAGTTGTGATAAAAGGGCCACTAGATAGAAAGTGTAAGACATTAGAAGACAAAAGCCACTAGAGGCAGAAACCAGTCATGTATAGGGGACAGTGAATAGAGTGTTGTCTTCCGGCCTAAGAGGAAAGTGGTGATTCAAGTGGTCAAAAGAAAGATATTCATTATCATCATCATCATCATCATTATTATTATTATTATTATTATTATTATTATTATTATATGTTTTCTTATTTACAATATCTCCTTTCCCAGTTCCCCTCCAAAAAGAAAAAGAAAATAAAAATAAAATAAAGTAAAATAAGAAAAAATATAATAATAATAATAATAATAATAATAATAATAAACAAAAACTAAAACAATCCCCTGTTCTCTTCCCCCTCCCCCTGCTCACCATCCCAGCCCCTCCTGCTTACTGGCCCTGGCATGAGATGAGGGCGAATCTGTACTCACAACACAAGACAGCTGAGAGATACGAAAGGCTCCTGGGTCAGAAAGGAAAGACATAGAAGAAGAAGTGGAATTAGAAGGACTACAGTATTCTTAACCCAAAGAACGCCTGAGAAAAATGGCCCTTTCTGCTATGATGAAGTAGAGCCACAGATGGAGGAGCTCTGATGTTTCCAGAGGCTTAGAAGGACACATATGAGACTGTTTCCATATTGAGGATAAAGGATTAAAAAAAGATGTGACAAATCAAGCCTCTCTCTACAGGGACTGACCTATTTCCTCTTCCTTGTGTCCTTATCCTTCTGTGTAGGATGCAATTTTTAATACTGTATTACAGATAATTTTTGGTTTGAGGGATTTTTGGTTGTTTTTGGGGGGGTTGTTTGTTTGTTTGGGGGTCCTGTCTGTTTACAGAAATGGGTAATGCTATTGTTTATCTGGAATGAGAAATTCATGGGTAGAGAATGCTTGTTTAGTATGCACAAAGCCTTGGGTTCTTGGCTTCATTACTCAACACTGGATAAATGTATCATGGCAGCTTATGCCCATCATCCCAGCACTCAATAAACAGAAGCAGGAAGAATGGTAGTTCAAGATCATCCTTGGCTGCTTGGTTAGATCAAGGACAGCCTGGACTGCATGAGACCATGGCCCATCAAAAATCCAGTGTTTCTAAACCCTTAAAAAAAATATAGCTTTCCTTGCATTTCTTCACATGTGCTTGTGAATAAAAGCAATTTTAAATTGAAGTTATATAAAGACATCTGACTATATTGTTTTCCCATAATGCTTAGCTTAATAACTTTGAACAAATAAAAGCTTAAAAGCATTTTCCTCACCTTCGTTTCCACATTTTACCAGTGCACTGTCTGAGCACGTGATCAGTTACCCATAGGTAATCTGGTCATAGTTTGCTCTCTGGATCTCAGCTTTCACTTCTGAGAGAGAGCATGAGATCCAAGGGAGTCTACCCTCTCGTTGGTCTTCAGCTTCCACAATCTTGTAACCAAAAAGCCTTGTTTCCTACCCACCTTTTTCATTGCTATCTTATCTTGACATTTTGATGTCTTCTGAATAAAATGTGAAAAATAATATTGAACTTCCATATCCCATCAATTTCTCATAGTTTTTACAACTACCTACACTAATGAACATCTAGAAAATTCATGAGTCAAGAATGACATGGTGTCTCATTATGTCCAAATCTTTTGAAGGTAATATGTCTATAAGATAAGATCATTAGCAAAGTACTTGCTTTTCTAGTAGGAAGCATTTGGGGGAAAATTTAGAAAACATTCCTGATATAGAATAGCTGCCAATAATATAGTGCATGGCTCTACAAAAGCTTCCTAGCTACGCAAATAAAAAAATAAGTCAAACTTATTTTTTCCTTTTGTTTCCTTTCTGTCTCTCTCTGTCTCTCTCTGTCTGTCTCTGTCTCTCTGTCTCTCTGTCTCTGTCTCTCTGTCTCTGTCTCTCTCTCTCTCTCTCTCTCTCTCTCTCTCTCTCTCTCTCTCTCTCTCTCTCCCTTGTGTATGCAATCATTTACTCCTGCCTAACATTTTGTACAGGAAGTTTCTCTTTAATAATTTATAAAATTTCTCATACCAACATCCTTCCAACTTTTAAGCCACTGTCCTTTGACCTTTCACCTCTGACCTGAATGCACATTTCCATTTTGGTTCGCACAGATACTTGAGCGCCTGGCTGTAGAAGCTGAGTCTCTCTATAAGCTGTGTTGGGATCTGCCCTTCAGATGGGGCCTGCACATTATTTGCTGGAAGGTTTCTGCAGCAGATGTCAGCAGGCAGGCAAGCTAGAGCACAATCCCAAAGCCCAGAGCATGCTGAGCCATGCACGCTTACACTTGGCAATACCAAGCCCAGAAGTGCTACAGGGTAATGGAAGGAGTGTGCTCTGAGGGGCGAGCGCTGCTCTGAAGCCCTGCTAATGTCTTTGTGTGGCCCTGCTGTGTTTTCAGCTTGTCATCATGGCTGGGACAGTCCTGCTTGCCTACTACTTCGAGTGCACTGACACCTTTCAGGTGCATATCCAAGGATTCTTCTGTCAGGATGGAGACTTAATGAAGCCTTACCCAGGGACAGAGGAGGAAAGCTTCATCAGCCCCCTGGTGCTCTACTGCGTTCTGGCTGCCACCCCAACTGCTATTGTAAGTACAAAAACAGTTCTTTGTTGTCAGACACCTGAAAGTATTTCCTGTCTGCCTTTTCCCTCTTTCCTGTCCTCCTGGGCTCTCACCAACAATAGCTTTTTCCACGGTTTTCTGTTTCAGCTGAGACGGACGGAGGGGAAGTCTGCAAAAGAAAGAAATAATAAAATAAAATGGATCTTGCCTTGTATAGATAGATGGATACTTTTTGCTTTTTAGTATCTAGAGTTTTGAAGCTGTATTTTTTAAAAGCATGTGTGAATGTCAGAAATCAACAGATATGGTTAGCTTGGCATGTTAAGAATAGCTACTGTATCCTCAAAATATATATATATATATATATATGCTGTGAGTTGTGTGTATTCAGAAAGGAGCCCGGCTGTCAGTGAGGGCACTGCCATAGACTCAGATCATAGAGGAACAGAACCCTCCAGCTGGTACCTCCTGCTGCTACAGCTGAACTGCAAAGGCCAGAGATGAACAAAATTACTTGACCCAAAAATTTGATGTCTTTGCCCCTGTAGAAGTCACGTCACATTGAGCTAGCTCAGTTGCAACCTTATCTTCATTTATTTCATTTTTCTCTCTATTGAGGTCAAAAATGGGACAGACAGCCCTGGAGGGAGACTGTGTCAAGGGCATAAAGCTTGTAGATCCATGTGAGGCAGTTGAGTGATTTAACACTTAGACATTATCATTTTATGAGAGTGTTAAAATAAACATCTCTGTGACTGAACACATTGCTGTTACCAGAGCAGATTAATCTCAGTTAATCTTAGTTCCCACTGTGTCCTTTCTTTTTTAATAGTTGCTCCTCAACTGGTCCACCTTGCCTATGACTCTTCTGCTTTCCTTTATTCAGGGGCTAAATATAAACACCAACTGGTGTACTGAAGAGCAGACATTTAATTCAAATGCTATTCTGAATGGAAATGCTGCTCTTGCCTTATGATTGTAATTTTAAGGATATAGCCATAATGAGTTGTCATAGTTTAAATTTATTCAAATCATCAACCCAGCCTCAGAGGAGCCCTTAACTACCGAGACTTTAGGGGAAGGGAGAGTGACATTGATGAGATGCAACACAATATATCAGGGTGGCTGCAAACCTTAGGCCTACAGAGAAGCACATCTGGTTCACCTCACTGATCTCTTCTAGACAAGACAAGGTTGTCATTGGATTTAGAAATGATTTCCTCATGCATCTCCTAGCATATCTTTAGTGTCAGTGAGTCCGACTACCCTCTACCAACTTGGGCATCACAGGACAGAAGTCCTCCTCTGAAAATTATGACATTCCATTGAGAATCCCTGTACAAACTCTTCTAGAGGGAACTGAACAGAACTTCTATATCTCCCTCCCATTTTCCTTGCTGATCAGCCCTAGAAAGAGGAGACAGCATAGACAGAAGGCATGAGCCTCAAAAGTCAGAAGACCCCAGATAAAACAAGGAAGAAGGTAAAACTCTGTCTAGAATGGACTGGCTCTCTCATGAAGCAGTGGTTTAGTCTGGAACTGAGTTGTGCTCCTTCCTATTTTATATCCTATGTATATGATATCCTAAGTATATCATTTCCATAAGTGTTCAGACATGAATTGCTGATTGACCCATTGAGTTACTAGTATATTTTCTTCCTTTCTAGTTTCAGGGAATTATTTATAGAGATATTGTCCATTAAAAAAAAAGAATCTAAGGTCAATAAAGCATTAATAAATGTGAGCAAGAAATAAGCATCAGAAAACATTATAATTATTAAATATAATCAAAAACAAATTCTTCAAAGTGTTAAGTACACATAAAAGTGGGAGAGGAAATATGGGAAACTATTTGGAGGGAGGACCATTTGACCCAGGGTAAAGAGAACAAGGGTAGACCTTTCTAAAAAGAAAGAAACCATTTTATGATTGATGTATACTCTGCAGGTATTGTCTGGGTAATCCACATAGCAACCCAATGAGCTGGAACAGTAAACACAGAAAACTAGGCTTACAGGCCCTTCCCCTTTCAGTTGAGTACACTGAGCCACAGTTTGGCTAAGTGATGCCCTAAAGGCTCCATTTTTCTATAAACAGATGGAAAGTGATCTTCCCATTGGGCCCCATTTTTGTTTTCCCTCTTAAGTTAGGTGCATTGCTAAGAACCAGGGGTGAGCACAGCTGATGGGTTAATAGCAGAGAGCAGTCTAATCCTCAACGCTGCTAGTCATCAGTGATCTTCCCTCAGGATCTCAAAATTAGTGAGCAGCCACAAGCCAGAGCTCCTTTGAGCTTGGGAAAGGAGCTATGTTCACTTCTGCTGTCACTGAGATGTAACTTGCTCAACAGCAGCCAGTGTGGGATATCAGGACCCCTGAGTCCTAGTACATCCTTCAGCACACACTCGGAGGCCCCAGCTTCACTGCCTTGAGTAAGCAGTCATCTCCCTCAGACTGAGACCCCAATAACTGTGATTTCTACTTGCTTAGATTCTTGCAGGTTCAATTTTCTCATCTCTACCCTTTAAGGGAGATGAGGTTCAGTGATTTCCAAGACCCCTAGTTCTCAGATGTCATGAGAACACAAAAAGGAAGATTTTGATGAAAGTTCCCACATTAGATTCTCAGCAAGTCAGAGCTTCCTTTCTGGATTCACTTCTCTATTTCTGGCCGTGTATCACAGAATTAAAGAACCTGTTTCTCCTTCAAAGAATTTTCTGTGCTCCCTGGCGTACAATGAGAGCAGGACCCTCCTTGAGTGGTATACATGGTAACTAGCAGTGATTTAAAAAATAATAATAATAACTCTACCTGAATTGTCCTTGGATTTCTGTGCATCTGCAAACAACAACAGTGGCTGAACAGAGTGTCACACTCCTGTGACTCCACATATGGTCATTAACGGCCCCACTCACAGCGGCATATACTCAGGGGAGAAATCAGGGTAAAGCCTGTACTATTTGACCTGTCAGCTTCCTGGTTTTCCTTTTATGCTTTCCTGTCAAAACACATCAACCTCATATTGAGATGAGGCCACTTGGGGTGAAGTGCAGGGGGCCAGTGCCACTGCTCTATCAGGTCTTTAGGAGAAGTTGAAGCTTGGAGAATTTATTGTTTCCAGAACTGTTTATCCCACAGTGGTAACCCATACTTCAACGAAACCTGCAGGGTGTGCTCTGACTACCTGGACAGCTTGGATAACTAAGTACTGCCTTGGGCCTTCTGAATAAACTCAGACTCAGAGGCAAAGGAAGGGAGTCAGAGAGACTGCTTGAATAAGAGGATTTACTGGGCAGAGAATCTGATTTACCCTTATTTTATCTCAGTCCCAGTGGCACAAGGCATGAGAAGACAGCTATTAAACCTTTCTCCTGGCCTTACAATGAAGTGACCAGGGAGTATTTAGCATTGAAGAAGCAGAACATTTGACTCCCTGCCCAAGAGAATTGAAATCGCTCACAGCTTGTATTCGAGTGCTTATACACACACACACACACACATGACTCAGCATCAATTTCCTCAGGAAAGAAAAGCCAAACACAACTTTATAGAAAGCCATAGTTTAGCTGAACTTGCAAATCTTCATGTGTACATTTGTGCAAGCTCTTTGCATCAAATGTAAAACTCCACTGCAGATCAGAGTAGACCATCCCTGCTGAGGACCATTGGCTGGGTGACGAGGGCCACAGCTGCTGAAGTCAAGGAGACACTGTTGGCCTTAGGCTCCTTCAGAATTCGCTTCTTCCGGGCTCTGAACAGTCTCCTGTGTTGAGATTCCTTGATATTTTTCTAAGTCACATCCTTTTTCACTGTATTGCACATGACTCCTTAAATAAAAAATTCTTTTACCATTGTTGCTATTATACTCGGTCTTTACAATTTACACTCTGTTCTGGAGCAGATATACGGAGAACCCAATTAGTTTTTTGAATTGAAAAGAAAACTTCCACATTTTCTGCCCATATTACAGATTAGTGATCCAGATTTCCTATAGTGGTGTTAGTTCATTTGTTTTGTTCGTTTGCTTGTTCATTGCACAGTTTCCAGCTATTTTTAGTTTAAAGGTGTCCATGCAAGGACTGCTGATTGTTGACATGTTAAGAAGATTGACCATTTTTGTTGGTTTAAGATATTTTTTGTTTTGTTTTTTTGTTTCTGTTTTGTTTTTGTCACAAATGTTTGCCTAAAACTATGGACTAGTTAAATTACCTGGACATTACAGTGAGCTTTACTTTTATATGGATTTATAAGATTTTACTGAAATTATTTCAAGTTTCCATTTTTTGTGTCCAGCAAACCAAATGGTGTCAATGAACTGCTTGTCTTTTGGAATACATGGTTTCACTTTTCTACAATACCATGCATAGTCTCAACTAGGACAGCTCTCTGAGCAGGTGGATGTGGCTCTTGGACCAGGTCAGAACTCCTAGTATTTTATCACAGACACTGGATGGTTTTCAAAACACTGTCCATACCAACAGCATTTCCTACTTGAGATGTTAAAAGGCATTGGAAGTGTCCAGTGATAGTGCCTATAATTTGTTTATATCTATGTATGATAAAGCAAAAGTCAATAATTCTTGAGCTAACTAAAGTTTTGGAAGTAAAGGGATCAGAGCCTCCTGTAGATCTAGAATATGTAGCATTCATCATGAAAGACAAAAGTCCAGAATGAAGGATACTCTCACAATGCTGTCAACTTCTCTATATTTTTTTCTTCCTCATTTCCTTGGTCAGTCTTGAAATTTACAAAAATTTGAATGCCTGTGACTATGGAATTCTCCCAGACAGAATATTGAATATTAGCCCTCACAGTAGCAGAAGGTACTGTGCAAGCTGCTAAGGGAGAATATAAGTTTATAGTTATATCCAGCTGTAAAACCCATGAGCCACAACAACAGCCCATGTGAAATGATGTGCTCAAGGGTAAAATAGTGGCAGTTATGTCTTGGAGATACCCCAACAGCCATCTAATTGGACTTAAGGCCTTCTCAATGGGGAAATCATGCCTGGTATGTAAACAACCAACTCACCTTAGCTGGGAAGGCCGTGGGACCCAGAGGAGAACCTATTACTGCCACTCTGCTAAACTAGTATGATCTCTAACTGCATTCTAAATAATTACCCTTGCACCAACACATAAGTGTAACTCTCACCTCTCATCAAAAAAGGTCTTTTTTTGGTGGCAGACAGAAATCATCTCAAAAATCCACAACTGGTTAAATGCAGAGAATAGTTAACTGTTGGGGTGCCTGGTCCCATGTATTACATCTACAACTCAGAGAATATTACGGTAGAGGAAGCAGAAAGATTGTAAAACCCAGAGGATGAGGATGTCTGCTACATGATAGTATCTTCCATATATAACAAGGAAACTGCATCCATGAAATTCCAACAATATGGCTGCCTAAACAAGACTTAAATAATGAAAGTAACAGCTGATATGCCAGTGTGAGTGGGGGAAATCTCACAAGGCCTCATCTCTAGATGAAGAGCCTCAAACAATTTCAATGATGAATAAGAGGAGCAGAAACGTTCTACCCTAGAGGAACACCTTAATCAGTTATATAACATCAAATGGTCGGCCCTAAGTGTTTATTCATATGAGCCAAGCTAAAAGGACTCAGGACATCAAATTCACAGGAAGTACAAGGTAGTGAGAGTAAAAAGGTAAAAAAATATATATTATATGCAAATAAAAGTGGAAAAGGTGCATAGGGTAAAATTATATCTAAAATTGGGGGCTTGGGAATATTTTCATACTCTTTCCAATTGTAGTCTGAAAAGTGTGAGATCCTCCCAAATCTTTGAGAACTGATGTTTTTATAAGCTTCCACTTTTGTAGCATTTCAGATTTTGAATTTTGGATGCTCAGATGTTTATAGCCATATTTGAAGAAAATGCTCTTTAAACCACAATATGTTAAAAAAAAAAAAAAGATACAAAGCAGACCGTTGTACTATAGCAAAAGTGCACATTCAGCAAGGGGATACAACATTTGTAAACAACGAACACAGGAGCATCTAAATACGTGAGGCGAATTTTAAAATATCTGAAGAGAGAGATTCAGTGGTGTAAATAGCAGACTACCTTAGCACCCCACTTCTTGCTGTGTACAGATCCTGCAGAAATAAGACCAATAAAGAAATATCTGACTTTAATCTAGACTAGATAGACCTAACAGGCACATATGAGAGATTCTGTTTTATAGCAATGGAATACACATTCTATAACATGCACAGGACATTGTTTAGGAAAAATCCTATTAGGCCACAAAATGATTCTTAGCATTTAATATTGAAATCATACCCAGCTTTTTTCTGAGCAGAGTTATATAAATCTACATGAGAAAAATCCAAAAATTCACAAAATCTGAAAATTCACAGGTACATTTAAACTATGCAACATGCTCCATAATAATGAAATGGTCAATAAAGAGAATAGATGTATTCTTTTTGCTTTAATTTTCTGAGGCCTGGGGAGATTAGAAGGTAAAATGACAACCTAACTTTGAATCACCAGCAACTGTGTCAAAACTTACTGTGCATCTGCAAACCTGGCTAGCACTATGGCAGACAGAGATAGGTGAACTACTGGAGGACATTGGGTAGCCAGTACAGCCAATCTCTGAGCTCCAGGTTCAGTGGAAAACACCATTTAAAAAGTAAGAAAGACAGTGATAATGGGAAACACTTGAAGGTGAGCTCCAGCCTTCACTTGCATGTGCACATACACATGCCAACAGAGAGAGAGAGAGAGAGAGAGAGAGAGAGAAAGAGAGAGAGAGGGAGGGAGGGAGGGAGGGAAAGCAACATACCAAAACTCAATGGAATGAAACCATTACAAGATAGAATTTTTATAACAATAATACATTAGTCAACAGAGAGGAAAGCTATCAAATAAAACATAATGTTATGGCTCAAGAAATTAGGAAAATACATGTAAAGGACAGGGAATAAATAAAAGAGATATTAGAAAAAGCAATAAAGTTTAATAGTTATTGTTTACAAAAATAAAGATTTATAGGATTTTGTCTCTTTTATTAAAAAGGAGAAAAGAGAGAGAACCCCAAAAGTCAAAAGAGGGGACAGTAAAAATGATACAAGAAAAAGACAATGGACAATTAGAAGATATTATGAACAAGTATAGCCAACATACTGTATAATCTAAAAGAAATGTATTCATTTGTTAACACACATAACAAACTAAAATGGAGTCATGAGAAAATAGGAAATATAAATAGAGACTGAAAAGGAGACTGAATCAAAAACAAAAGTCAATCATCAATGTAATGGTTTGTATATGTTTGGCCCAGGGAATGGCACTATTGGAGTAGGTGTGTCACTGTGGATGTGGGCTTTAATACCCTCAACCTAGCTGCCTGGAGGTCAGTATTCTGCTAGTAGCCTTCAGATGGAGATATAGAACTCACAGCTCTGCCATATTATGTCTGCCTAGACTCTGCCATTCTCCCGCCTTGATGAACCTCTGAACCTGTAAGCCAGCCCCAATTAAATGTTGTCCTTTATTAATAGGCTTGCATTGGTCATAGCATTTGTTCACAGAAGTAAAACCCTAAGACAATCAATAAAGAAAAAGATCAAGAACTGAGTGCCTTGTCTGCTGAATTCCACCAAATGTTAACAGAGAAAAATGAGTATCAGTTGTTCAGACTCTCCTAGAAATTAGAGAGAACATATTTGTAATCCTATTTTATGAGGCCAGAATTACCCGGATGATAAACCCAACAAACACAGTACATCAAAAGAGATTGCAGGGCCACACCTGCTGATGAAAAGAGATGTGAACATCCCTTAACTAGATATCACCAAATTGAGTTCAGCAGCTCTACATCTTCAGATAACCTGGAGTACCACAGATTCCAGGAAAGTAAAAAGGGACCATGATAGGGGATAGAGAGGAGAATAGCAGGATATAGGAGATATGTAGAAGGAAATAGGGAACTAGAAGGGGGCTCTAACTGTGTAGTCAGGAAGGAAGTGAATACAGGAGAGGGAGGGAGGGGGCCAAATAATACTAAATATGTTTGAAAAAGTCTCAGGGAATCATATTATACTACATATACCTAAAATTACATAAGACACAGAAGAGTGTAGTGTGTCATTTGGGCTGGCTATAGACTGCCTAACAAAAGCCAGGCATGAGAAAACTTCTTTCAAGTTGTTGGTCAGTGTAGTCCAAGAAACTCCAACGCAATGTAGGTTATTTCTATTCCCCTTGGTGGCATCTTATCGATTAATGGTAAGTCCCTACTGCTGAAGATAGCATACACTTTGGACTTAAGAGTTGAAAGAATCAAGCTTGATCTAGCCTGAAAATCTCCTTCCTGAGGTCTGCCATCAAAGTACCAGAAGATTCTGAGCATGCTGCCAAGTGAGAGAATCAACCAATAATCCTACTAGCTGTGACACCTATGAACCACAATGGTGACCAGCATGGAAAGATATGCCTAGAGATGCAGAAGTGGCATCCATATCTTGGCAGTAACCAACAGCCTTCTAATTGGACTTGGGTCCAACTCGACACAAGGAAAATCATCCTGGTACTAGAAACGTAGACAACTACCCAGAGCAAAAGAAGTCATGGATCTTTGGGAAGAATCTACTGCCACCATTTTAGTAGAACAACATAATCTCCAGTTAAATTTTAAAGCTTAACCTTCTGTTTCTAATTTTTTCTTCTCTCAGACAGTACATTTGGACTGAACTTACCACTCCCTTTATTCCTCCCAGTACTAACCCCACCTCCCCTCTTTCCCAGATTCACTCCTTCTCTGTTTCCCTTTAAAAAAAAAAATCAGTCTCCCAGGAATATCCACCGAACATGGCCTAACAATGTATAGTAGGAGTGGACACAAACCCTCATATCAGGGTTGAACAATGTAACCCAGTAGGATAAGAGGTTGCAAGTACAGGTAAAAGAGTCAGAGACACTCCCCACTCCCACTGTTGGGAGTCCCCCAAGAACATTAACCTGTGCAGTCATAGCATATATGCAAAGGAACTAACTCAGATGCATATGGGGGTCCATGTTTGTCATTTCAGTCTCTGTGAGCCCTATGAGCCCTGCTTAGTGGTGTTCTTGACCCCTCTGGCTTCCACAATTCTTACTTATCCTCTTCTGTTGGGTTCCCCTGGCTCCCCACTAGGTTTTGGCTATGGGTCCCTGCATCTGTTCACATCAGTTGCTGGAGGAAGCCTCTCTGATGATAACTGGGCTATGAGTATATGGGCTATGACATTGATCTATGAGTATAGCAGAGTACCACTAGAAATCATGTCACTGACTTTTTTCTGCCAGTCTTATTTGATCCTATCCTGGGTCTCCAGACTATCTTGCCTCTGGTTTCTGACCATCCAGGCAGTGTCAAGCATGGGATACCTCTTGTGGTCTGAGCCTCAAGTTGGACCAGCCCTTGGTTGGCCACTCCAACAAGTTCTGCACTACTATTACACCAGCATATCTTGCAGGGACAGATAATAGGTCAAAGGTTTTCTGGCTGGGTTGATGTCCCAGTTGCTCTACTAGGAACCTTGATTGGTTATAAAAGATGGCTTGTTCAGGCTCTATATCCCCATTACTGGGAGACTTTACTAGAATCACTTTCACAGATTCAAAATATCTCTGCTATCTGCACTAAGTATCTACAGTGCCTTCTAAGTGACCCCCAATTAAACATATCCTTATACCTACAGATAAGCATAGCTTTCAAGCCCCCATCAAATACCTTCTCTTTGCTACAGACAGTGACAATTAGAGAAAGCCACAACTGATTAAAATTCAGAAAGCAGTTGACCATGAGATACCCAGCCCCATTGAACACATCTACAACACAACTCCTATAGCTAATGTCCCTCTGGGGACATCATAGAAGTAAGGACAGAAATACTGTAAGATCAGAGGAGCAGGATATCTGCTGTGGGATTGTGTCCTCTCGAAAAGACAGAGAAGCTACATAATATCTCAACTATAAGGCTGCCTGGGAAAGATCTAAACAAGGACAATACCAAAAGCTATGTAGCTACAGAATTTACAAAAGACTTGTTAGGATGGAAGAGGAAAATTTCAGCACAGAAAGCTCCACCCCATAAAGAAAGAACTAATGAGAGATAAAGGATGAGCCCTCTAATTGGTTATCTACCTCCAAGTGGTCAGCCCTGAAATCATATACACATAGCAACACCAAATGGGCACAGCATATATATATATACACACACACATATGTATGTATGTATATATATGCCTATACATATAACATATATAATACATATATGTGTATCTATATATGCGTATATATAAATGTACATACAAACATACTATATATGTATATACACATATACAATATATTATATATTCTATGATATATAATATATAATTAATATATAAGATATCATATATTATATATATATATATATAAATATATGTATTCAAAGAAACTGGGCCATGAGTTTAAGTAGTAATAAGGATATAGGGACATAAAGGGATTGGAGGGAAGAAAGGGGGGGAAATTATGTAATTACATTCTTTTTTTTTTTTTTTTTTTTTTTTTTTTTAGTTTTAAAATGGTCATCCCAGAGATAAAGCAAATTCATCCCAAGAATGTAAGGATGGTTCAACATATGCAATGTGATATACATCATATTAATAGAATGGAAGACAAAAATCGTGATTGCTTTAATAGACAAAAGTGTTTAATAATATTCAATATTATTTCATTATAAAAATGCTCAGTGGGTTGCCTGAATACACCAAAAATAATAAACAACATATGAATACTGGACAAGAAGATGTCAGGTCTCTTCACTTAGCACAATACTAACTAGAGTAATTAGATAACAAACAAAATTGAAAGGTGTCCAAACTGTAAATGAAGAAATTACGTTGTGCCTCTTTACAGAACACATGATCTTCTATTCCAAAGAGCAAAAAAATGCCACACAAATTTGTGACAACTAGCCAATTCAGCAAGCTAAGGTATAGATAGTATACGGAAGTCAGTAGCATTTATATACACTGATCAAAGGCCCTCTGAAAAATTAATCAAGAAAGCTATGTAGCTACAGAATTTTTAAATAATAATAACATTAAGAAGGTCAGTACAGTGCCTTCTGGACATGACCACTGAATATTCATGAACTCACAGAAGCTTTGGTTTACTACACAAAATCAAATGAGTCAACAGTCCAGCATGGATGGGAGGAAAGCTATAACACCCCAGCCCTAGCTGAGGATCTGTTGGCAGCTGATGGCTGCTGGGAGAGTGGGTTGTTCAAAATATTACAAGAAATTGAAAAGGGCAAAATACTTGCAAGAATTTTATGAGGCTGACCATGCTCCAGAAGATGGCCCTTCACCCATTCATACATGGATATCAGTAATTGGAGTCAGTGGGTTATTTCAAAATAAAAGGAAGATTGAAGAGATGACTCAGAGGTTAAAGACACTTGCTGGTCTTCCAGAGGACCCGGTTTCAATTCCCAGGAGCCACATAATGACTCACAATTATCTGTAATCCTAGTTTAAGGATACCTGACACCCTTTCTGTCTTCCAAAGATTCTGCATGCCACATGGCACATAGATATCCATACAGGTAAATGATGTTGGGTAAGTTGGAAATCTACCAATATTACAATGAAATTAGACTCTTTATGGAGTAATACACTCAAAACAAATTAAAGACTTAATGTAAACCCTAGAACTATAAAACTGATAGAAGAAAGGAAGGAAAACTTTATGACAAAGAACTTCTTGGTTTCTTAAGTGTGATCCCAAATGCACAGTCAATGAAAGAAATATAGAAAGAGAGAATTACAAGCTAAATTCCTTATGTCTAACAAAGGAAACAATTGTATAGAAAAAATCATATACAAAATGGAATAAAATATATGCAATTACACATGTGGCAAGTGATTCAATATCTAAAATACATAAAGAACTCAATAACTCTTTGGTTAAACATTGTCAGATGATCTGAAAAGAATGCATGCGAAGTTTTCAGCATCATTACTCACCATGGAAATACAAACTGCAATAGTAATGAAATAATGCCTCAACCCCTATTAGGATGAGCCTTCCCTCCCAAAAAAAAAGATATGAAGAACGGTACACCTTATAACAAGAGTTAGTAGAGATGGGAATCACTGAAGTCACTATGGAAAAACACTATGGCTATTCCTTGAAAATGTAAACATGGAACTACCATGTGGTCCATGTGTCCCAAAGGAAATGAAGTCAGTATATTGAAGAAATCCATACTTACTCATCTATTATAGCCTCATTTACACTACCAACATGTCAAATCATTACAAATGTCCATCAACAGATAAATGCATAAATAAATGTGGTATCAACTCTAAATACTTAGGAAGTCAATTGTGATGTAGATGAGCATTTATGTGGCATAAACTAGATACAGAAATAAATACCACGTGATGTCACGCATAAGAGGACTCTAAAGTTGACCTTACCAAGACAGAATAGAATGATGACTAGTGGGGACCTGAGTGGTTAGGGAGAGAGAGGCTCAAGCAGATATTGTTCAAATGATTCAAAACTTCCATTAACCATGTACATACAATAAACCTGTAACTGTACAATACAATTACCAAGACATTGTGCTCTTTAAAAAATGCTGAATGAGTGCTAAATACTCCCACTCCCAAAGTGATGTCTGTGTTTGGTAAGGCACATATTAATTAACTAGATTCAAAGATTCTACAGTATAAATGCACTTTAGAACATCATGCTGAACATGAGAAAATGCATATAATTTTACCTGTTAAAATAGTTTTAATTTTATGAATAAATGCAGCCAAACAGCATACACAAAAAAATATCACTGTGTTTCAGTACAGTTTACATATTTGCACTTGAGTTTTTGTATGTCAAAAATAATACCTAACGAAGCATGGGAGCTGCCCTCATGACTTAAAGTCTGCTTACCACTGTGTAAAAGGTTACATATCATTTAGGATTATGGCTAGCATACCTGGGAAATGACAATGCACTAATGGAATTTATCTACAGGTCGTTCTTGCCGGAGTTACTTTGGCCTTGACCATTTCTCACTGGAGGACACTCTAATTTGCCATGATTGATAGGAGTTTGTTAGCCAACAATCAGAGAGACCTAAATAAGTAAGGCAGCCAAAACTGAACACATGGAGACTCCCACATGCTCCAGCTGCTCTTTGTACAAATGATGGATTAAGACAGAATGGTCCAGCAGAAATACAGATGGAGGGACCAAGTCACTGCCAAAGCTGGAGCCCTAAATCTGCCATCATGAGCAAAATGGAATCCATGGTGGGCTGCAAGATTGGCTGAAAGCAAAGACATCCTTTAACTTCACAGTCCGGCATCCTAAGGCAGAATCATCCTCCTACAAGAATAGAAGATGAGCGAATGGGCAAATACTGATGGCACCTGTGGTTAGGAAGATGGCTGTCCTTACACTGTGAAAGGAACTGGATTGTTCCATCAAAATTTTACAACATAAGTCAGAAATATATCACTACATTTTTTACTATAAATTGGCACTCTGACCCATTCTTTATCTTCCTTCTTTTAGTATTTATGCACTTAGTATATGCTAGCCACTGCCAGTATTTGGATATATATATTAAATCTATATTTTCTCTTTTTCTTAATTAATTTTTATTGAGCATGCAAAATAAGAGGCTTCATTTTAAGTATACACTTGCCCTACTTTTTCTCTTTTATGGTCCATACCTCCTTTGTGAATGTTGGCTTGCGATACTATCTTTGTATTGGTTTTCATAGTCTTAATTTTTAAATTCCATTTATTTATTATATGTGGTACACATGAACATGCCACAATACCTACATGTGATAGTCAGAAGACAATGTGTAAGGGTCAATTTTCTCCTTCCCTCATGTAAGTCCCAGGGACTGAACACGGGTCATCAGGTCTGAGGAACACAATAGTGATCTTTATTTTAAGCAAAATAAGCCAGACTCAGAAGACATACTTCATGGGTTTTTTTTCTCATTTGTGGGTCTAGGATTATGCATATATGCAATATATATTTGATTTATATATTAATGAGAAACAGGTTGTATATTTATAAGAATTAGAAGAGTCTCCTAGCTAGGAAGTACATTTTACACAAAGGATAAAGACTGATGCAAATCTGGGTTTTCTAGAGAAGGGAAATCCTTTCTTCCATCTTGGGTTCTCCATTTTTTTAGTACTTTCTCAGTAGAATATGCTTATCCTGGAACCTGCCTCTCCAGTGGCTTAGTTAAGTGCTTCATGATCATAGAGTAATTACAGTGATGATGACCACAATGGGAATGCTGTCAACTGTTATCAAACAATTTCACCTACTTCTATAGTGCATAAGAAGACTCAGACAGTATTCTAAACAATTTATATATGAATATACACTCATATACATGTATACATATACAGTGCATAGCTATGCATACATATGTATATGTATTATTGGCTTAACTATATATATATGTAATATGTATATATATGACAATATAGCCTTATTATTAAGTCAATAAGTCTACTATCCTGATAATATAAATAAAATACTTGAGCTGTAATAGGTCACAGAGATAGATAGATAGATAGATAGATAGATAGATAGATAGATAGATAGATAGATAGATAGACAGACAGACAGACAGATAGGATGTAAGGTAATTTGAGTGGCTATTCTATTATCTCTTTTATCTCCTAAATGAATGACACAGAGACTTGGTATATTCATTACAAGCTTAGTGCTTCTGGCACTAAGCTGTGTAGGTTCTAAGCTATGCTAAACCAAGTCTGCTGGCCTGCCCTACTTCCAGACTACTTTCCACTCACTTGTCCTGTT
This sequence comes from Mastomys coucha, assembly GCF_008632895.1. Taxonomy (NCBI): domain Eukaryota; kingdom Metazoa; phylum Chordata; class Mammalia; order Rodentia; family Muridae; genus Mastomys; species Mastomys coucha. The sequence continues at coordinate 10,355,458 of NW_022196900.1, forward strand.
TCTGCCATCTTGGTCTCATATGGGCTTTCTTCTTCTGTGTCCTTGAGGCAACTCCCCCCTGTGCACAGTAATCAGCATCTGAATGCACAGTGCACAACAGCATTCCCAACGTGAGAATCAGTACTGGGAGGGAGGAAAGGAAATGGAGAATTTGAGGAAGTTATATAATTATATTATAATCTCAAAAAATAAAAGAGAAAATATTCAAAGGCCAAATAGTGTGTCCAAGGTTATCAAGGCCAGCTGGCTTCAGAGTTCACCTCTTAACCACTACACTTGTATGGAATAGTAAATATTTGAATTTCTTACTAGTACTAAAAACACCAATAGACAAATGGGCTAAGTATATGATTCTTTAGCTACTGAAAAGTTCTTGTGATGTTACAGTATGAAATTTTGGGAAGTAGTAAAAATTGAATCAAGTGCCACATTCTAGAGCTACTTCAAACACAAACTGTCTGTATATTGCCAAGTTTCTAAGACAGTCAGTGACCCCACCACTAAACAGGAACAGCACATAGGTGCTTTTGAAATTTTAGATTTTAATTTCCATTACCCACATAGGTTCCTTGATACTATTTTTCTGCAGATACTTTGTGATTACAAGTGTACAAAGTAGGGGGAGGCTGGGGAGATGGCTAAGTGGTTTAGAATACTTGTTGCTCTTGCAGAGGACCTGGATTTCATTACCAGCATATACATATTAGCTCACAGCCATCTCAATTTCTAGTAACAGGGAATCTGATGCTGTCTTTTGGCCTCCACATGTACTAGGCAAGCTTATAGTACACATACATATCTAGACAAAACATTCATACAAAAAATATATTAAAAAATTAAACAATCTAAAACATGGAGATTCTTAAAACATTGATAAAAAATTTTTTCCAAAATCACACATTATGTGAAGGCAGAGAAAATCATTTTTAAATCATGAACTTCTGATGATTAATTGGAAATAGAATTAGGAAAATCACAACTATGTGTAGTACATTGGGAAGTGTAGGGTTTGAGTCTTGTTGACCTAGATTCAGTTTCCCCATGTGCTACTTGTATGCTTTAGAGAACCTTGGCTCTCCAGGAAGGAAAATATATTTATACCTAGATCTTCTGAGCATGTTGACATGCTGAAGTGCCTTACACTTGGTATTTAAAGGACAATAGTACTGTTAACTTTTACTCCTTTTTGATAACTTACATCTTCAGGTGTAGCAGTGCCAGGGATCATTAACACTTGTCCATGCAGATTCTGTATTCTAAACATCAATCTACTATGCTTGGTGTTATTAGAATAATTTTTAAATGTCAGTGTAGATGCTGATCTCAAAGAGTTTACAATCTAAGTAAGGGTCTAATGATGTAAAGGGTATTAGTTTAAGAAGCAAGAGATGGATATAGTAATAAAGAAGTCACATCCAAACCACTTCAGTGTAGAAGAAACACACTTCAGGTAAAAATAATCAAATAAGCATTAACATGCAAATAATAATGTATTGTGAGATGTAAAGGTGTGCTTTCTTGGACCATTAGCTATCAGAGTCATTCTTCATCATTGTGACCTCCAACATGAGTTAAAAACTGAATTCTACCACAAGTTTATCATAAACTCCCCTAGATGCTATTATTTCAATTTGTATTTTATGACCTTAGAGTTTAATATTTTGCCCTGCATAGTATCATAAGAGATCAAACATTGGTTCCTCTGATTCTTTTGAAGAATTAAATACAAGATATTCGATCACCATCTCCCCAACCAACACGGTATCTTTTAAAAGGACTGTAATTCCTTAGAAGTTACTTTGCATACCCCTGCTCTATCTTTAATCAAACAGTTCTCCTGCATGACACATCTCCAACATTTCCTTCCCCAGATTTTCATTGGTGAAATATCCATGTATTTCATAAAGTCAACAAGGGAGTCCCTGATTGCTGAGGAGAAAATGATCCTGACAGGGGACTGCTGCTACCTGAGCCCTTTACTCCGAAGGATCGTCAGGTTCATTGGTGAGTTCAACAAGGAGCTATGCTCCCAGGGATAGGTGAACCTTACTAAACTTGCTGGATATGTTTGAACAAATAAGGCAAGATACAGTAGAGCCAGCATTAAAAGCAAGAGTTGTTTGGGAATTTCCCACTAAGGGTAAAGGCAGGCCTAATCCTGGTGCCATGTCAAATATTTGATCCTTGAAGCAAGATGCGATTTATTAAATTGTTGTACAGAATCAAATATTTGATCCTTGAGGTGAGGTGGTGCTTACTAAATTGTTATTCAGAATGATTCCAACCAATTTTTCCCTGCTCAACATTTCTCTGAGATTATCCCTGAACATATGTTTTAACACTAATTGGATGTTGACATATACTAAAAGGTAAGGGTCAGGGAAGGGTTGGAGGACAAATGGAAACATTAATAAAATGAAATAATCAAATTTTCTGACAAAGTTCTCCTGACTTGTAGATTTGTTATTCAGGAACAAAATATGAGACATCAAATCCATCAGATTCTTGAAAACATTGCCTTTTCAAACTTGGAAAAGGAATGTTTAGTTTACTGTTCATGATGAAGAATAATGAAAGCATATTTTATGTCCTTGCTAAAAATACCTAGAATGGTATAGATAATGATTATAGAATGGGAATTTGTGTATTAATTGAGGTAGAAATTTAAATATTGCATAATGTCCTCATTATAAGTACTCAATAAATGATCATTAAGTCAATAGTGTAACAAAACCTTGCAAATGTGCTGACAAGATCATCATAGGAGTCCCAATAAAATTTCTAAACTATGTATATCATACTCTCATACTTTTTGATAAATAATTAATACCTTTCTTCCTGTTATAGTAAAGGGTTCAAGTTATAAACAAATGACCTTATCAAAGTTTAGTATAGAACAACATCTCTGATTGGACTAGGAATGAAGAAAGTACTAGAGCAGAAAGCCTAATAAAATGTTATGTAAATATAGCAAATTAAAATGTAACACATAAATACTCCTAGGAATTGTGAAAGTCTGCAAAATTAAAGTTTTTCTAGACTTCAGAGGACTTTAGCTGGCTCACTTGGGTATAGCTTGATCAATATGATGTTACTACTGTCCAAGACAACAGTTCCAAACAATGGTTCCTTTCAAACATGTCCAAAGTTAGACCAGTTTCCATCTAAATGGCTAGCTACCAAATCATGAGAAAGGAAGAGAGAAGAGAGTATTTATCCCACTCAACACTGAACTAGATAGTTCATTACATTACTCCATTTAATCTACCCAGTATTACATGAAGTGTATAAATACTCTGCTAGAATACAGAATCAAGATTTGATTCAAATCTATAATATATTTGATAATTTATATATTATAATTTATTTATATTTTTATTCAATATTGTGTGCGCCCTTCCATTTGACCTGCTCCCTATGCATGCACTTAAACAAATTATTCAATGAAAAACATTTTAATTAATTATTTTATGTATTTACATCCCAAATGTTGCCCCCTTCCCAGTACCCCTTCCAGAGTTCTTCACCCCATCCCCTTTGCCTCTGAGAGGGTTTTCCTCTACCCCAGCCACTAAAATTAACTATAAACATCTTCAAAAGTCACTGTTACTGTTTCTTTACAGAGAGAAGCCATATCTATCTGTGACTCACCCTACCTGGGGCACGGTCCAAAGATCAGAAATTTTAACTGTTGTTTGTCCTTTATGTAGGACCCTATAGCTTATATAAGTGCTTATGGAGAGATGACAAGGGATCCCAATCTCCCAAGGTGAACCCTCCACATAGCATGCTGTGGCCCATGAAATGATCACTTGAGACAAAACATTGAGCTAAGGCAGGGTTTCAAGATCAACGGAAGATTAAGTTCCCACTATCAAGTGATGACACATTTTCTATTTGGTTTTTGAATGAAAGGAGAAATATGTTGAGGAGACTAACAATATGACCATTTCATGGTATAGTTAAAGGTAGGGGGCTTATTGTAGATATGAGACAGAGAACAGCTGGAGGCATCTGGAAGAGTGCAGAGCACAGACAGAGAAAAGTAGACTTAACATGGCCATCAGACAGGACATGGCCAGGGCTATCTTTGAGAGGAGGACAAGAGCAGGGGATAGAGAATAAAGAACACAAAATGAGAAGAACAGTGGGATTATGAGGAAAGTGAGTAGCTGGGGTGAAGAAAGGATCAGAGGCCTGGCATGGGGGACTTTGGAACGTATAACAAGTACTTGTGATAGTGAGGGAGCTTGGAGGCCAGAAGTGGAGGGAGCTTTGCTATGAAACCACAGGTATATGACAATGGAGATCCATGTGTCCTTTCAGCCAGAAATAAGAGAAATGACCCCTTTGGCAAATAGGAACCAGTCTCACAATTTCCTGAGGTATTCTGGTTTTTATCTGACCTCCAGAAATCCTCCTAGGGTGCAGCTTGAGCTCATTTCTGGATATTTCATCTGCCTTTTGTAGTCTGGGGAATTGGAGTTTCCTTTGGAACCGACAAGTCTGTCATAAGATAGTAGAAATCTGGATGATAAAAGCATAAGGCAGAGATATTCAAATAAATCAGCTCAAGTTCAACGTGATAATATAGCCAGTAGGTAATATGTAAAGCTCGAGAAATTAGAGACAGCAATAAAAAGCAGTGGTCACAGTATCACAAGAGGATTTGCTTCGTATATTCCTTGTTTTATAACACAAGGATCTATCTGCCCAGTTGGTCAACTAGAAAATCTGGGAGACACTCACCATCTGGGAACTTGTTAGCAATGCAGGCCTATGGAACCCACCCCATACCTACTCTGAGGATTTAGCCTGATGATCAGGGTAAAATTTGAAAACCACTCACATAGGCAATTAAAATTCTTTTATCCTAATGAGAGATTTCTATACATGTTACCTCAAAACTCAGAAACTCAGTTGTATTCAGCCTCAACTCTACAAAAATACTATCTTGCAGCCATTGGTGTGTGTACATGTTTGCATGCATGTGTGCTTGAGTGTGTGTGTGTGTGTGTGCGTGTGTGTTTGGTGTATATACACATTCATGTGTGTATCCATATACCTGTACTTGTATGGTACCTGAAGAAGAATGTAGGATGACTCTATGACTCTCCACTATACTCCCTTGTGACTGGGTTGCTCTGAACCTGGAGCCAGACTGACAGCCTGAAAGTCCCAGTGACCCTCCTGTCTCTACCTGGTCACTACAGCACTAGGGTTACAGTCACACATGGCCACACTCAGTTTCTTATATGGGTTCTGGGAAGTCAAACTCAAGTACTCATGCTTATATTCCAAGCACCCCTAAAGGATGAGCCATCACTCTGAAGCATTTTCTTATATTCTCTGCATAGCCTTCAGAGCCCTTAGTGATCTGAGACCTCTTCTGTTTCCAGTCTCATGTCCCATGATAAGTTGCTTTAGTGGCCTTCAGAAAGACTATCAGATTCCCATCTCAATTCCTGTACATGTTGTCTTCCTATTGTCTAGCTTAGCCTTATACCATAGCATCTGGCCACAGCCTTCAGCATCTGTTTAATCATTACCTATTTAAACCTACCCAACAGGTCTTCCAGACTCCCATTTAACCTGTTCATTCATCTTTTATAGGCACTTAACATACTGGCATTGTAGCTTACATCTGTTGCTCCTAATAATTCTGATCCTTGCAGAGTGCAGACTTTATGTGAACAGAATATTGCAAGCAACAATCCTCAAACATAGACTTTGAATAAATGTAGGGCTTGGGAAGTCTTTTTTAATTTTGTTTTTTGTTTGTTTTTGTTTTTATTGTTGTTGTTTCAGGGAGGGTTTTTTTTTGGTTTGGGGGGTTGGTTTTTTGTTTTGTTTTGCTTTGTTTTATTTTAGATGAATGAAGAGCAGAAATAAATTTTAATTAATATATTTTCCTAAAACTAGTTTTATAAAGGCTGATTCTTATGTCTTCATGTGCCTCCTCTTTTTATGACCCTGATAACCAATTCAGTTTGGTTCTAGAACTTTAAAGCACACAAATAAGGTGATTTGGAAAAGAGAGATGTGCAAGTTCATTCCGACTTTTTATAGAGAAGTGTCAGTAAAAAGAGAGTAACAAGGTCTATTTATCCAGACAAGGTTAATTTCTGAGTATCTAGATTATTTTGTTTATAAAAGGGAAAAAATATATTCGTTGAAATAGAAACTGTTTAAATGTAAATATTTCCTTTGACAGAAATTAAAGTAAAATAAAGCAGTTACTAAACTCCATTAGAAATGTTACTGTACAGAGCTTAATAATCTTCTTTCTAAGCCAACAGTCACCAAAATACATAGTCGGCAATTGGCATTGGGGAATGACAACTGTTTTAAATGACTATTCTAATTAAGCCTAAATGGCATGATTTCCCCTTGCAGTTTATGTAATTGTTTTTGAAGCCATTTTAAATAGTATTCCCTAGCAAATACAATCAGCTTTGAATTACAAAAAAAATCTAATGGATTAACAAATTATTTTACAGAAATACACTTCATAGCGGGAGTATCAGGCATAGCAGCATTCTGTCAGGCAGGATTGTATAGAGACATCCTTTCCTCAATGCCTTAGAACAGATCTTCTTTCAAACCCCACATTCCGTGTCATATCGTGTATCCTGAGAAAGAAGAGATGTAGATTATCTGTATGGACTAAATGAATTTTCCGAAATATAAATTAAAATACCAAGGTGATAACAATGGGGCTGAGAGAATGGCTCTGGAGCTAAGAGGAAGTACTGATCTTGCAGAGGGCTCAAGTGTGGTTTCCAGCAGTCAGTTAGGTGGTTCAGGACAGTCCCGCTCTAGGGGAATCCAACACCTCTGGCTTTCACAAGGGTCTGCACTCACATTCACACACCCACACACATACACATAGTTAAAAAATATGTCTTTATAAAAAAATACAGTAGTGCTATAGCTTCCATTATAACCTCAAAATGCATTAAGCATGTTTAATGAAGGGAAGCTATTCATGACATAATGAATATTAAAAGAATATAAATGAATGAATATTAGAATATTTTCTATTTCTAAATGTAGAAATGAATCTGTTCGTCTTAGGAGAGCAAACACCAGATTCAAGCACTGAGAGAGGGTGAGGTGGGAAGATTGAGAGTTCAAGTCTAGCCTGGGCTACATAGTAAGACCCTATCTCAAATTTTAAAAAGGTATACAAGTCTATGTTATGTTTATGTGCTATTTAAATGAGAATGAATGACAATTAATGAAAAAGAGAGCATGCATTTAAAAGAGAGCAAGGAAGGTACATGGGAGGGTTTGGAGGGTGAAAAAATAAAGAAATGATGTGATTATATTATAATCATAAAAATAAAAACATGGGCTGGCGAGATGGCTCAGCGGGTAAGAGCACTGACTGCTCTTCCAAAGGTCCTGAGTTCGGATCCCAGTAACCACATGGTGGCTCACAACCATCCATAATAAGATCTGATGCCCTCTTCTGGTGCATCTGAAGACAACTACAGTGAATTACACTGGAGTGAGCGGGGCTAGCAGAGGTCCTGAGTTCAATTCCCAGCAACCACACACATGATAGCTCATGGTCATCTGTACAGCTACAGTGAACTCATACACATTAAAAAAAAAAAAAAAACTTAATCTTGGGCTAGAGACATGGCTCGGTGGTTAAGAGCACTGGGTGCTCTTCCAGAGGTCCTGAGTTCAACTCCTAGCACCTACCATCTATAATGGGATCCAATGCCCTCATCTGGTGTGTCTGGAGAGAATGGCAGTATACTCACATACATAAAATAAATAAATAATTCTTTAAAAAAAATAAAATAAAAAACATAATGGATTAAAATGAAAATTGACCCTTACTATTTCAGAATGTAAGATTATAAGTGAATTGTTTAGATATCTACTGTTCTGTGATCTTGATTCATTTAATTATGAAGATGTTTAATTTTAGAAACAGAAAAAAACTAAATATTTAACAGTATTTAAAACAAAGATGTGAGGTGTCTCTCATTTCTGCTCTCCATGCCTTTCCTTCCCACTCCACCAAGTTACAGGGAAATAATCTACAGCCTTAGGTTGTCAAGAGAGATGAAACCCTGGCATCCTTTCCAGCAATGAAGACTTAAGTAAGGAAGCCATATATTCCCCCAAAACATAAGGAGATAAACATACTTCAGGAGGGAAACCTATTATAAAAATCATTCTTAAATGATTACTTTTTGGCTCAGCACTGAGAAGTAATTAGTAGAAAGTAGAATTAGCAAGGCTTGGGGCTGCCTTACAGAAGGAAGACTAAATTAACTTTCTCTTCCTGAATAGCTTTTCTGTGGGGTTACTGAAAAATACTACACACATGCCAACAGTAGACTCTCTGTTAGCACCTAAAACAGCCCACCATTCAGAAACCATTTATTACGGTCTTTTCATTGGTGACCACAGAGCTACTCTATTAGTACTTCTAATCAAAATGTAATTAAATACTAAGCAAGTTTTTTGCAATTTAGGTCAAGTCCAAGGATTAAGAACACTGGACAGAATGGAAAGTGCCATGGTAAACAGTTAATGAATGTAACACTAATTAATAAATTATCTGTGATCTGAATGAAGCATGAATATTTTAAATACACTTTCAAAGGTCATCATGTTTTATGGTTGTAAGGATTGATACTCGGAGACAAGCTTAATTTCAGCCTTTTGAGAACTAGAAAATTGGTCTCAATTTTCAAAGTCATTTAAATGTACTTATTCTGAAGAGATTTCATTTAATCATTTTATTTCTACGTACGTTATTTATCATTTAAACATAGTGGGAATTAGTCATGTTCACTCAACCTTCAACTAATAATTTATTGAGAACCTTCAGGTAGTAATGTATGGAGAATGTACTTTATGTTCGGTTCTGATAGTGTTGAGAGGGTCACTTTTTGTCAACAAAGCTGAATAAAATTTGCTTTAGTTGATTTTCTAGTCTAATTTGGAAAGGCAGGCATTAAACAACATCAATAACTAGATTGCATTTTTTAGAAACCATATACTATAGAGAAAAATTAATAGAGAAAATTAAATAGGGTGTTTGTAACACTATATACATTCAAATCTCAATGGAAGGAGGATGTTGTCAGTCAGGAAGAATTGTCTAGAGTTGATACTGATTTGATAGAAAAGCAGAACCACCAATACAGGGACAATCCCAGTGAGCAGGGTGGCCAGGAAACAAGGCTAGTTTGGTGAGCTGGCTGTAGAAAACTAACTTACCCAAGAAACCTAAAACTAGGTCACAGTGCCATGGCATCCAGGTTTGTTTCTGAGAATGGATCTATACTGTAAAAAAAAATTGTCAAGAGCAGTGCTTATAAACAGATAGTATGATTCTGCAACTCAGAGATAGGCAATTTGAAGAGATCAGAAAGACAGGATCAGGATGGCTATTAGAGGTTGTAAAAGAAATTAAAGAAATAAAAATAATCTAATTGATTCTTGCTCTCATGAGGTGAAAATGTTTGGATCTCCCTACTAGAGATGTGTACAGTTTCTGAACCATGAATGTTGTTGAAGACTGCAGGAGGAAGACTGATGTCAAAACTGGGAGCTGTAGTTGGCTCTGCTAAGGTGCAATCTCTGCTCAACACTCAGGAAGTCATGGGGGTGGGTGTAGATTTTGGTTGCTCTTCTCTGTGCAAGAGATGAATATTCTCCTTTGAATATTATCCTCACTGGTCTAGACTACTATGAACCTGACCAGACTCCTCACCCAGAATTCTATAGGCTTCTAAGTTTTTAGAAGAAAAGAGATAAAGTCATATGAGACACCTTTTCTGAGGACTCTACCCAGCAAGAGTGTTTACAGATTGGGCTCAGATAAGACAAATTGAGCAGAGAACTCCTATCTCTGGCACTTTGCAGGTTAGCCAGTGCAAAAATCACTTCAGCAAACTCAACTGATATAAACCTACGTTTCTCACCCTTGGCATGGCTGACTTGTTAAGCCAATGCTCTAATAGCACAACTAGCATGATATGGTTTTGTTATAAAATACCTTGACTCAAAGCACCTTAGCAAAGCTCCCAATCCCAGGTTCTTGACTGTGATTTGAGAAAACCAAGGCAACAAAGACTTGAAGCAGCTACTCATATCAAATCCACAGTCAACAACAGAAAGAATCAAGTGCACACATGCTTAAAACTCAGCTAGATTTCTTGACTCTTCTATAGGCTGGGGCACCAACCCAAGAGTGGTGCCACCCACTTTCAGGCTGTGTCTCTTTCTATTGAGGAAGACAATAAAGTTAACCCCCCTCAAAGGTGTCCATAATCCAACCCAATGGAGACAACCCTTCATTGAGATTCTCTTCCCAAGAGATGGGTAGGTTATATCAAGATGACAGCTAAAATTCACTGTCACAGTCAGATGGTCCTTTTTCATATAGGAGTAGAGCAGAATTGCCTACTTACTGTAGGATATTTCGCCTCATCCTTGGCCTTCTCATAGCCAGATACCTGACATACCATCCCCTCTTGTACTAGTGTCCTTCAAAAATCCCTTCCAAAACAGGGTATTCCCTGGGATGAAAGATCATGCATAGTTGCTAACTGTTTCTGTAGTGTTTAAGAAAACAAGTATATTTTAATAATTGTCAAAAAGTGATGGCTATTTTTGCTACATAAGATATCTCATAACAAGATTTGTCATAGTCATGAAAGTACTGTCTGAATATCTGTAGTTATTCGCAGTAGTTAATAGAGAGTAGGCTCGAAGCATTCTATAAGAATAATAACATATGTTTAACAAACTACTTAAATTATGACCATAGTACTTAATAAAGTGCTTAGGAAATGCATCATGCCAGGACAGGAGCATCAGTCCTGTGTCTCTTAATCACCACAGGACTGGTGGCTATCCAGTCTGAGTGGTGCTGATCTGAAGGTGGAAAGTGGAATAGATCACCAACTACAGACTTAAAAACCTATAAACAGAGTCAGAAGCAGAAGATTTAGGGAATTGTGGGAGTCCTCTAATCCCTTAGGCTTTGACATCTCTGTTTTCTGTTCATCATAGAAACATTTCTCTCTGCATCATTTGTATCTGGGCATACTTCCTGGATTTATCTGTAGCCACATTCTCCATCTACTCTATTTAAAATCATCATGGCCTTTGGCTAACATTTGGCTTTTTTCCCCTTTACTAATCAGCATGTGGATCCACACTGCCTAGCAGGGCTAAGAAGCAGCTGCTCAGAGACTAGTGGGATGAAAGGGGAAGACAACAGCAGGGGGAGACAGTGGAGGCTGACAAGGCAAAAAGTGGGGACAACAGCTGAGTAAAAAGAGGGGGATGACATGAGAGAGAGAGAGAGAAAAAGAGAGAGAGAGAGAAACAGAGAGAGAGAGAGAGAGAGAGAGAGAGAGACAGAGAGCACCCAGGATCTGTCCTGTAAGGAAGGAGCAAAGAAGGTATTCTTACTGAAATAAAACAATCTGTTCCCAGTTCATGCTGTTGTACATTTGGGAAAAAGGAGTGTATTTGTTGGTTGTGACCTTTAGCTGTGAAAACATTCAGTGTTTGTGTTTTAGCTGATAAACTATCACGTTTTTAGGTGACTACCCTTTGTCATCACTTCCTGTGATTAGAACTTACAGCAGCGACAAACACGGGGATTATTTTTAAAACAGACCAGCTCATTATGCTGCAGAAATTGCTTTCTTGAAACAGAAGATAAATAACACATGGCGCTGAATATTTGTCTTAGCTTTTCAGAATTACAGATTTCTTATCTCATCAGTTTTTTAGAAAGAAGTTAAAAGCTTATCACTACTTTCATTTACAATCGCAGTATCAATTTAGAACTAATAATTTTTGAAGTATTTTTATGATTTGAATGACAGCTGTGTGCCATGGAGGCTATTTAAAGCATATTCCAAAAGAAAGCACGTAGTGACAGATAGCTAGCTATGTTGTGAGGTGAGAGACCCTGGAACACTTGAAACTAGTACGAGATAGTAGAATTGTGTAGGATTCAGAGATGGTCTAAGAAAAGAGAGGAAATATCCCACTTTCTGTCACTTCACAGTCAGGGAAAGCAGAATGTTCACTTTGCTGGGGTAATGATAGTAATGGTAGTGACTAAAAACTTTCATAATCCACACAGACTTTTGGATCACTTAAATAAACTAACTGAAATCTAAGTGGAAGCTTATCTTTGAGAAAAGAACTCACACCATCTCCCAGCCACCTCACAGGATGCTGTAGGTAGGAACCATCTTGAGGAGTGAGTTGTTGTCTGAGTTTTCCCCACATGTTCCTGTCTCTGCAATTCCACAGATATTCCATACACTGGGTTAGGGGAAGGTTTGCCAATGCAGCTTGGCCCAGCAATGTGACTGTGACCTAAGTTTGCTGGGTGGCCACATTGTGGATAATAGGTATCATCACACGAGGGAACAGAGGCCACTACCTTGAGGACCCAGATTCAGGATGCTTGCCCTCTGAAAGCAGTAGTGGAGCCAGTTCTGTGTGACTCTGGTATTGAGATGAAAGGAAGTCCCCATAGTCCCTCTCACACTCAGATGCCAATAGTTCACATCAGGGAGGAACAGCATACTTCTGTCCCTGCTCCACCCATTCTCCAGAGGAGAATAGTAAAGTGGTAGAAACATCAATGGCTTAGGCTCTCATCTTCCCTCAAAACCTTGTCCACTCTAGCTAAGGTCACACACAAACAGAATGTACTTCTGTCTTACACACTTTGTACACACACACTTTCTTACACACTTTCTACACACACACACACACCAGAACCTAAGCGTGTCACATAAAGATTACCATGAATCTTACTGCTTCTATGCCTCATGAAGCCTCCAGGCTAGCACCACTGCTGACTGGTCAGAAGACAAATGCATCAGGCCATCCACCACTGTTGCTATCCCACTGCCCTAACAAACACTGACGGTACATGAAGAAGCCCTATCAGTCAGTAAGGGCTTCCATTCCCAGGCTAGGAAAAGCCTTATTTTGAACTCCCACACCCACTGCTGTCTACACCACCACTGCCTGAACTTTTAATGTACTGTTCCTGCATGATCTGCAGAGATAGAAGGTCTGTCTCTGTTTGATATGATATTCATTATATCCAGCCTCATTAATCAAAGTCCAAAGAAGCTAACATGAGGTTGTATCCTGGTGGGTGCCCAGCTAGAAACAAAGTCAATATTAGATAACAAAATAATGCCTACCCTTAAGAAACAGTTATAGGAAAAGGCCCCTTACTACAGCAGGCCACCTCAGAACCTGGTAGAAATTCTGATCCATCAGATGAGCAGATCTCAACACAAGAAGAGAAGAAATATAAGAAAGGAAGAAAAGGAAACCAGATGTCCCCAAAACAAATGTTGCTCAAGAATCGGGTCCCAAGGGGATAAAAATGGCTGAAGTGCCTGATAATATTTAAAAAAAAAAAAAGTCATAAAGAAAAAAGCAAATGAGAGCTAAGAGAACACAGATAAGCAAGCCATCAAAGGAAACTAAGGAGACAATTCTAGATATGAGTGAAAGTAACATCAAAAGAATAAAAATTTTGTAAAAGAACAAATCAAAATCTCAGAAACAAGCTCTATCAGTCAAAACATACAGTAGAAAAACTCAACACAATCCAGATCAAGCTGAAGGAAGAATGCATGAACACGAAGATAGGTCTTTTGAATTATTGCATTCATACAAAACAAAATGGGAGCTGAAGAGACCATTCAAGGTCTTTGCAAGACCATTACAAGATAAGCACCCATGTCTTTGGAATACCTAGAAGCAAGGAAGTATCTTTGGCAGTGTTTTATTGCCACATGTCAAGTTATAAAACAATGGAAGATTTATGAAACCTGAAAAATAAAACCTCAGAGTCCTATTTGAGGTGTTTCTGATTAGAGAGTACAAACAGATTTCTAGGAAGAAACCTTCCACACCAGGAGAGAATGAATGTTGTGTTCCAAGTGCTGAGAGAAAATAGTTGCCAAGCAAAATTATCATACCCAGTAGAATCTATTTTTCAGAAATGGGAAGGTGGCAAAAAAAAATCACATTAACAGAATACAAGAAAAATTATATCTTACTAAATGTCAGGAAATTCCTTTTGTAAAACTCAATATGTGCTGGTGAGAAAGGCACTGAACAAACGAGGTATAGAAGTACTGTACTCCAACACAATCAAAAGCTGTGCATGCCCACCACTGACATCAGACCACATATGGAAATCTTAAAGTATATCCCTAATACTAAGAGCAAGGAAAGAATCTACTGCCAATACTGTTACTAAATATAGACCTAGAAACTTTAGCTAAAACAACTGGGCGAGGAAAAAGAAATAAAGGGTACATGATAAATGAGGAAAGCACCATCATCCCCATTTGCAGATGATATGATGAGAAAAGGCTGAAGTCTCCAGCAAAACACAATTAGAACAGAAAAGCGAATTCAAGCTTTGAAGCGCATGGTCAGCATACAAAAACTAAGCCATTTTCTACACACCAATAACAAGTTTATAACAATTTTGACAAGAAACCATGAGTGCAATCCCATCACAAGAGTTATTTAAAATACATAGGAATAAGTTTAACAAGGAAATAAAAAGACCTGTTGGTAAACATTCTACATCGCTAATGAAATAAGCTGTAGAAGACTTACAAAAAAGAGAAAGACTTCCCATGTTCATGGAAATTAAATGGTTATTGTTAAGATGTCTATATTACCCAAAGAGGTTCAGAGATCCAATGTAATTCCCATTAAAATACTAATGATATACTTCATAGAACTAAAAAAAAAAAAAAAAAAAATCTGAAATTTTATATGAAAGCACACAAGACTGCAAACAGCCAAGCAACCATGAGTAAAATGAGCAAAGCTGGAGATGTCCTGATTTTAAGACACATTGAAGAGGCACGGTAAACTATATCCAACTCTTGACAAAAGCACCAAGACACACACGGGAAAATGGACAGCCTCTTCTTCAGACAGCACTGAGGAAAATGATACATCCACATCAGAAGACTGTATGCCTCTCCCAGCTTGCAGAAAGACCAACCCCAATGGGCAAAGGACCTAAATGCAAGACTGGAGACCAGGGCTGGGGGAGAAGCACAGCAGAAATAGTTCCGACTCTAGCAGCACAGAAAACAGAAGCAAAACTTGCAAGGGCGAGTTACACCAAGCTTAGAGGCTTTTGCAGGAAAACAGAAGTGAAACTGTCTAGGCAACAACATGGACTAGCAAGAAGAAAAAAAAGGAATGGAGAAAAACATGGAGGTGGAATCCTCAACATGCAATGTAAACTTACATGAAAAGTTTAAAAAACAAATACGCTTTTAAAAATGTTAACATTTTTATACCAAAGGAAACAATCACCAGAGTGAACAGACTGCCGACATAATGGAAGAAAACAGTTACCAACCATGCATACAATAGTTGATATCCAGAATATATAAAGAGATAAAGAACATTTTAATTTTAATATAATATCTTTTAGCCAGGCAGTGGTAGCACATGCCTTTAATCCCAGCACTTGGAAGGCAGAGGCAGATGGAGTTCTGAGTTCACGGCCAGCCTGGTCTACAGAGTGAGTTCCAGGACAGCCAGAGCTACACAGAGAAAACCCGTCTTGAAAAAACAAAACCAAAACATATATACATACATATATATATATGGTTTATGAATATATATATGGTTTATGAATATATATATGGTTTATGGATATATATAATCATAAACCAAAACATATATATGTATATGTATGTATATATATATATATATATAATCTTTTTAAAGGAACAAATAAGCCAGGTGTAGTGATGCACATTTACAATCCCAGCACTAGGAAGTGGAGGCAGGAGGATTGGGAACCCAGGCCAGCCTCACCTATCCACATGTATCAAAACAAGCAAACAAAATGATAGGCAAATGACCTGAGTAGATATTTTTCAAAAGAAGAAATAGAACAGGAAAAAAAAAAGTGAACGTGTGCTCTGAATCATTAACATTAAAGACATTCAAATTAAAACAAAATTGGTAGGTCACCTCACTTCAGTTAAAATAATAAAGGAAATTTCTGTGTGGGATGTGGGGAAAAAAGAACTCTTCTCTGTTGGTGAGAATGTTGATTAGTGCAGCCACTGTGAAGAACATAGTAGTAACCCAGAAGATACAACTCAGATTTCCTGTCTGACCCAGCTAGTCCAGTTGTAGGTGTATAGCCAAAGGGAATGAAAGGGCTATGTCAAACAAGTGTGTGTGTGTGTGTGTGTGTGTGTGTGTGTGTGTGTGTGTGTGTAGTGTGGTGTGGTGTGGCTTGGGCACAGTGCAGTCTCATGTGGTCACAAAGAAGACAGAAATACTGTCATTTTGTTGTTGTTGAGAAAATGGATAGATCTAGAAGTCATTATAATAAGTAAAACTAGACAAATTCTCTCTCTCCTCTCCTCCCTCCTTCCTCTCTCTTTCTCTCTCACACTCTCTCTTTTCTTCCCTTCTTCCATCTCCTCCCTCCTTCCTTCCCCCTTCCCCTCATAAACACTAAGAATGGTGACTTAGAAGTAGAGCCATGTTTATTTAGCTTTGGGGAGAGGTGTTAGAGGTGGAAAGGTTTCCTTCAGTTTGTACGGTGTGTGCCGTGTGCAAATCACACACGGACAAATCACACTGAAACCCACTGTTGTGCACAATAGAAGTTAAAATATAACTTTTCAGAAAAAATATATCATCAACAATCTTAGTCAACTGTGGACCCATCATGAAACACTACCATCTGGCTAGGCAAGATGTTCCTTCTGGTACAATAGTGATATATCTGTTCTGGGGTAATCTACTGTCGGGCGCCACCACCCGGGCAGTAGGGGAATAAAGGGGGTTGGGGGAGGGAAACCCACATCCCACCAGAGCTCTGGTACTCTGACGGGGCAGACGTGGAAGGCTGCCTGTGCTCTCCACACAGCCCCGGGTGGGCATGATCCACTATCCCAGTCCTTGGCAAATGGAGAGGAGATATCCCCAGTGGTCCCTGGGCCTCACAGAGGCCAAGGATGATAGGTTCTAGTTCTTGGGCATCACAGGATGTCGCTGGACACGGCATAAGAGCTGAGAACAAGGTGGGGGTGTGGGGGTGCCCAGGGGCAGCTCAGTCAGCCTCTGGCCAAAGAGAGGAAGGGGGTGGGCAGGGGAAGCATCACCCAGTGGTTCTAGCAGGGGCATGGAGCAAGAGTCCTTCGTCTGGTCTCGTGGCTAGAGCTAGAATCCATTTCCCCAATACTGCGAGTCTAGATGAAATGAGGCAGTCCATGGTCTTAAAGTATTAATTTTAGAAAGGAAAGAAAGAGAGAGTAAAGATAGAAAAGTAGAGGCCGGCCATGGCCACATGGAGAGAGGGGGAAAGAGAGAGAGGGACCAACAGGTGAGAGTAAAGATAAGAATAAGAGGTTGAGAGGCAGGAGGGGTCAAACAGCCCCTTTTATAGTGGGTTGTGCTACCTTTCTGTTCCCAGGTAACTGTGGGGCAGGGCATACCTGGCTATAGTCAGTGACTGTGGGGGTAGACTCCAGCCAGAATCCTAGGAGCTTGGGTCATTGTCTAACTACAGGATAGTGGGTGGAGTGAGGGCTCTTAGTGTCACCAATCTTATGTCTAGGGCATAGCTTACTCTTCTGTCCCTTGTAGAATTCTCCACTGGGTCACTGGAGTAAGCCTCGCTCAACCAAGAACGCAGACTGCTTTTCACGGTCCAACGATCAACCATTTTCTGATTGGATTTGAGGCCTGCTGCATAAGAAGAAATTCAGAATAATACCATGACTGCGGGAGGTCATAGGCTGCCATGGGAAATCTACTGCTGTTGTTTTTTGCTAAACAAACATGATGTGTCGGTCAAATTATCTTCTAAATCATTTATTATTTACATTGGTGATGCTGTCATCTTTGGTCAGAAAATATTCTTTCTGTAGTAGCTGGTGGTACCTGCAGAGATGTGTAAGTGAGCAATGTGCTTAAAATAACTGTTGAATGCCCAGGCAAAAAATGGAACCTCTATACCTTCCCTCCAAGACTCTGAGAGTATCACAGAAGAAGAGTAAGAGCAGGAGGGATGCTGAAAGGAGGGAGAGTGGGAAAGAATGCTGACTTACCGGCCTGGCATGGCTGCTGCACTCATAAATTCATGGCTAGTGTGCTTACCTACACAACATGGGGCCTATCAACATCCCATTACAGAGGAGAAGTAGGCTCATGAGCCCCCCCCCACACTGTTGCATTTAGTCTAGACTCTGGCCCACAGTTACCTGGCAACAGCCAGGTGTGCCTGACTCACTATAAAAAAGGATGCTTGCCCCCCTCTTGCTCTCTTGAGCTTGCTCACTCCTCTTGTTCCTGTTCCCCTTCTCTCCCCATTGCCCTCTCCCCTCTCTCTCCACATGCTCATGGCCAGCCTCTATACTCTTCTCTCTCTCTCTCTCTCTCTCTCTCTCTCTCTCTCTCTCTCTCTCTCTCTCTCTCTCTGTCTCTGTTTCTGCCTTTCTCTCTCTATTATCCTCTCAACTCCCCTCCCCATGCTCTGAATAAATTCTATTCTATACTATACAGTCCATGTGGCTAGTACCTCAGTGGGGAAGAGATGCCTCAGCATGGGCCCGCAGAGGCACCCCCTCCCCCTACACTGTACTGCTCCTCAACCAAACATCTCCTTCCTCTCTTACCTTTTTATAAAACACAACACCCACCACCACTGAGGATTCATAAGCAGATAAGCGTTGATAGGTTGGAGGGAAAGGTAAAGCCATTTCCTTCAATGGTATATAGTTACAGGTGGATGCCCATGCTCCTGTAAGGAAACCTTCTATGCTTTGTAAACAGCTTTAATGATGAAGTCAAGGGATCACACACAAAAAATCCATAAAAGTCAAAGGGAGATTAGCGAATAAGAGGAGGGAATAAGTGGGTGGAGGAGGGCATCGAGAGAGGGCAATGAGGGTGAGTTTGGTCAAAATGTATTATCTACATTAGGAAACTGTCTTACTGAGTGCCTGTTACTATATACAATATATATGTGATTATAAAAAGTTTAAGAAAATGTATCTAAATTTTCAAAGTTATGATCTCCCTCTAATAATTTTAGGTATCAATCTACACTTCACAGATGTTTTTGAAGCTTCTTCTTAATATCAAACCTTTAATAGAAGAGGCCATTCAGAGTTATTTCACCAACCTCTAAAAATAAAACTGCTATTTTTAGTTTCTGAGAATTGTAGAAACAATCTCAAGGAGATCAGGGTTGACTAACAAAGGAATGGCTAGGGTCTTTTGCAAAGACACAGTGTGCTCTGACATCACCTATAGATCACTACTCTAGGGTCTACAAACCTTTGTTGGCATGGAATGTGCCAGAGGAGGGTAGGATCCCTCGGGTGGTCAGTGTTCGTCAGATCTGGCTCGAATGTGCCAGAATGATATGTGAGGATAGTGGCTGCTGTGAAGCCAGCAGGAAAGGCAGATGTAAGCAGAGAAAAGGTGGAAAAGCACAACCAAGCACAGTGGCAGGACAGCGTGCGCAGAGCCTGCCATGCCATCCCAGAATCACTGTGGGCATGGAGCTGACTCTTCCAACACTGGTCCTGCATGCCTAGGAACCCTCCTTTTCCCAAGACCTACCATTGTTCTCATTGGCGGCATGCCTGATGAATAAAATGCCAGAGGAAAATGCTGTCTCTTTTCTATTTTCAAGTAATAAATAACCCTTGTTTCCTGGAAAAGATTGTCTAGACAGACTTATTACCCTTGAACAAGCCACAGACTGGTCTTTAAGAACCTTACTTGAACATGTAAAAAAAAAAAAAAAAATTCAACCACTCAGACTTCTAGAGCCTGGGGATAAATCCTGCCAGGCATGATCAATGGATGCCTGCTCTCCCAGGTCAGAGCCCCTCAGTGTGAGTCGCCTGCAGCTAATAAAGATGCCAGTTCTCATTGTGATAAAGCATGTTCTTGCAAAGCCATGGAAAGGAAAATTATAGCAATCAATACATATCAAAATGAAACCGGAAAGAGTCATAGAAAGATTAAGTACTGTATAATGTCACTCATGTATGGAATCCACAAACGTGGACTTCAGCAAAGCTGAATGGACATGGAGGAAGGGATAGGGAGAGGTTGTTTAATGAGTACTAAAGATAAAGTTAGCTATGGTGATAGAATTAAGTATCAACATTTTAAGGATTTATTCAATTTTCTTAGTGTGTTTTACCTGTATGTATGTTAGTGTACCACATGCATGCAGTATTCTAGAGAGCAGAAGGCATCAGATCCCCTGGAACTAGAGTTCTAGATCATTATGAACTACCATGTAGGTGCTGGGAACTGAAACCAGAACCTCTGCAAGAGCTACAAGTGCTCTCAACCACGGTGCTTTCCCTCCACCTAATAACTATCAATATTGACAATGTACTATAGCTTTTAGAATGTTAGGGGAAAGGAGTTTGATTATTTTCACCACGAATGACAAATGTTTAAGGAAATACATATAAATGATACTTTGATAACTTCAGTTACTATACAAATGATTTAAATATACAACACATTCTGCATGTGTCAAAATATCACATGGTACATAACAAGTATGTCCTTATGGTTTTACATGTCAGCTAAAAATTGTTTTAAACTAAAAGAAAATCCTGTTTATTGATGGTCAAGCTTGTTGAGGCTAAAGCTATGGAATTTATCAGAGAGCAGATTAAAAATCTAGAGGTAACATGCACAGGCTTCCCAGCTACATAACAGTCAGAACACACACATGCACACATATATACATGCATATACATGTGTGCACATGAGTGCACTCACATACACACATGCATACATGCAATACGCATATACATGCACACATATACACACATGCACATACATTCACATACACAAAAGACACATGCTTGCGCATGAATCCCTAAAGATATCCCTGGAAACAGTGGACTTGCTACTTTCTGTGAAAGGGGGATCTAAAGATATGCTTACACTAATGATCTCAAGATCAGAGGTTATCCCGGTTTGTCCAAGTGCAATCACAAGCGTTTTTAAGAGACAAGTCAGAAAGTCAGAGACAATGGAGCAGTGGAATAAGGTGAGTGCTGAAAAGTGGCAATTCCTCAGTGCTGGAGAGGAAAACGAATAAGTTCCACCCTGGAACTTTCCAGAGTTCCCAGAAAGACAGCCCATACACACTTGGAGCTTCGCCTGGTTGAAATCTAAGTTGAATTGTCACCAACATAACGTGGTGAGGAAATAGATTTGCACTGGGTCAAGCCATGGCAGCTTGTTGCAGCAGCAATAAGAGACTGACACCACTAATAACAGTTGGCTTGAATCTCTTTTCTATCTCCTCCTTTACGAGTTCCTTCATCAAATAAAACAATGCAGTAACGTTTTGGGGATGATCTTTTCTCTCTCTTTGGGGAGGAACTCTGTGAAATCCTTATTCATTCTCACTTACCATGGTGTTATAGATAACAGCTTATTTGCACTTCTAAATAAAAACAGGCTGAATACATTGTCTATAGAAAGAGGAGTCACTTACGATACTATGCGGCTAGGGATGTAACTTAGTTGGTAGAGTGCTTGTCTAACAAAAGCCCAGGTTCCATTCCTACCACTGCACAAAACAGCTACAGTGACATACTCCAGGGATGCCAGTGCTTAGGAGATGACAGCAGGAAGGCCAGAAGTTGTACAATCATCCTGGGCTACACAGAGATTTTGAGATCACCCTGGGCTACATGAGACCCCGTCTCAAAAGCAAAGCAAACCCAGACTCATGTTGGGTATTTTGTACATATCTCACGCCATCTTTCGAAACTACCTCATCTCTAATTCTCAGCCAAAGGCACTGAGGTTCAAAGAAGTTACACTACTCATTCTGTGAGGTTTACACCAAGGCTAGAGCTCAAGTCAATGAGACCCCATACATCCAGCTCCTTCCATTGAGACTATGTTGCTGCTAACATACTCAAAGAAAGCAATAAAATGCTAACAGTACATATCCTGCCAAGACTGGGAAGAGATGGCATTTGGGGAGGCAGGCTTCATTCTCTAGAAGGATAAAGATGAAGGGACAATTTGACTCTTAAAATCCTTTTGAAGGTGTCATCATGGACTCCCCCAATCTCTTCTCTGGGGCAAAAACCAACTGGCACTTGCATGTTACCACTCTGACTTCTTTTACATCTCCTTATAGGGGTATTTGCCTTTGGACTTTTTGCTACGGACATTTTTGTAAATGCTGGGCAAGTGGTCACTGGTCACCTAACACCGTACTTCCTGACAGTGTGCCAGCCAAACTATACCAGTACAGACTGCCGGGCACACCACCAGTTTATCAGCAATGGCAACATCTGCACTGGGGACCTGGAAGTGATAGAAAAGGCTCGGAGGTCCTTTCCCTCCAAACATGCCGCTCTGAGCATTTACTCCGCCTTATATGCTACGGTGAGTGTGTGAGTCTTTTGTCTTCCCAAGCCAAGGCATCACTGTCTTTCACCCTTCCCACAACCATTGTGTCATCCCTGTCATGTGGTGATGTAAGTCAAATAAGACATGGTTCTCTCATCAACCAACCAGTCCCCCCAGAGCTCCCAGGGACCAAAGTACCAACCAAAAAGTACACGTGGCGGGACCCAAGGCTCCAGATGCATATGTAGCAGAGGATGGCCTTATCTGGCATCAATGGGTGCTCTGAAGGCTCAATGCCCTAGAGTAGGGGAATGCTAGGGCAGTGAGGTGGGAGTGGGTGAGCAAGTACCCTCATAGAAGCAGGGGAGATGTGGTGGAATAGGGGGTTTTCAGAGGGGAAACTGGGAAGGGGGATAACATTTGAAAGGTAAATAAATAAAATATCCAATAAAAAAATGTGTCTGTTATGTCATATCACACTGTTGATAGACACCACCCTGACCCATTTCTAATTCTAACCTCCCCGGTGACTTAGTTTGAAAAGACAATTGATAATTGTCCATTTATACCCTCCCGGGGAACAGGTAGGGAAACTAAGTCCTCATGGATACCTAACAGTGCACAGTCGAGCTTCGGCCAAGCCTCTGGGACTCTGACTGGGACTCTGACCACTCTGCCACAGTTTGGGTTGGTTTCAGAACAGCATACCTTGCTTGCGTCTACCTGGCAGGGTTCCAAGTGTGGACTTGGATGTGGAGTTGCCCTCATAGTGTGCAGGTCAGGATTAAACCGGTCTCCTGTGATTCTTGCAACATGCATTATCTTATCACTTTGTTAAAGGTTGGGTATTTCCAGAAGAATCTAAGGCCCCAAACTTCACTTCTCCCTAGATCACACTGCCTCCATTGCTCTGCTAGGTCATAATGCCCTGTTTGTTTGTTTGTTTGTTTGTTTTACTCTCATCTGAGGAAGAGCAATAGTGTCTGTTTTCCTAGCATGTTTAACTAGCATGTTGGAAATGGCTTATTTCATCTTTCTCTGATCTATGCTTCTTTTGAACCCAGAGCTTAGAAGCGCGATGAGCTTGAACACACACAGGCCAACACCACAAGGTCACTCACTGGTGCATTTGCCACGTACCTTTCACCAGTGCAAGTAGCCACTGGTCAGAAGGACCCCTAGGGAAGACAGTGCTAAAGCTCCTTTCAAACTACACAGATATTCTGGGTACTCTCACCTTACCCCTCAACCCCATCTGCAGGGAACAGAATCCCATTCTCCTCCACCCAAGCACTGTTGGGGGAACACACTCTGCTGCCTGGTTAGACCACAAGACAAGAATCCTCAGAGGCATTTAGTGTGTTTTCTGGTTTTCAGAATATTGATTAGTTCCTAAATTTTCTGAAACATAATGTTTAAAACCGTGTGCTTTTTGCTTCCCTCCCATTTTGTGTTTTTATCAGATTCAAATCACTACTATGTGAAATTGATTTTGATAATGCCATTATATAAATAAATTGGTGACTTAAGCCAGTGTGCCATCATCAGATGAAACCTGAACACTGGCAGCAGTAGAAAGAATTGAATATAGTAGGGGCACATTGCTTACCACGCAAGCATCATCCAGGGATTCGGACATCATCCCGTTCAAAGCAGGCCTCACACTCAGATAAACCCAGATACAACATTCCAACTGAACAAACGTTTTCTGTTATGTGCTAAATTATGCTTTCAGAATTACTCAAGGCGGACGGATATGCTAATTGCCAGGGCTTCCCTGCAAGATGCATAGAGGTGCTGAAATACAGCACTCCTAAATATCTGCAACTATTATGTGCCAAATACAGAGGAAACTCTAGTGGAAACATTATTCAGCAGTTACTTCCTAGGTACCATTTAACATTGTGAAGAATATCAACTAATGGTCTATCGTCACAGGAACAATTCATGAAAAAGCATACCTAGAAAACGATATAGAAGCACAAGACATCAAATCGAACATATGTATTTGCATTCAGCATTTTAAGTAACAATTCCCACTGTGATAAGATCACAGTCTTCTACAATCTGTGAGCCTTTGATCTACCAGAGTTTTTGTGCCACATGTTACATAGGATAAGGAGGCACCTGTATCCCACTAGGATCCGTGCAAGAGTCGAAGCATCTTCCTAGAAATTAATTTCCCAATGTAATATTGCCAGATGCATCTATGTGAATGTATTCATATTCGGGACATCAAATATTCTATAGGTTTTAATCTTAAATATCAGCCTTTTCAGGGATTAGTGTTACTGAACTCACCATATTTGATCAGAATTAACCAGATATGTCTTAGTCTCAGAACCCACATAGGAGGTTGAGGCAGAAGGATTGAACCAAGTTTGAGCCCAGACTGAGCTATGAAGAAGTCTATAAAAAAAAAAAAAGAAAGAAAGAAAGAAAGAAAGAAAGAAAGAAAGGAAATGGTGGGTAGGTCACTAGTGCCCTCTAGTGGTGTTTTGTGGCAATTACCGAACTGTTGTAACTTGCTAGAAGCACATTTTCTTTTTTCTTTTTTTATTTTTTATTAGATATTTTCTTTATTTACATGTAAATTTCTCCTTTCCCAGTTCCCCTCCAAAAAACAAACAAAGAAACAAACAAAAACAACAAGAAAAAACCCCTGTTGCCTCCCCCTTCCCCATGCCTGCCACCCCACCCTCTTCCACTTATTGGCCCTGGCATTCCCCTACACTGGGGCACAGAACCTTCACAGGGCCGAGGTCCTCTCCACCTATTGAAGATCGAATTTGCAATCCTCTACTATACACATGCTGCCAGAACAATCAGACCCAGCATGTATAGTCCTTGGTTGGTGGTTGAGACCCTGGGAGCTCTGAGGGTACTAGTTAGTTCATATTGTTGTTCATCCTAAGGGGCTACAAACCCCTCAGCTCCATTGGTCCTTTCTCTAACTCCTTCATTGAGGACCCTGTACTCAGTTCAAGGGATGGCTGTGAGCCTCTACTTCTGTATTAGTCAGGTACTGTCAGAGCCTCTCAGGAGATAGCTATATTTAGGCTGGCTTGCCCTTCCTTCAGTCTCTGCTCCATAGTTAATCTCTGCAACTCCTTCCGTGGGTATTTGGTTCCCCCTTTTAAGAAGGAATGAAATGTCCACCTTTTGGTCTTCCTTCTTCTTGAGTTTCTTGTGGTTTGTGGGTTGTTCTTCCTGTATTCCAAACTTCTGGGTTAATTAACCACTTATCAGAGAGTGCATACCGTGTTTGTTCTTTTGGAAGCACGTTTTCTTAACTGTGGGCATTGTGGATATATTTGATAACAACAGCCCACATTTCTAGTGTCAGAGAGTGCAGCAGCTTTTATTTTGTTCAGATCCCTCACCGTTTTCTATACTGTGGTACACAGAGGATGTTAGTGTTTTAAAACACTTTGAAGCAGACAAATGGATAGCAGACAAATAGAGCAGACCACAGTTGTCCCTGACATGAAAATCAACTTCCAGTAGAATAGTGGCCCATAGTCGTGATCAGACCATTCAGATTAGGTCCATCAGCCAGTTGGTGAACAGTTTTAGATCATAACCCCAAAGAGTGCAGACACAGTAAAAAGTAAAATGTGAAATCTCTCCTACCTGATATCTCCTGCCACAAATGCATTCAAATAGAGGGTCTACCTGCTATCTAAGAATTTTATATGAGCTTTGTAATATCACCACACGATTCTCTGGTTATCTACATAAAAACTACATGTTCTAAATCCAGCCATTATTCTTCAGTTATTCCTTATGACAATATCGTTTCTGTTTATAAACTCATGACGATGCAAAAGTCACTAACAAACTCACGTCCGTTGTCATCGCTGTACTGTTCCCTGTCTAACTAACTAGCTTAATGAAGTTGTACAACAAAATGTTGTTGCTAAGGTTCCCTTTCTCAAAGTCCCTGTTTCTGACCTGGGATGTGTGTGCACTCCTGTGCGGTACAACGACTGCTCGGGACTCATTGGTCTCTCTTCTACTACAGATGTACATCACAAGCACAATCAAGACAAAGAGCAGTCGGCTGGCCAAGCCAGTGCTGTGCCTGGGGACCCTCTGTACAGCCTTCCTGACGGGCCTCAACCGGGTCTCAGAGTACCGGAACCACTGTTCAGACGTGATTGCTGGCTTCATCCTGGGCACCGCAGTGGCCCTGTTTTTGGTAGGTCAGCCTTTTTCCTTCTACTTCTTCCGTTTCATGTCCTCTGTGTAAAGTCACAGCTCGCTGACTTGCTCAGATTCCAGTCGTTGTTCCCCATGTTCCCGCCTTCTAAGCTGCAATCCTCCAAAGAGTATGCATGCTTCTCTACAAGAACAGAATCGAAGTGCCTTTACTTTGAGAAATATGACTGGCCATGTTTCTTGAAAGGTAATTTTGTTCCCAAGAAAGATGGCTATGCTGTGTCCCTGAACTCTCAGCTTGGTCACAAAGACTAATGACGTGGTGTGCTCCCATGGCGTGAGTGTTTGGGTTTATATGCAGTGTTTGGGAATCAGGAACTGTGGATTTCTAGGTAAAACACAGAGGACGGAGGTCACTAGTGGGTCAGACTCCCTCCTGCAAAGAGAGAGGATGTGGGACCCAGGAACTGTCTTAATGCACATGTGCCTGCCCTCTCAGACATAAGGTAACCCCACAGCTAAGCACTCATCACTTAGAGGTCTCTTTGTCTGAACATGCCTCTAGACATCTGATTTTACCTAAGTGGCTTCTGCAGTTGACGTCCCTGACGTCTTTTGGCACAGCTGCCTCCGGATCTTCACAGCTCTGATGAGGTTTTAGTTCTTCAAATAAATGGAGACTCATCTGTGTGCTCATGTGGAAAATCCCAAAATCTGACTGGAACTGAAAAAGAAGAATCTGCACTTTTTTCCCCCAGTTCCATTGAAGAAGGGTAGGGATATTGTGGTTTCACACTGTCCAGTTTGATGGCCTTGACATCTCTCTTAATTTTTCTTTTTCGTTCACCTCAAGCATCTATTAAGGTTCAGTTTGGTTTTGTTTCTATGCTTGGATTTCGTGTATATAAAATCACATAATATGTAGCATCTGACATTTTATTTCTATTATAGCTTGTATTTAGAGACTCAATCATGTTGTAAGATGAAACAATCATTTACTTCTTTTTATTGCTCTGTAATATTCCATTGCCTGGACACACCAGAGAGGTGCAGTTTCATTCTTTGCTTGTTTATTTTGACAGTAGGTCACTGGGCATTTAGATTCACATACCCTGCATAAAATAAAGTCTCTATCAATTATAAAACCCTCCCCAAGAAGAAGAGGTCACTAAAATCCAAAGGATCTGCCACCCCTCCTATTCTGTCCTTTATAGTCCAAGCCCTTTAAGACTAGCATCACGCATACACTCATGTTACATTCATATATTACTGTTACTTAACTCTTTTTTTCCTTTCTGTTCTCAATACAAAATATACATAAATGACTGTCCCAGACTCCAGTACACTTGACCAGCTGCTTCTTCTGAAAATGCTCACACATTTCTATAGAACACTCTCTGAGAAACTATCATCACTCAACATTCCTTCCATCAGACCCCAGCTCTCTTTTCCTAATGGAAGAAGATGAGATGCTGAGGTGTAATTCTCTGGGTGAAGACACAGACCAAGTGCTGAAATGATCCCACGCTGCCAGCATCTCATTAGAAAGACTTCCTGGGAAACATTTTTGAAAGGAAACAAGAATTATAGACGATTTCAAGAGAATAGAGCAGTCTCCTAGGGAGATCCCTGCCACATGAACAAGGATGGGCTAGAAGACAACTCACTCTTCATATCTAACAGCGCTAGAGTGCACTATCGCCTGCTAAGAAGACATGGCAGTGGAGATGTCCACACAAACAGCCACATGGGTCTTTGAGAGATGGTCTGTGAAAGCCTGTGGGTTGCTGTGATGCTGTGTAAGAATTCTGCTTTAAGATGAGCCTTTTCTCTTAGTAATTTTTCCATCTTCTTTCCTATCCCTTGGTTATTGTTTGCTCTGGTATTGCTTCCAGTGATTTGACAGTCGATTTTGCTTTCATCCAATATGGTTTGTACTTTAAAAATCCAGATCTGCCATTGAATTGCTGTCTATTCGCTTGCACACACATATTCATAGCTCAGAGACACACATCAAGGAACAGAAAGGAAAAGGAAGTCAGAGAGAGAGGGGGCAGAGAGGAAGAAAAAGAAAGGGGGGGAGTAACCCGATGTGGAGAAGAGACAGAGAGAAGCAAAAGCCAAGAAGACCAGCATAATCTCTGTTCACCTCCAACACTGCTTTACACATCTGTGTGTCCCATGAGAAAGAGACTGGAAATGTGGACTGAGCAATGACTGCATGCCCTACAATACAAACACCTCCAATTTTGAGTTCTTCGGACACCCCCAACAATATTTTAACCTTCATTTTTCTGTCCAGTAAATTGAGCCTCAAAATATAATAGTTTTGTAAATAACCATCCAACCACTCTAAAGCTGAACTCCAAGGCTCGGACACTTCCCTTTCTGCCACTTCCTAAGTAGACAAAGTTTTAAGCAGAGCTATAGTGCAAAGTGGAGATGATGAGCCTGGTTAAGAATGTTTGTGTAGATGTTTGGTTTGAAAGATTAGCAGAAAGACATAGAAACACTAGACATAGAAACAAAGATGCAGAAGAACAGTAGAAATTATGGAAAGAGGGGGAACAATGCATAATGGGCAGAGAAGATGCTAAAAAACTATGACTCCAGTAGGATATAAGAAAAGGCAAGTACACAAACATTCATAGTGAGTTGTTTAAGCCAAATAAACAATAAAGACATATTTGACTATGATCATTTTAGGTAGATGTTAAACATCAGTCAATATGGGCTGAGTACTTATTGTATTTGGCACTTAAGAGAAAGAAAAGTAGTATAGTAGTGAGATTTCGAGGAGTTTAAACTTCCCCTGTCCAAGCTGGAGAAACTAATAGCACCTCACTTCTCACTGCTGGAAATTGTTAGATAAATTAACCAAAATGAGGCACAAGCCCAGGACACTGTCAGACACACAGCCGCCTTCAGCACATGTTTGGTGTGATAACAAGGGGACTTACATGTGTCATACTGTCATAAATCTATAAGGTAAGTTTTCCCACTCCCATTTGACAGCTGAAGAGAGGAGCCCTGTGGGGTGTCCCCAGCCCACATGGGGAATGTCCCTCACAGTACCTGCGGTGTGCTCAACATGCAGTTCAAACCCCTTTCCTATAATTCCAAAGAGATATGTTGCCTTGATGACAATATTCAAGGACAATGGTCTGTCACGCTCAGAGATGCCCAGGCACTGCCTGCTGGAGTCTGACCCAATCTCTCTCCCCCCTCATCCTACAGGGAATGTGTGTGGTTCATAACTTTAAAGGAACTCAAGGCTCTCCTTCCAAACCCAAACCTGAGGATCCCCGTGGAGTTCCCTTGATGGCTTTCCCAAGGATAGAGAGCCCGCTGGAAACCTTAAGCGCACAGGTATAGTAAAGTCACTTTAGCAAAGCAGATCCATGACCAATTTTAGTAGTTTAATTAGAAGTAGTATATGGAAAACATATCCAATGCTCTCTTCAGATCTCCACAGGTACCAGCCGTGCACTTGTTCCACATACCAACATGCAGACAAACACTCATACACATAAAAGAAAAATAATACATTTAAAAAGAAATATTTTGGGGGCTGGAGAGATGGCTCAGAGGTTAAGAGTACTGACTGCTCTTCCAGAGGTCCTGAGTTCAATTCCCAGCAACCACATGGTGGCTCATAACCATCTGTAATGGGATCTGATGCCCTCTTCTGGTGTGTCTGAAGATAGTGACAGTGTATTCACATATATAAAATAAAGACATTTTTTTAAAAAAAGAAATATTTGCTTAGTTGCACAGATGTATCGGTCTATGTGTACTTAGTGCCCCCTGAATATTCCTAGTCTTAGAATGTCTCCCATCTGCCCACACCAGTCAGGCTGTAGCCTCTGTCTGTGGCTTTTTTTCTTTTCCTCCGAGACTATTTGTAGTTTACTAGGACAACAGATTCCTAGAACATACTCTAAAGATTTCATACTAAAAATTGAAGGACCAAGTGCTTTCAGATATGGTTCTTTCCCTTAAAGATGAAGGATGTTGGAGTATTGCACCAAGAATAGTATCAAGATTATCAATAAATGCATTGGGAACTACAAGTTCAATTGTAGCTGAACTTCTTCCAAGCCTGATGCTATGTGTCTATGTATGTGCTCCCCTTGTCTAAATCTGAGGCCTCATGAATATCAAGCTTGGGCAGAACGTCCTTCTGCGTCCATCATGTGATTGCCCCTTACAATTAGATAGTGTTTCTCTTATTTATGCTCCTCACGAAACTGAGAACCTTTAAGGATCTCGGTTTTATGATCTATGTCCTATGTGACGTGTTTCTTGACATCTACTAAGTGTAACACAAATACTATCTGGATGGAAGCGAACCAGAGCCAAAATCTCAACTAGATCCTTCAGCCAAAAGCCAATCAACCTCAAGTCAGACCAGAGACACTGTCTCTGCCATCACTATTTCTATGATAAATACAGACCTGAGAGAACCAATGAGCGGAACTTCTGCAGGTGAATCAGAACACAGTTACAGGAAGCTGTGGGAAGTACTGGCCATGTGGCATAGTCCAAACTAATGGTGGACCATTGAGGAAGGCAAGCACTGCTTTTACTAGAGAACATTTTCTCAGAGATAGGAAGATAATATCCTTTATTCATTGTTCAAGAAAGAGAAGTAGCAATCATGGAGAGTCCTTTACTCTTGCTTTCACAGTACTCCTACAACTGACGTTAACTTATTTTGGAAAGCAAGATATGCTCAAGTACCATTCCCAAGATTCATGGACCCATCAGACCCTGTGCATCCTACTTTAGCATATAGCCTCTTATATTTAATTCAAGCAAACTTTCTTTTAAAAAATATACCCCTCTCAGACTTGAGCATGAAAATGTGCTGCAGGAGCTGGATGTTCACCCTGAACTATTCTTCCAATAAGTGCCTGGCATGCTCTCTCTGAGTAAGAGCCTCCCTCCCATGGGGCCAGAGTATACAGAAGAAGCTGCTGCTTTGTGGTTGGGAGAATGAGATCATCTTCCTAGGGAGGAACTATAGAGATTTTAGAGACTAGAATTACCCTTTGGAGCACAGACTTGCCACCTAAAATTTACCTGCCATTCGGAATCTCAGGAGAACAACTTCCTGTGGCCAGGAGCCAGGCATCTCCTTTTTCTCCTCCTGGAACATTCTTTTCTCTTTGCCTCACAGAGCCCTCCTCCTTAAAATATTAACCTGTATTTGACGTTTGCATTGTGTGATTCCTGCTGATACTGCTGATTAAGACAAGGTTCAAAGGAACTAAAAAGTAAGTTACTGTAGAAAATTCAAACTGATGAGAGTTTTCTAGCCATCACTGTATGGACCTATAGAGTGACTAAATGATTCCCAAAAGACCATCTTTCAGTTGTCCATGTTCTACAGTCGAATGCTCATATTCACTCTAACAAAGAAATAAATTAGAAGTGAAGTAACTAGTTCCCTCTGTATGGATGTATGCTTTCTACTTGTGAGGACAAAAGATGATAAAACATACAAGAAGAAGAAAAAGAGGAAGAAGAAGAAGAAGAAGAAGAAGAAGAAGAAGAAGAAGAAGAAGAAGAAGAAGAAGAAGAGGAAGAGGAAGAGGAAGAGGAAGAGGAAGAGGAAGAGGAGGAGGAGGAGGAGGAGGAGGAAAAGAAGAGGAAGAAGAGGAAGAAGAAGAAGAAGAACAACAACAACAGCAACAACAACAACAATAGCAACAACAACAACAACAGATACTACTACAAGAACAAGAGAAGACACCAAGAACAAGAAGAACAAGATCAAGAAAAAGAACAAGAACAAGAACAACTAGTTGCTAACAAGACTACAGGTACCTGGACCCTTCTCCGAAGAGATTTCAGTTCAGCAATGCATAGTGGGAACAAGTTAAAAAAACATTTTCAGAGAATTCTGATACAAGTTTGATTCTGAATTAGTACTAACCCAAACTTCATATTATAAATAGAAAAATAAAACAAAACAGAATTAAAGGACTCAGGTGAAAGTCACCTACCTATCTTAAGATGCTCGTTGACTTTATCCTTACTACTTAGTATCACATGGTATTATATAAACCCAAGTGTTGACAAAACCAAGAAAGTGTATTATAAAAGTAAAATCAGAACTGGAAAGATAGCTCTTTGGTCAAGAGCCCTTCCTGGTCTTTTTGCAGAGGATCTAGGCTTGGTTCCCAGCACCCACATAGTGGCCTATAGCCACTTGCAATTCTAGTTCCACAGGGTCCAACACTCTCTGGTCTCTACAGGTACCACACACATTTCATGTACCATGCATACATGCAGGCAAAACACTCAGGCACATAAAAAAATAAAAATAAAAATTTTAAGAAATATTCCGGGCTTGGAATATGGTTCAGTAACAGGGCACTTGCAAATGTGAGGTCCTAAGTTCAACTCTGAGTAAAATTAATTGATTATTTAATTAACATGAAATTATACTCAAGAATCTTTTCATCTTGGGGAAATTATCATCAAAGCTCAATTAGCACAATTTGAAAAACATCAAACCCTCAGCTTTTAAAATATGTAGCTAAGAGGTTAGAGAGTCGCCTCAACAGGAGCACTTGCTGTTCTTGCAGAGGACCAGAGTTCTGCTCCCAGAGCCCAAGTCAACCAGCTCACAATAGCCTGGGCTGCTTATGGACTTACGGGCTGGGAATACAGTGCAGTGGCTGCAGACTTGCTGCATAATCTTAAAAACTGCAGCTCCAAGGAACCCCACGCCCTCCTCAGGCCTCCTGATAAACATATACACATACACACAAACACACACAAACATATGCATACATAAAAATAAATCTTTTTAAAAATGTATAGCTGATCTCCTAAGCATATGTCTCTGTGTTCCAAAATAAATAAAGACCCAAAAATCCTTTGGTAATTTTATGAAAACCACACTTTCCTGAAGTATTTACCAGTTCCCTGGGCCCCATAGCTCAGGATTTTAAGTTTAAAGAAATGATGAGACTTTGAAGACCACATTAGCAAGACTTTGTAAACAAAAAATAGCAATATTACAAGGAAAAATACACTCATCTGAAGCATAGTATTTACAATACATTTCAGTGAAAAGCAAACAGCAGAATACAATAAGGATATAGGTGTCTAATAATATTCATTTACATTATATATAAAATCTTCTCCAAAAACACATGATATTTTCATACAAATATCTAAAATAATCATGTGAAATATCCAAAAGTAAGTCTTAAGAAATTTTAGAGTCAAAGAGATAGATGGCTTAGGAAGTAAAAGTAGTTGTTACCAAGTATGTGGAAAACTAAGTTCCTGGGACCCACTGGTAGAAGGAAACCATCTCCTACAAGCTGTCCTTTTGACTTCATATCCATGTGGTAACAATACATGTCCACAGGGACACACACAAGTTAATTTTAAAATATGGGAAAAAGACATTTTAATGGCTCTGAATTATGCAGACCACATTCCTGTAAATTAATTAAAATCAAATGAAAACCACTTTCTCCACTGGAAAATAATAATTTTAGTCCCACAGAACTCATACCTCAAAGAATAAGTCATACAGTAGAGCTTAGTCAGTAGTCAGTATTTGAAACATTTCAAAGATAAAGAATATAGCTGTCATCAGGATCCTGGCTTAAAAATGTATGTTAAAACAGTAAGGGAAAGTTTACATGAAGAAGTGATTCTGCTTTGGTTGGAAATGCTGAAGGAAGAGGTAACAGGAGTTGAAGGGCCTTGGAAAAATACATGAAGGGGAAAGCAAAGTTTGGTGGGTTTTGTTTGGGGGTTTTATTTGTTTAAGAGGGGACCTGAAGCTGAGGTGAGGGGGTTAGTGGGGAGGGGAAGGATCATGGAAGAACTCTGGGGAAGGAAAAATATGATCAAAATACACCATATGAAAACGTTTAAAATATTAAAATAATAAGAGAGGGGGGAAGAAGGAGAGAAAGAGATCAGTGAGTTTTAGTCTGGAAGACATTTCAGGGATGGACGATAGTGTGTCGACATCTTTAACCCCAGCTCTGAGATTGTGTGCATTCCTTGCTTGACAGAACCACTCAGCCTCCATGACCGAAGTCACCTGAGATGAATGAAGACGTGCAGCTATTTCGGGTTTGTTTGGTTTTTCTTTTTCTTTTTCAGCAACCTTCCAGTTCAATACTTCAAAACACACAGTTGCTCAAGTCAAACTGTGAAGACAAGTGTTACATTTATGTAGGTAGAGGCTAATGTTTTGTACATTTTTTTGTATGGAGAAGTGATGTAGCTTGCCCTGATCTTTTTTGTCAGCTTTAATATATTTATGCCAGATTTTTAAAACCAACAAAATTTTCCTCTTGTTCAAGTGTGCATTGAAGATTCACATTTATTCAATGGTTGATGTTGTTTTGTGATATTTGTACACAAATTTTTCTCAGTTTTATAGACACAAATAAAGCGAATGACCCACCTTAATCCTTTATTACCACAGTTGCCGCCTCCTCCAGATGGTTTGAATTTTAATGAAAGTTAAACTTTTGAGTTACAGGAAGGACCATGATGGTTAATTGTAAATCTCAAAATCAATTGTGGAAAAAAAAAATATTGGAAGAGAATATTGTGTTCTGCTCTGTACATAGTTGACTGAGTTCCAGGTTAAGTAACAGGGCCATACTAGTGAAGAGTCCTAGTTGCCCAACTCTAGGCACAGAAGCCTGTATTTGGGGGAAGTGCGCTTTGCTTTTACGATGCTTTCTTAGAAAGCAGCCAGCACCAGCCTTTCCTGTCAACTCAACAGTTTTGTATATCATATTGTATGGACTTTTTATGAAAAAGAATATTTTACAGTTTGCACAGTATTATTTTACAGAAAGGCTATCAGAGCATCTAACATGTAGAGCCCAGAGCAATGGCTTCACGATGGGGCTTTTAACTGTTGTTAGATTTTAACTGCATCCCATTTTTTCTAGCATGGTGATAATGTGTTCCTCCTTTGGGAGTAGGAGAGTTCCCTCTCTGTATCTATCAAAATGTTGCCCACCCATGTCAGCTCTTCTTAACTTTTTTTGTACATATTTTTTTTTTCTAAAGAGAAGCAAAAAAAAAAAAGTTATCACAAAATGTACTGTGGCTCGTGTGCTTTGTTTTTTATTTCACTCGGCGGTGTTTGAAGAACCTTGGAGTGTTTGTGCTTCTCAGGTCGTGTGAGGAGTGATTAGATGAACCATTCAATAGGGGCATGACTAAAAGGTCATTCAGAGTAAGCAGAGGGAAGCAGGGAACAAAGGAATGGCTATACATACATATGCATGCATGTGTTTTAAAATAAGATGAAAGAATTCCTTCATTTATTAAAATATTCAAATCAAATGTATTTTCTGGATTCGCAGTATGATTCCTTAGTCTTCAACCTGCCCTGAAATTTCCAAGTTTTCAATAAGCAATTAGTCTTTTTTAGGAACAAAAGTCACCTCTGATAAAACTTTCCTGAGACGTGTTTCCTGAACTGTTTACCTAAACTCTTTTATATATACTCATACACATGTTCTAAGTAGTATCTGACTAAAGTCAGAGAAAAGAGCTGGTAGTTAACGCTCTGTCCATCCCAAGTATTAACTACCTGCCCTCACATATATAGTGCATCTGTTGTTTTCTGGGCAACAAACCCAGAGAGGGATATAAACTCTAAAACACCCTGACGTAAACCAGTGCCAACATCGTGGTCCAGCTCTGCCCCATTCTTACTTCTATTCTTTCTGTTACATGACGACTCTGAATCAAGTTGAGCCCTTCTCAGTGTGATGTGTCTACTTACATGGTTCATGGATGCTACAGAGGAAAGGAAGTCCTGAAAAAGAATGATTTGCAGACTCTGAGCTCTCTCTCCTCTCCTGGATGCCAAGTGTTAAGTCATCCAGTGTCAGGGTGACTCATTTTACTTACCTAAACACATGTTTTTTTTTTTAAAGAAAATAAATAAAGTACTCTGTTTAGTTTATTTTTCCTAAAACATCAAAAACTGATGGTAGCCAAAATTGATGTTTATTACCTACTTCATGTCACACTTAAAGGTTATCAGCCTATCTGATCACCAAATTGTATTTTGAAGAAAAATCACTCCGACAAAATGGCTCACTACCTTTGAACTCTTTTTTCTAGGTTTGATTCTGGGAAAATGACTTGTTATTTCAAAATCTGTTGTCACAGACTCTGGTTCCATAGCCCAGGGTATGTAGTATATTCTATGGCAAGCTATGCTGTATGGCATACTACTATAAATCAGTTACAATAACAAGTTTCTTTCTATTCTGTTCCCTGGGTCTCTTAATTAGTCTGACCCTCTGCAGTATGCTGTGATGACATTAAGAGAGCCTCTACTTTCCCTTAAGATACTTCAGTGGCCTCAGGTTGAAGGTAAACCCTCCCACTTAGCATGTGAGATTCATTCCTCAGGTTTGAATGTCCCTACTTGGGTTTTCTGACAAGGACAAAGCTTTTTGTCCAAACAGGGCAAATAGTGACTATAACCTAAGAGAGAAATAAATTCTGGAGTGAATGTTTTTCCTCTTTTTTAATGGATTGCAGAAATGCCTGGGGAAGTCTGGCTTTCTGTGGGAAGGGATTGAAAAGAAAAAAGACTAATAAAGTGTTGTGATGTTATGCATCAGTTAAGACTTATCTGGTGGACTTCCATGCTTTGATGACAAGCCCATTACAGGACTTGACACAGAAAACACTTTGTTAAAGTTTATCCAACAAATAGATGCCAAATTTCAGCCCAACTTGGCTGAAGATTGACCATGACTTATTTGGAAATAAGAGTACTTTTAATGGGGTCTAAAAGAGCTGGAGAATGACATGTTTAGATACAGGATTAATAATGGTAGAGTCTCCCCTGAGCAGTTATGCGTCTCTTTGTCCTAGTGATAAGCTCTAAAAATCTCTTTGGCTGTGATGGGTGGGAAGGCTTTGGTAACTCCAGTATTGGAGAATGCAAATATCCTTAATCTGTTCTTGGAAGGAGGAAGAGTAGATGTCATTGGAACTAATTAGTAAGAACTGGCATTTATGTTTTGAAATTTTGGCTTTATTCCCTATTATAGATTAGCAATTACCAACTGCAACACTTAATATCTTGAAGGCAGACTCATCAAATACTCAGTTGCCCAGATTTATTTTAAGGACTGGGTTCCACAATTGCTACAATGATGAGGAAATACTTAAAGACAAGAAACATTGAAGTTATATGACCGCATTTGCCCTTACTCGTTTCCCAGATATTTCCTGAAACTATAGCAAACAAAACTAAATCTTTGTTAAGAGTAAATGCATCTTAGCCTCCTCTTCAGTCCTAGAGATCTTGGATTTTACCTCATCAGTTGCAATCCCACTTGGTGCATATAGGGAACCATCCCCCTTACTTATTCAGTGATAAACATTTCTTAATAACCCCTTGAGATATAAAGTCAGAAGCCATCAATGCTAGCATATACAGCTAATGTACACAATCTGACTCTCTTTGAGAAGTTACATGATCTTAAGTATGTATGTCTGACTTTCTTTCCAAGGTACCTCTCTTTCTAGTAACCTGTTTTAAAATTGGTTTAAAGTATCTTTTAAGGGCTGATGAGATGGATCAGTGGGCAAAGATGCTTGCGGTCAAGCCATCTGGTCTGAGTTGCATTCTTGGAACCCACATGGTAAAAGGAGAGAATTGATTCCAAAAAGGTATCTTCTGACCTCAACACAAGGAAACACACACACACACACACACACAAATAAAATGTAATGCAATTTTTAAAGTTTTTCAAGTGAACTTCAGCTTTGTTTCATACTGGCTCACCCTGAAATTCTTTCCTGTGGCAAAGCCAAGCATCTGGCTTTACTAGAGTGGAGATTGGAAAAGATGAAGGAAGTTGAAAGCCCTCAATGTACTTCCAGTGGTCTGGATACTATATGGCTTGCTGAAAGAACCTGACCATGAAAAAAGCAAAACTTTATTCAGGGGACAGCCTGTCAGGCTGTCTCCAAGAGGAAGAAAAGCAGCCCTGACAAAAGGAAGTATGGGTTTTTATAGTGTGCTTTTAGGTGGAAAGAGTGTGGTGGGAGGAAGGAAAAGGGAAAGGAAGGAAAAATGAACTTTAACAAGCAAAAGGGACTTCTGGTAAGCAACATTTTGTGGAGTTGGGGACCACTCTGGCAGTTAGACAGCCGGAAGCTGTGGCCAAACTGTTCTGCTGAGTCTAGGGGTTAGCAGATCCTGAGAAATATAGAACCATCCATTTCCATTTCCCTGAAGACACTGGGTCCCACAGCTTAATGTCTCCTTAGGTGACTCCATCTTGGACCAAAGACCTGGGCCAGCCCAACAGTCACCATGCTGACAATACTATTCTTGTCCTAGTGAATTCAAGATGTGCGCCCGAACTAGTCCGCCACTTCCTGTCACTACCTATAGGTATACTCTGTGACAATTTTGCAGTGAACACCAAAACTTTACTCAGATCCTACTTCTTGATCTAGGCTGTGCTGGCTTTGATCTGTGCCTTCATACATGCTTAATGAGCATCTATTATGCAGTCAGAATTGTTCTAATACCTAGGGTCATGCAACAAAATAAGTAGATCAGCTGCTTTTCTTTATGGGACTGAGTCAGTGAGAGGAGAAGAAAGATTCATGTAGCAGGGATGCTGGCAGTTGTCTAGGGGATTT
This sequence comes from Mastomys coucha, assembly GCF_008632895.1. NCBI lineage: Eukaryota > Metazoa > Chordata > Mammalia > Rodentia > Muridae > Mastomys > Mastomys coucha. The sequence continues at coordinate 10,394,761 of NW_022196900.1, forward strand.
CCCAGATTATTTCCTTGAACAAAGAACTGAACTTCTGGACATAGAAGACGAAGCTGTGTGAGAAAATAATCAAAAGTAACCACTGTGTTCTTTCAGGATTGAAAGGGGCCTGTAGCTGGGAGTCCACTAAAAGGATGCTGGCTTGAATATTTTAGAAGACCCTCGGGTCCTTCTCTTTTCTCTGTTGGTCCTGTTTAGATACCTGAGCATGTGCTTTCTTTTCATGTCTCCTTGCAAGGTTTTCTAGGAAGAAGCATCCATCATCTCAGGAGGCACAGCTTCATGTCCCTTGTCTACCTATGTTCCTTTAACTCTTCCACAACCCAAAGCTTTTAATATAAAGTGAAATGAAGGGATTCCTAATTTAGATTGGAAAATGGAGCATTAATATAAAAGCTTCTATAAAGCAATCACAGAGAGAGAGGGAGAGAGAGAGAGAAGGAGAGAGAGGGAGAGAGGGAGAGAGAGAGAGAGAGAGGGAGAAAGAGAGAGAG
>NW_022196900.1:10395599-10404725 GCF_008632895.1 Mastomys coucha
AGAGAGAGAGGGAGAGAGAGAGGGAGAGAGAGAGAGAGAGAGGAAGAGAGAGAGAGAGAGACTGCTATGTTGAATAGATAAGGGGTGATGATATAGAAAGCATATAGAAAATAACACTAAGGGGTTAGAGAGGTAGTTCACAGCCATGTGTAACTCCAGCTCCAGAGGGATCTGATGTCTCCCTCCTCGTAGATGTATTCATATACATATACCAACAGACACACAGAGAGATACATAATTTTAAAAGAGCATAACTTAATCTAAAAAAGAATATGAAATCAAGAGAGCACATATATAGAGAGGCCTTGAGTCATGAAACAATTTTAAACACTTGAAGTATTAAAGGAGAGTTAATGGAGATGGAGTTTGTTAAGTGTATGTAAAAGACATGTGTTATGCCAGAGAGCATATCAGAGATTTTGGGGGTCTTCTTGTTACAAAGTTTGAAATTTATCCTGAAGTAACAAGAAGCCTTCAGCAAGATAATGTCATCATCAGTCTTGTGTTTTCTCAAGGTTTTTCAGACTTTGGTGTATAAAGGTTTCTTTTGCATTGGTGTATAGAATGGCTGAAAGGAGTCAAAAGGATGAGCAAGTCAGACATGACTTTCTTTTTGAGATTCATTTTCATTTCTTAATTGTATTTACATGTACATGCACATGTGCATGTCTATAAAGGTTGGAAGTGTGTGCATGTAAGTGCACATGCTTGTGGTTTTTGAGAGACCTGACATGTTCAGTGTGTTAAGAACCAAACTTGACCTTCTGCAAGAGCGGCACATGCTCTTCACTGATGATCCATCTGTCCAGTCACAAGATGCTACTTCCTTTGGTAAAATGTCATGACTTGAAATAGGGCATCTATAATCATGAAGAAAGGGCAGCTTTGAAGGGTATAAAAAACTGCTAGGAGATAGAGTCAGTAAAGCCCAAGGCTCATTGGCTATGATGGATGACAGTGATCGGTGACATCTCCCTGGAGAACACTTTTCCAAATCTAACTCCTCTGACTCATAGAATCCTGGTAATGAGTAAAAAGCTGCAAGATTTGAATGTCTTTCCCAGTACCTCACCCCCAAGCAGTTCTGCTTCCCCTGGAAGCCCAGGAAACCCTACATATACTCCTCACAGTGAAGAAACTCTCTGGGGAATGAGCTTACCCTCTCCAGACCACTCCTAGGTGCTCAACTCAGCTTTGTCTTGAATGTTGACACTTGTAGTGTGCTCCATCTACAGTCTTCCCAGGAAGCTAACTAAAATTCTGAGAGAGTGGTGGAAAGAGGAAGGAGATGCATATTTCCTCTCCCAGGAAAACAACATACTAAAACAAACTAAATAACTGAGGAGAAATAATTGCTAATCTCAAATTCTAGACCTACAAAAGTTACTATTAAAGAGATGGAAAATAAATATTTTCAGATGTGCAAAGATACAGATAGGTCTTTTTTTTTTAATAGGCTGTAAGGAAAAGCAAATAAGTGACTAAGTCATTTCTATAATAAAATAATTATTTACTTTCAAATAAAGTAATAATCTATAAGTCCAGGGGTGCATAGAGAGATAATATTGTTTTGGAGGTAGAAAAACAAACACATTGGTATAATATTCTGCTCTTTGGAATTTTAGAAAATTTTCAGGCATACATGAAGTTAAAGAGAATATTATAATAGAACTTATATCCAAAGTCTTTTGCAGTAATCTTGCTTGTTGCAATATTTTTGGCTTTTAAAGTAAAACCCACATATCAAAACTGGCCACGGACGAGAGTACTTCAGTATAAGTCTCTAAATGTTTTTATTAATCATTTAATACAATCATCATACATAACATCATCACCATTTCTTAGTGTCATTTCTTGATACCATTTAAATTAATCTATATTCAAATTATTCTAAGAAGTAATTTTTGAGATATTTCCAACAATATAATGACTGTAGTGAATTATAACATATTTGTATATCAAAATCACAAAAAGAATAGATTCAATACAGAACATCATAAGTATGTGGTGTGATGTTTGAGTTAGCTTGGTGTAATAATTTCTAAATGTACACATATTATTAGAACTCGGGGAGGAGGAGGTTTAGTAGAGGAGCTGAAATAAAATTACCCTTCAGAAATGAACCACATTAGCAAAGAGGAGAAGGGCGGCTTACCTTTAAAACCTAAAAGGCACTTTATTAAGAGGGCCAGCTTATACTAGCAAAGAGATAAGCTGAACAACATGACAACAACAGACAAGGCTTTATATAATCCCCAAACAATAGGTATATCCTGGCTTTCATGAGTTTTGGAGTAAGGTGAAAGTTTAGTGCCATGTGATTTAAATCACATAATATTTCAGCATAGCCTATGTACTAAGTATCCAGCTAGCTATAGTCTTTCTTGCAGCTTTGGGGGTGAAGGCCTATGAGGCTACAGCCTTCTCAACTACCTGTTATAGAGAGAAGGAGGGATGGAAGGAGGGAGCAGAGAGAGGTGCAATGTGGCTTGAGGCCACAGTAATTTTTAGTATCTGTTACAGAGATGGGGAGGATGGAGGGAAAGAGTGGGGAGAGCTAGAGTAGTAGGGCCTGATTTTTTTCAGGGTGTGGACTTGGTCTCTTCCAGAATCTTAAAGTGGCAGGCCATGATCTAACACATACATCAAAACGTCACACTAACGTGCCCCTGTTATCTATTAAAAACAGAAGTTTAACTTTTTCTCCATCTCCTAATTTATGCTATAGCTATTCTGCTCAGAACAGAGCCTTTCATAGAATTTTTATCTTCCCAGCCTAACTTAGTGCTGCCCATAACAACTAACTGACAAAGCTCTAGAACAGCTGACCCACCTGGATTTGTTTATTCATGCTGAAATTTAGTTTGTTCTCTTGACACAATGCTGGTAAATGATCAAAGGCTTGATTAGACTCAAGTTCAACATGCTGTAAGAACTGGCTCTTAGTCGGGTGGTGGTGGCACACGTCTTTAATCCCAGCACTTGGAAGGCAGAGGCAGGCAGATTTCTGAGTTCAAGGCCAGCCTGGTCTACAGAGTGAGTTCCAGGGCAAGCCAGGGCTACGCAGAGAAACCCTGTTTCAAAAAAACAAAAGCAAACAAACAAACAAACAAACAAACAAACAAAAAGAACTGGCTCTTAGTAGCACCATCAATACAGCTGTTACTTCCTTCCATGAAGTAAACTGTCCCTTTTCACAGACCAATGTGAGTGGTGGGTCTTGGTAGTACCAATCTGATCTCTCCATGGCAAAGCCACATTCCTCCTCTCCTGCCCCTACCACACTATGGCAATTTGTGCTTTGGCAAAACTGCCTTTGGTCAAAGCAGAACACAAGATAGGAATAAATAAAAAGAGATCAGTACATCAAGCACAAACAAACAAACAAACTATGAACACAAGAGCACAAATTAATTTATTTTAAAACATAATAAAGAGATGAATTTTTAAATAAAGAAGCGAATTTTAAAAGACATAAATTAAGAGATGAATTTTTTTTAAAAAGAAGCGAATTTTAAAAGATTTGACCAATAAGTGAAGCAAAAGTTGCCACTTGAAAAGATAAAATAGCCAAATATTTTGATAGGTCACACTGAGAGAAAAAAGAGAAAACTGATAAACAACTTCAGCAAATTACTGGATATAAAATTAACTCAAATAAATCGATAGTCTTACTTTATACAAATGATAAACAGGTTGAAAAAGAAATTAGGGAAACAAGACCTTTACAATAGCCACAAATAATACAAAATATCTTGGGGTAATTAACAAATCAAGTGAAAGATCTGTATAACAAGAACTTCAAGTTTTTCAAAAAAGAAATCAAAAAAGATCTCAGAAAATGGAGAGATCTCCCATATTCATGGATTGGCAGAAATAACATAGGAAAAATGGCCATTCTAACAAAGGCAATCTACAGACTCAACACAATCCCCTTCAAAATCCCAACACAATTCTTCAAAGACATGGAAGGAGCCAATATCAAATTCATCTGGAAAAGCAAAAATCCCAGAATAGCAAAAATAATTCTTATCAATAAAAGAACTTCTGGGGGAATCATCATTCCTGACCTCAAGCTATACTACAAAGCAATGGTGATTAAAAAACTGCATGTTAGTGGTACAGAGACAAACATGTTGATCAATGGGATAGAATTGAAGACCAGGAAATAAAACACACTTATGCACCCTTGATCTTTGACAAAGACACCAAAAATATACCACGGAAAAAAGAAAAAAAAAATCTTCAAAAAAAAAATGGTGCTGGTCTAACTGGCAGTCTGTGTAGAAAAATGAAAATAGATCCACATTTGTCACCTTGCACAAAGCTCAAGTCCAAGTGCATCAAGGACCTGAACATAAAACCAGATACACTGAACCTAATAGAAGAGAAAGTGGGAAAGAGCCTGGAATTCATTGGCACAGGGTGAAATTTCCTAAACAGAATGGCTCACACTCTAAGACCAAGAACTGATAAATAGGACCTCATGAAACTGGAAAGCTTCTGTAAGGCAAAGAACATAGTCAACAGAGCAAATCCATAGCCTACAGATTGGGAAAAAATATCCACTAACCCTACATCTGATAAAGGACTAATATCCAAAATATATAAAGAACTCAAGAATCTAACCACCAAAAACACCCAAACAACCCAATCAACAAAACGGGATATAGAACTAAACAGAATTCACAACAGAGGAATCTCAAATGGCTGAGAAGCACTTAAAGAAATGTTCAAAGTCTTTAGTGATCAGGGAAATGCAAATCAAAACAACCCTGAAATTCCACCTTACACCAATCTGAATGGCTAAGATCAAAACCTTGGGTGACAACACATGTTGGTGAGGATGTGCAGAAAAAGGAACACTCCTCCAATGCTGGTGGGATTGCAAACTACTACTCTTGGGCATATACCCAAAAGATGCCCCACCAGGGCACAGGGACACATGTTCCACTATGTTCATAGCGGCCTTGTTTGTGATAGCCAGAAGTTGAAAGCAACCCAGATGTCCCACAACAGAAGAATGGATACAGAAAATGTGGCTTATTTACACAATGGAATACTACTCAGCTATTAAGAACGAGGACATCCTGAGTTTTGCAGGCAAATGGATGGAACTAGAAAATATCATCCTGAGTGAGGTTACTCAGACCCAAAAGGACATGCATGGTATGTACTCACTAATAAGTGGATATTAGCCCCCCAAAAAGCACATAATACCCAGGATACAATCCAAAGACCTTAAAAAGGTTAACAAGCCGAAGGGCCCAAACAAGGATGCCTCAATCCCACTTGAGAGGGGCAAGAAAACGATCACAGGAGGAGGCAAGGAGGGAGAGACGTGGGCGGGAATGGGGACAAGGAGGGGAAGAGGGAAACAGAATCAGATATTTGTGGGGGGAACTGCTAAAGCCCTTGGGGCCAACAGAAAGAATAGAAACAGACAACCTTGGGAAGAAGGAGGTGTGGGGACCCTCCAGAATGTACCAGAGACCTGGGAGGTAAGAGACTCTCAGGACTCAAAGAGAGGGACCTTAGATGAAATGCCCTACAGTGGGAAAAGGGAAATTGTAGAGCTCACCTCCAGCAGAAAGACAGGGCATCAAGTGAGGGATGGGGTTGCCATCCCACAGTCAAAAACTCTGACCCGTAATTGTTCCTGTCTAAAAGAAGTGCAGAGACATAAGTGGAGAAGAGTCTGAAGAAAAGGAAGTCCAGTGACAGGCCCAAAGAGGGATCCAGCCTAGGGGGAGGCCCCAAGGCCTGACACTATTTCTGATGCTGTGGTGTGCTTATAAACAGCATGACTGCCCTCTGAAAGACTCAGCAAGCAGCTGAAAAAGTCAGATGCAGTTATTTGCACCCAACCAATGGACAGAAGCTGCTGACCCCTGTGGTTGAATTAGAGAAAAGCTGGAAGAAGCTGAGGAGGAGGCCAACCCTGAGGACAAGCAGTTTCAACTAACCTGGACTCCTGAGATCTTTCAGATACTGAGACACCAACCAGGCAACATATACCAGCTGATATGAAACCCCCAACACATATACAGCAGAGGACTGCTGGGTCCGGACTAAGTCAGAGAAGATACACCTAACCCTCAAGAGACTGAAGGGAGTGGGGAGGTCGGATAAGATGGGGGTAGGGGGCGGGGACATCTTTGTGGAGGGAAGGGTTGTGGCGGGGAGGAGGTATGGGATGTAGAACAGTCAGAGGGTGGACTGGGGAGGGGGATAAAATCTGGACTGGACTGTAAAAAAGATTAAAAAACAAAAAAAACCCTTCTTGTTCTTTAAAAAACAGAAAAGAAAATTCCAAACTACATACAAATTCACCAGAAACACCTCAGATGCACTTTGTGTGTCTTGGTCTTTTAATTTGTCTCATTTCCTTCCAAATGAATTGGGATGAATGTGAGTGTAAGAAAGCCAGGAGAATTCTGTCCCCCATCCCTACCCCTTCCTGAAACTATCTGCTTGCAAGCTTATTTTCGCATCTCCGTGGGTGGACTTCCAGGCGGCTACTTCAAAGGAGAACTGGCAGTCAGTGGAGAGCTTTTGTTTAGCTTCTGTCAGAATTTCAGAAGGTGAGGATGGCTGGGCTGAAGCTGGAGGTAACACTTTCCTAGCAATCCCTACCTAATGCTTTTATCCCTACAATTCCAACCTTTTCTCTAAAGCACTCCTAGCCATGATCACGCAATTTAGAGTTGGCTTCTGGACTGAAGGAGGTGTTGCCTGAAGAACTTTTGGATCTCTCCCCAGGAGTGTTCCTGGGCTGCTGTGTGAGCAATGGGATCTCCTCCCCAAAGCAAGGGTTTACCCATGACAGATTGCCAGGATGCAAAGCAAAAGGGAGAATAAGGTGGCTCTATGAGGTGGCCTGCCCCATGGTATGCCAGCATCCTTCCATTGCTTCTCCCGTGACTCCGGAGCTGGTCCATGGCCCTCTGTGCATGCGACTTGCTATCCAAGCATTCATCATTCTCTCCCACAATGAAGAGGATCTTCCCTTGGATCTTTTCCACCGGAAGTATATTCTGTGGGTTCAGCTTATTCTGGAGATGTTCTGTACAGTGACGGAAGCGTACAGACCCTGAAACATGGACTTGAATCCGTTCCAGATCCTGTCTGATGGGTGTCACTACCAGATCCCGGTATCTTAGTGGAAAGTCCAAGATGCTGCTGGACCCATTTATGCAGACGGTGGCAACCACCTGCTTCAGATAACAGGCCATGGCCAGCCCAATCTCCGCTCCTTTGCTAGTGGAGATCACACCAATTCCTGACTTTCGGATCTTAAATACAAAGCAAAGGGAAAACAGTTTACATCCTGCCTCTGGGAAGACGCTCTCCTGAAAGAATGTCAGGCAGTCAAAAGAGTCAAACTCTGGCACTCAGGTCTTCCAGTTTCCAAAATCTAGAGACTAGTACTGAGTTAACAATATTTTCTCTGAGCTTTATCATCTTGAGGGAGCAACTGTATCACTCACTTTTAAACAATTAAAATATAACCTCATGAAAAGTAGAGTTATAGAGATAGGTGTATCAGTACACAGTCCTATAATCACAACACCAGGGAAATTGAGGCCAGAGATTTTGAGTTCCAGCCCAGTCTAGGTCTAGGCTACATAGGGAGACCCTGTCTTTAAATAAATAAATAAACATTTTCAAGTAAAGTCCTAAAAATGTAATTAGAACCCAGCAACACTGAGTGAACGAGATAAGAGCAGAGCTAGTTAGGCTTTGTAAAGAATCACATTCTTGACTCCACTAGAAGAATGTATTTGGGGCTGGGAAGATAGCTCAGGGGTAGAGTGCTTTCCTGTAAACATGAGGACTCGAGTTCAGCTCCCTGCATCTCTGTTTAAAAGACAGGCAAGGGTGGTAGTGCACAATTGTAATGCCATGCACTAGAAAGGCACAAGCACAAATTTGCTCACTAGCACAAATATCAATACTTTGGGAGAAAAAATCATGGACAGATTGTCACTGATGTATGAAAACATACCAAGTTCAGGATTTAGGATCAGTAGCAGATAGAACATTGAAGGGCTACATAAATATATTTTAAGAGCTTCAAATGTAATATGTCTTGGTTTTTCCCGATGAAGAGAGTCACAATGTGTGCACTAGGTAGTTATTGTCTTCTGTGTCTAGTAAACAGTAATCAGTAACCAACTCCACAATTCTATCATTCTTAAAGCGTAAACTGTGCTCTGCCCAAGATTGCACAGACTAGACCAGACATCTGCACTTTGTCTTCCCTATGACTTCACAAGATGAGATGAAAAGTATTTTCAATACCTTGGGGTGAGCTAGTAGGAAGTTGGCAGCTTCTTCAAAATAGTCCAAGTCCATCTCTTGAAGTTTCTCGGGCAGGTCTTCATAGCCAAAATATGCTAATGCCAGTACAGCAAAGCCATGGGAAGCCAAAAGACTGGCACGAAATTCAACTAGTCCCCCAATGAACCCAAACAAATCAATAATTCCTGGAAAAGGACCTTTCCCTGGCAGAAAAAAAAAAAAGAAAGAAACAAGAAAATGGGATCAAAAAAAGAGCTAAGTATGTCAGTCAAAGCAAGAGCACTATGAAGTGTGTATATCATGCATGCATATGCACATGTCCACATGACAGTGTACATTTCATCCAAATTGTTACCTTATATCATAGCTTCTTAAATTGTGAGTCACAAATCCATATGGGCTCATATAAGTGAATATGAGAGAAAGCTGACCATAAGAAATCATTTGAACATGCAGTGGCCAAAATTTGATTCAAAATAAAATGAGTAGTGGTCCCAAGGTCTGCTGGTACCCACAGGACTTCACTTTACCCTGGTTCTGGATACACAGCAGGTCCACTTATCTCCACGGGTGCCAGAATAGCACTAGTCACCAATCTTTGTTACTTCCAACACCTGGGCTCAGATTCAAGTTTATTTGTTGTATGCAGTGGACCACAGTGCTTTAACAGCTCAACAGGCAATACTTAGTTCATATAGACACATGGTGGTTTAATTACAGAAAGCATGAGGGCTTCTGGCGTGTTCCAGCCATCATTCTTCAGCATGTATCCAATTGGTAAATCTTCATGTTTTATTGTGTTAGAGTGTTAGAGTGTCTGAT
>NW_022196900.1:10404735-10410565 GCF_008632895.1 Mastomys coucha
TCCCAAGTGCTGGGATTAAAGGCGTGCCCCTCCACGGCCCAGCCAGAGTGTCTGATTTTTAAAAGTGCCCTTTGCCTTACTGACTTGAGTTTCATAAACTCTCATCAAGTGAAATTTGACTTAGGATAAGGGTAGAATTTTTCAACAGGTTTTTAAATGGCCCTAAACATACTGGTGCAATTTGGTACTACATATTTATGTAAAGCAGAATTCTTAGCATTGACAATTATGAGACCAAAATCTCAGCCAATCCTGAAAAGCAGTGAAGATACCTGTCCATATCATGCAACCTCAAGTATTCAACCAAAGCTTAATTCCATTTGGAAAAATGGGCAAGCCCATTCATCTTATCAGTTTGCAAATTTGCTTTCTTCTTTAATAAATGGTACAATTATATGCATACCAAAGAACAATTTTAAAAGTATTTTCTATACATTATCAGTAACTGATCTCTACACCTATTTCATACACCTATATACCCAAGGTCATGAGAAAATTCCTATAGCAAAAAGAGCTCATAAATAGAAAAAAAAAAAAAACTTTAAGAATCTATGTTCTATATCAACAAAGATATTCTCACCTGCGGGGAGAAAAAGGGCTCCCCGAACTCGACCTTCTCGGATCTGCTCCCGCTTAACCCCAGGGCCAACAAACCAGCGCTGCACTGTCTGGCTGGCCTTGGGTGGAATCCTGAATGTTTCTAGCAAGTAAACAGAGTCGTACAGGTCCAGACTGATGGAAAGGGGGGTGTTCATCACATCTTTCTTGATCAGCCTCTGGAAAGCCCTCTTGGGTTTCAGAGACGAAAAGAGGCCCATTGGGTGGACCCCTACGTAGTCACCCCCTAAAGCCGATGCCTGCTCCAGGTCCACCTCACCAGCCTCGTTAGCCTTGTAGAAGGCTTTGGATTGGAACAGATTCTCCTTCTCATCTTTCACTGTCGCCTGGATGGTCACGATCTGCGATGGAAGCAGGCCTGTTGCTCGGATGGATACAGGCTCATCTGCAAGAGCATTTGAAGGTGTGGCTATCAACTGGAACATTGTCGAGCTGTTGAGGGGCACTTCCTCCCTGCGATGAAAGGAAAATAAGCTGAAGACTTAAAAGTCCAAGGCAAGCTGGGCGGTGGTGGCGCACGCCTTTAATCCCAGCACTTGGGAGGCAGAGGCAGGCGGATTTCTGAGTTCGAGACCAGCCTGGTCTACAGAGTGAGTTCCAGGACAGACAGAGAAATCCTGTCTCGAAAAACCAAAAAAAAAAAAAAAAAGTCCCTCTTCAAGCCTTTCAAGGACTTTAGTACAAAAAGTGTAGCACTGAAAAGTGGAGAGAGGTTGGTGCTGGCGGGTGTGTGTGTCCCCCTCCCCCACCCAGGGTCTTAAAGATAAGGAATCAGCAGAAGGAGAGAGGGAGTCACTTCTGTGGCTCTGACTAGCCATCCACCAGGTCCTGCATTATTTACATAGACTAATGATTATCCAAGTGGTGCCGGTTGTGTTTGGTCTTTCTTTACATGTCTAGAGTTGCAACAATCACAATTAGAAAACACGAAGGGAACAGAATTTATTCTTATTATCAGCCCTAGGACTCCAATGTAAAGAATCTAAAGAATGTTTCCTCCAAAGCAAACACATTTATTATATGTATAGCAGCCTTCTTTCATAGACAGAAAGTATCTGAACCAGTCTTTCTATGAATAGCAAATACCAATGCCTAACCTCTTTCACTATATGTTTTATCATCTACACTACGAAGTAGGAAATGTTTATTTTAGTCTGTTTAACTTACTGAGTGTTATTCCTCCAGGGGTATACCCTGTATGACCCCCTATCTTTAAATTACATTCTGAGAGACCTATAATAAAAAGAGACCTTGAATCTATAATCTGTTCTCCTGGCCAGTCAGAGTTTGTCAATTGTCTCTGTTTACCCTGCACCAATTAATACTCTTTGAGTTAGCTCAGGGGAAGATACCCCAAGAAGATTCCTGGAGTGATGGCCTCATCTAGCTATGTGCTTCTCTGTTCTTAGATCTCCAGAACAAAAGGGAGACTTCCAAATAGTGGCCAGATAAAGTTAATTTTATAATTTTCCTAAAAAGACTCAGACATAATTTTTTTTCAGAAAAGGACATAAAATGGATCATAATGCAGACAGTCCCCGAGAATGCAACACATAGAGACCAAAACCCAAAAGTTGTAGCAATCTGTTGAGCTTTGCTGGAACTATGTCAAGCAGCAGTGTTGGCATCAAGACCCCTCTCCATTTCCAGTGGATAAGGCTGTGGCAGGAAATGGAGAAAAGGAGAGTGTGAGGGAAGAAAGGAGGAGATGGGGGAGGGGAGGGAGCAGGAACATTGGTCATATGTTACAGTGATCAAATGAGCTAAATGACATGTTAAGCTCTGATCAGTAATGGAGAGCAAAACTAGGAATTCTAAGTAGATTTGATCCCACAGATTCATCTCAACTATTATTAAACTGTAGTCTTGTGGTTTTGAATAAATTGAGCATTAGTGCTATGAACATTATACACCCCCCATGAAGTATTTGTGAAGTTTTAAAAGAGGTAACACATGGATCCAAGTCTATCTCTCCTGTCCAATTTGGTTTGGAGTAATTAGATAATAATAGGTAATCTATTATGGTGGTGATGTATCCAGGGGCACAGAATCCCTTTTTCAGGTTCACAGTTTCATTGGTAAAGGGATTTTTAAAGGGACACAGAATGGAACATGAGAATTGGTTACAGTCAGAACCAGAAAGAATATCCTTGAAAGGAGAGTAAATATGAAGAAATGGAAAGTTTCATAAAATGACATAAATTTAGTGTGTGTGTGTGTGTGTGTGTGTGTGTGTGTGTGTGTGTGTGTGTGTGGTATGTCTATATGTGTCTGTGTGTGTGTGTCTGTATGTGGTGTGTGTGGCTGTGTGTGTATGTGTATGTGTGGTATGTCTGTATGTGTCTGTGTGTGTGTGTGTGTGGCATGTCTGTGTGTGTCTGTGTGTGTGTGTGCGTGGCATGTCTGTGTGTGGCTGTGTGTGTGTGTGGCATGTCTGTGTGTGGCTGTGTGTGTGTGGCTGTGTGCGTGGCTGTGTGTGTATCTGTGTGTGTCTGTGTGTGTCTGTGCCTGTATGTGGTATGTGTGGCTGTGTGTGGCTGTGTGTGTGGCTGTGTGTGGCTGTGTATGTGTGTGTCTGTATGTGGCATATGTGGCTGTGTGTGGTTGTGTGTGTGTGTGTGTGGTCTGTGTGTGACTGTGTGTGTGTCTGTGTGTGGCTGTGTGTGTGGCTGTGTATGTGTGTGTATGTGGTATGTCTGTATGTGTCTGTGTGTGTGTCTGTGTGTGTGTCTGTGTTTGTGTCTGTGTGTGCCTGTGTGTGTCTGTGTGTGTGGCTGTGTGTGTGACTGTGTGGCTGTGTGTGTGGCTGTTTCTGTCTGTTTGCTGCATGGTCAGAGGTCATAATGCTTGAGTCAGTTTTCTCCTTCCACCATGAGGGTCCCAGGGACCACACAGATTATCAGTCTTGAAGGCAAGCACTCTTATCTGCAGAGTTATCTTGGTGCCTGGAAAGCTACACTTCCTTTTATAAAGTAACGATCAAAACATCTTGGGGAGACAAGGCAGGAACAAGGGAAAAGAGGGAAGAGTGCTCCTAGGGTCTCTGTCTCTTGTAGTTTTAATTGAAGGAGTGCAAAAATGCCCTTTTCCAAAATGACCTTGGACATGAAAGCAGTGTTCTGCCCTATAGGGCCAACGAAAGCTTAGTACTGTTCCACTTATATTCAAACACAGGATGGAACACCTGCAATCCTACTATTTGAGAGGTAGAGGCAGAAGGAACAAACTTGGGGCAAGATGAGCTACATAGCAAGTGCCAGGCTAGGCTGAGTGGCCACACAGTAAGACCCTTGGCTTTCTCTCTCTGTCTCTGTCTCTGTCTCTGTCTCTGTCTCTGTCTCTGTCTCTCTGTCTCTGTCTCTGTCTCTCTGACTCCTCTCTCTCTCTCTCTCTCTCTCTCCCTCTCCCTCCCTCTCCCTCCCCCCCACACACATACTTACATGCATGCATATATTTATGTTACAAATATTTAACCTTGTACTGAGTTGAGAGTTGCTATGTGATATAAAACTCACAGATGTGTTTTGACAACAAGGAATACTAAATGTCTCGATCATCATCTGCATGTCTTTTAGTTTTATGGCCTGGATGGAATAACAGCACTTGTTGCTAGTTGGCTGGTTGGGTTAGTTTTCAGGGTTTTTCGTTTGTTTATTTGGTTGGTTGGTTTTGAAACCAGGATTTCATGCAGCTCAGTCAGGTTTCAAACTCACTATGGAGCTGAGGCTAGCCTTGAACTCCTGATCCTCTGCTTCCACTATCTTACATGAACTAAGTTTATTTTTAATGTAGCAGTAGAAGGGCAGTGCCTGAAAATATGTTGCACATTTTTTTGTTTGTTTGGTTGGTTTGTTTTTTTTTTGGTTTTTCCAGACAGGGTTTCTCTGTGTAGCCCTGGCTGTCCTGGAACTCACTCTGTAGACCAGGCTGGCCTTGAACTCTGAAATCCGCCTGCCTCTGCCTCCCAAGGGCTGGGATTAAAGGTGTGCAGCACCACTGCCTGGTCACATTTTCTTAAAGAAACAGTTCTTGTGATATTGCTAGCTTCATTTCATGAGCCGAAATAATTCTTTCCCCAGCTTCTCAAGTGGCTGAATATTAATTATACCAGTCTCTGAAACTTAATTTTTTTAAAATACAAAATAACTCTTTCTCCTTGACTACTTTTTTATTTTCCATTCTTTCTGGGAAGAGTTGGGCATGGGCTTTTTGCTACCTGCACCCACAGATCTTTCTACTCATCAGAACAAACCTGAATGCCTTTGTTTGGCATTTCTGGATAACAAGATGAAGGGCTTTAGAGAGAAGGGTTTTTCTGCTACACTGTCTAGGATGATGCAGCTGAACAACAATGTACATGGTATCAAAGTCACAGACACTTTGTTTCAGACAAGCTAACTTGACCTTTCCCTTATGAACCTTGTGACTCTTTCTGTGAGAATAGCGAGGATGATCACCTTCCAGACAGACCTTTCTCCTTTGGCTATCTAACTCTACTGAGAGCTTGAAGAACAGGAGAGCCACCATACCTCCCCTGAAGCAGCATCACTGGGACTCACTGGGAGCCATTGTCCTGTTTCTGCTCAGTAGAGCTACAGCAGATTTTCCCTTGGCTCATCGGATTTTGAGACATGGATGTGTCCTTTCTGATTTACGTCTTTCTAATTAGAGAGCAGGAGGTGTTTTGACTGCTTGTTGGCTTTATTATTCTTTTTTTTTTTTTAACTTTAATTCTGAGAGTCAGAAGACATACAGGTTTCTAATTTCATTGTTTCTTAGGATGCCGTGAAAAATATCTAGTTGTGGGGAGCCGTGAAGCTGGACAGGCATTCGCCATGGCAAGATGGCGCCTACTTCCGCTGACGAGTAAACAACTGTTTGCGCATGTGTGTAGAGTGAAAAGACGCCATGTCACGGCCCATTCTGGGGCATTACGTAGGGTAATGAGCAAACAGCCAATCATGAGCAGACACGCCACGCAGTGGGCAGATACGCTGCACTGTGGTGTATATAAGCAGTGTGGATTTTGGGCTCGACCCCTTTTTCCCTATGGATGAAGACAAATAAAGGTTGCTGCAGAAGGAACCTAGTGTGTCCGTGTGTCTTCTTGCTGGCGGGGCTACAGCTGGTGCCGAGAAACCCGGGACGGGAGAACCTTACAACAGCTGGTAGGTTTCAGAACTGCAGGACAGAGTGAGCTCTGAGAGGCATG
>NW_022196900.1:10412231-10412636 GCF_008632895.1 Mastomys coucha
GGAAGAAAGACTTGGACTCACATGCAGGACTAGCACTAGGACTTAGATGGGCTAAGACTCAGATTCATATATCTCTTGCAGTCCCCTGGGCCCCAGGCCACTTGGGCCTGGGGGATACAGCACCAGTTCAGAGGAGATAGCTGCTGTTTTAGACCCAGTATGTTTTACATAGCCTCAGAGGTGCCTCAACTGTTGAGCTGCCAGATTTTTTATTTCTCTTTTGCAATGATTGTAAAAGCCTCATGTCATTTTTAAAGAAATACACGCAGACCTTACACACTGGTGTCTAGTGTGTTTGTCAAAAGCCTTTAATCCCAGTACCTGCGAGGCAGCGCCTGGCAGTGGTGGCGCACGCCTTTAATCCCAGCACATGGGAGGCAGAGGCAAGTAGATTTCTGAGTTCAA
>NW_022196900.1:10414963-10423971 GCF_008632895.1 Mastomys coucha
CCTATGGATGAAGACAAATAAACGTTGCTTCAGAAGGAACCTAGTGTGTCCGCGTGTCTTCTTGCTGGCGAGACGACCGCGCGGGCTACATCTAGTGGCATACTAAACAGATTAGTGGGTCTGGCAAGTTCATATTCTAAGTTGTTCTGACTACCTTTCTCAATTAATATGGAATGAATTTACTGAAAGAAAAAGCAATGCTCCCTTTATTTTAGCCTTTTATTTTACTCTAGAATGCTGTTCAAGCCCTAATCTTGTTCACCTTTATTTTGCTTACAGTATTGACTCTTTGCCCAATTCTTCATTGAAAGTACCTAAAGTTACTCTATGGATAATATATTCTATATTCCTACCTCCCAAAGAATGTTTTAGAAGCATCTCACACAACTGAGTTACTTAATCTTTCTTTTATACCCTCTTCCAATCAAATATTGGGTAGTAATGGTATCAACCTACTATCTAAAACAATACCTGCCTTTTTAAAATCTTCTAAAATTTAGCAACAGATTTTTTTCTTTTTCTTCTTTGTCTGTTTTTATGTATGTGTGTGCCTAGATGCATGCATGTACATATGTGTTTGTGTCTGAGAGACTACATGTGTGTATACCAGAAGACAACCTTTGTTGTTATCTTCATAATAACACATTGACGAGGTCTCTTATTGAGGCCTGACTGGCTAGCCAGAGAGCATCAAGGATCTCCCGGTCTTCACCTCCGCGGTGTCGAGATTACAGACATATATCACCAAGGCTAGCATTTTTAAGTGAGTTCTGGAGTAATCACTTTACCAACTGAGCTATCCCTGTGTCTCTTTGTCTACTAAAAGCTGTGATTGTGGTATTTAACTTATGTTTTAATTTAATTCAGTACTTCTAACTTTTCTCTCTTGGAATGTAATCAATTGTATCTTGATAAAGTCCTAAAGAGACAATTCCCATTTCGATGAGTACACACACAGATACAAGAGGAAAGCAATGCAAGGTGTGGGGGCTATCGTCTGGAAGTGTCTCTCTTAGAGAGGTAACTTTGGTGTCTCAAGACTCCTCTGACTTTTGCATGTTGATATTTACCTTTTAATTTTCCGGAGTCCCTATTAAGTACTTCAATTTGTGGATTCTGGCTTGCCAGAAATTAGGCATAGTGATCAATGTTATCTTAAGTCTAAATTTCTACCTTTTACATTGAGATGAGGGAAAGGACTTAGATTACAGTGAACCTTTATATTTAGAGTTGTCCTAAGGGAATTATGTGGTTTTGGTGTAAACAAACCTATGAGGTAAACAGAGAAGGACTTGTTGAAACCAACTGAGTGTGCAGGTGGATGCTGTCTCAGGTTTCCCAGCCAACAAATATACAAAGGACCATATAATCATATGACCAGTAACCAAATACTCATAACACCTGGGACATGAGCTAAAAAAAAAAAGGCACCTTCACAAGTGGGTGTGCTATAGTGTGCATATGTTAAAGTGTGGTAGGGATTCAAACCAAAGCACTAGGGTTTTTCTTTCTGCAAATGATTTTCCGTTTGGCAGATCTAAGATATAATCAGGCCCATTTATTCTTTTTTCCTTATGTAATAGTCCTTGGAGATCCAATAGACACATAAAAATATCTAGGCTTAAAACACACACACACACACACACACACACACACACACACACACACACACACACCATGTAAGACTTTATACTTATATAATTAAGATTCTCAACTAATGGTCTTTCAAAAATATCACTAGGGTTTCTTTCTATAAAAGCTTTTCATGGGCCGGGCATGGTGGCACATGCCTTTAGTCCCAGCACTTGGGAGGCAGAGGCAGGTGGATTTCTGAGTTCAAAGCCAGCCTGGTCTACAGAGTGAGCTCCAGGACAGCCAGGGCTATACAGAGACACCCTGTCTTGAAAAACCAAAAAAAAAAAAAAGAGCTTTTCATGGGAGAGGTGGGCAGAGGGACCACATTCAACTGTCATGTGATGCTGGCATTCACACTGACATTGTCTTAAGTAGCCCTGTTAGTAATTTCTGTATAGGTCTCTCATCCCCATACAACAGTACATAAAAATACTGTGTTCACTTGGTTGAGTCCACTCTTAGTTCTACATGCAAGATAGATGTTCTCTTGGTTAGTGAACCCTATATGCAGAAGACATCAGGTGGAAAATGTTTGCCTTTCCCTTTCTGGTGACTCCCAATAAATTCTTCTTAACTCTATGGACTGAGCCAACTGTATAATTGAGAACCAGAGAGGAATTTTGCATTCTTGAAATGAATCTGTATGCACTGCCACTGAGCTGTCTGCTAGCATCTTCCTATGGTTATAAACATTGAAATTTTTAACCATGTGTAATACACATTGCCTTAAGAAATTGTTGCCTTGGGGTGTGGGTTTCTTTTGACTGACATTCACTATGCTTTTTAATATCCTATCATGTGACATTTGTGTGTTTAAAAGTGATAGTAAAATAATTTTGAAAATGAATTTAAAGTAGAAGAGTATTGTAGAAATCAGGGGCAATTCTCTTTAGATTAGTGGTAGGAATTTCCACCATCTTAGACATTTCTCATAATGTCACACTTCCAAATCCTGTCCTTATAGAAAGTCACTTCTTGACATTGCAGTGGCTGTAATATAATTTGTCCTACTCCTTTTGCAGAGTCTAACAAAAAAGTTCTAAAACTACAACAATTCTTCAAAGAAATCATAGTTTTTATGAATTAGAAACTTAACATCTAGCCTGGCAGTGATGGTGCATGCCTTTAATCCCAGCACTTGGGAGGCAGAGGCAGGTGGATTTCTGAGTTCGAGGCCAGCCTGGTCTACAGAGTGAGTTCCAGGACAGCCAGGACTATACAGAGAAACCTTGTCTCAAAAAACCAAAAAAAAAAAAAAAAAAAAAAAAAAAACAAAGAAAGAAAGAAAGAAACTTAACATCTTAACTCACGCCATGTGACCATGTGACCCTACGTATAAACTTTATTTTCCCCAAACAAGAGTAGAAATCTGAGGCCAGGGATATGGTTTGGTGGGTAAATACACCTACAAACAACACTGGCAATCTGAGTTTTCTCCTCAGGGCCCGTATGGCAAAAGGAGAGAACCAAGTCCCTCAAGTTGTCTCCTGGTCTCTGTACATGCATATGTATACATGTACTACAGCACACACATGTGAACATGCACTATGGCACATATATGTATATTGCACTGTGGCGTGTACATATGCATATAAGCACTATGGCAAATTCATGTATACATGTATACAAAACCTTGTAATTTCAAGATCATTAAAGGAATAGAAATGTGATAGTCCATTCTTCTTCTCCGTTTCCTTTCTGTATGCTTTCTGATAGTGTATTATTTTCTTTCTCTACCTAGTAATGTATTTAGTTAAATATACTCCCTAGTGGCATTTCACAAGATATATAATGGGAAAGAATTAAATTATAGTTCACAAACTTATACATGCACAAAATCTCATGTGTGTCTTTTTATTTTTCTAGATTAAAATGATTTCCGATTTTAGCTTTTGTTCCTCTGGGTAGCAGAAATGTAACTACAGAGTTTCAAATACTGTGAGTGTGTGTGTGTGTGCGTGTGTGTATGTATGTGTGTGTGTGTGTGTATGTGTGTGTTTTCTTGGATCCCAAGGGTGTGTTTTCTTGGATCCCAAGGAAGGTCCTATGATTTCCTCAGTGCTTGGGAAGCCTTGCCCATATAACATGATGCTTTTTTCTAAGCCTGTTATGAAAAAGAAAGAAAATGCCAAGATGAAATACCTTATAGGCAGGCATAATATAAGTCTGTATATAAAGTCCAGAGTTGGGTGGAATAGAGAGTTGTGGTGATCTAAAGGCTGCCTGTCTGGTCTAAAGGCATGAGAAAAAAAATCCCTTGAATAATAACAATCCACAAGTGGTGCATACATGTCCTCCAGCAGCCTGGAGATTGAAGAGAAGAATCACGTTAATTAAAGAGTTACCCCCAGCAGCTAAGGAGGCCCTGAATCCAATAACAACGTATAACAACATAATATCAACAAACAATATACACCCCTATATGGCTTGGTAATGGATATCCCCCAGAAGGCTTCCTGCAACTCAACAGCTGGGAAAATGTTTTGCTTTCCTCTATTTCTGGTGTGTCATATTTGTCTGGGGCAACAGATATTGACTAGGCTTCCCTGGGTAGAGAAGGGGCAAGAAAGAAAACTGCAGAATACTAAAATTTGAGGGTGGATAGTCAAGACCATCAATTAATAATATTAGCATTTTTGTGGAAATTGACATTACTTTCAACATAAAAAGCCTCAAAACCTCTCATTGTCTCATGCTCTATTTTCATGATCCAATTTTCATGTTATATATGTATAACACGTACATTTGTCTATATACACAGTAATATTTGTCTACCTTTTCTGTAAGCTTTATCTCTTTGGATAAAGTAATCTACATTAAAAAAAAACTGCAATATTCTATAATGGTGTGTCTGGTTCTCCAAGAAATGCCTTTACCCAAGCTCAGGCATTTAAACAAAAACCCCCATTCCCTCAGGGGCTTGGAGAAATTTCCTGCTTGCTGAAAGGGGAGTTGTTCTCCTTATCTCTGGCAAGAGAAACTTGTGGCCCTTCCATTAACATATAACTGTGATGCATGCACAAATATATGTGTGTGTTGCAAATTTACATATATGTATACCTTGGCAGTTACAATTAACCCAATGTATTTAAGAACTTTTAACCAATTACTTAATTACAGCCTTAACAGAAGTAACAAAAATATACATCTTTTTGTTTTTCTACCCTTTATGCTCTAAGTACAATATTAATTCATTGAAAAACATATGAAATTAATGCTTAGTTCTTACAGTAACCACATTTTAACTACTCAATAACAAATATAGCTAGTGACTACTATATGAAACAGTGTAAATAAAGACATTGTCATCATTGTGAACCTTTCCATTGGACGCCACTGCTACAGATTTTGTAAATACCTCCGGAGCAGAATCATTCCTTATTTAACACTGAGTTCATTCCTAGCCTAGTGCCTGGAAGAAAGCAGTTAATAAATGTTTAAAGAATCATACTGAAGAATGAGTAAATATTTTAAAAGGAGGAAATTTTTTCAAAGAGAATATGAATTTTAAAAGGGGTCAAACTGATATTATATGAAATACTTACGAAGATGAGTGACTGATCAATATCTAATGGAACCAATTTTCTAAATGTTTCCAATTATTTGCCCCAGAAGGCAGGACTGGATATTCATGGAATTACAACCCCCCACAAAAATAAAAATAAAAATAAAAATAGAAACGTGAAAGGGCATGCACTAACAATTCCCCTGCCTTATGGAGGATTAAACCTGAAATGGGCGGCCTTAGCATTTCTTCTAGGCTCTGCCCAATGGTTACCTGGCAACAACCAGGTAGGCCTGGCTTCGGATAAAAGGGGCTGCTTGGCCTCTCCTCTCTCTCTTATTCTCTTACTCTCTCTACCCCACCCCCTCTCTGACTCCTTTCTCCCTCTCTCATCCCCTCTCCCCCTCTCTCTACACGTGTCTGACCTCTTCTCTCCTCTTTCTCTCTTTCTGTCTTTCTCTGCCTCTACTCCCTTCTCAGCTCCCCTTCCCACGTCCTAAATAAACTCTATCCTATTCTATGCATCCTATGGCTGGTACCTCTGAAACACCCCTCCGACCTCACCATACCTGGCTCTATAAACATATCCTGTCCCTCTTTTTCATAAACACAGCAGGTGGGACTGAAGCCACCCACTGTTTGGAAACAAAGAGTTACTTAAAGCTGAGCATGATAGGCTGGATGTGGAGCCGGTCACAGACCTCCTGGTGAAAAGACTCCCAAGGTGAAGAGGATCGAGTGTCTAACCTGAAACCACTCTTACTTAACTGAGGAGAAAACATAGCCAAGAACTGGTCCAGCAAGAGGAAGGAGGAAAAAAAAAAAAAGAACGAAAGAAACCAAAACATCTCCCACTGCAGATGCGGTTAGCAATCAGAAACCATAGTGCTGTTCTCCGCAGCAGCTTCTCCCTGTTTCTTCTTCACTTTGAGTACACTCCATCCTTCACTCCAAGAGCATTACCACCCCAGCACTCATGAACTGCATTCCAAGAAAATCCCTCAGAAACTCAGAGAACCCGTCTCTCTATACGTTTGCATTTATTACACTGTGACTTTTGTCTTCAAGTTGTACACTTGGCCTCATGAATGTTTCTATGGGTTTTATACTAAAGTATGGCCTCTGGGTTCTCCCAGCCATCCCCTCAGTCCCTACCTATTACAGTGTATGGCTGACATACTCCATCTTCTGTCCTGAACTTTTCAGCCCAGAGAATGGGCTGCCCTACTCCATGAGGCTCTTCTCCACATAATCCACCCTTGCTTCCCTTCCCTCCATTCTCCTCTTCCTCTCCCCACATGGCTGTTCCTCACACCTTTTTGGTCTGCTGATTACATGGCCATATCCCTTCAATTACCCACCACATAGGCATCTCCTGCAAAGCCCCTTGGGGTGGAGGTGGGATGACATCATAACACACCCACCACGTGGGCAATTCTACGTACTAAGACACTGGTACCTCTCCAACTGTTTTCTCCTCTACCTTCTCTAACTACTTGTCTCCCCACTTCTACTAGGTGTCACTACAGAGCTCCCTATTTTGTCTACCTTTGCTATGAAAGCCACACCAGTATGACAGGAAGCTTCCTTTCACCCTACTGGGCCCTCATCATGTGGAAAGGAATGCCTCTTCTCTGTGATTTGGGGCATTTCTCTCTGACAAGTCTCTCAGTTGCTTGGGGATGCCCCAGATTGAAATTCTTGTTACCATGACACTTACCCCTCTGCTCCCTCATGACTCCTCTCAGCTCTCCTGGAACTCCCTCACCTCCTCTTAGAAGCTTCCTACATACACCAGGGTCTGTAGCCTTTCCTTGCCCCCTTCCCCTTGGAGCTACTTGCACTCTACCTAGTGCCCTCCTGGGCCCTGACATTGCAAGTTTTCTTGCCTCACCCTCAGAGATGCCTACAAGGTCTTGTAGCTTCTCTGCCCTTTTGGCTTCTATGATATTGGGACAGTCCCTCAGGTGGAGGTCCTGCTTGTTCCTCCTTTGTCATTTATGGCTACATTGTTCTCTGTCTCTTCACTGTCTAAACCTCCTATGGGGAGTTCTTTCACCACCTTTCCTCCTTGGACTCCATTCCTTCCTTTCTCAGACTCAGAGATTTTTCTCAAAGCCTTGATGTCCTATTGAGCTTGGCCTCAGTATAGCACAATAGCCAAAGATGGCACACTCAAGTTCCAAATTCTTGCAGATTGTAACAACTTCTGCCACCCCAAATGCAAATGATCCTAAAGTCCTTGTCTCTATGGTTCTACAGCTTTCCGCTCTTGAATCTCTATAATTTCTCAAGAAATCTTTTAAGGCTATTGTGTAAATAGATTCTGTCACAGGTTAATTTGTAAGTTCATTGGGTGCGGTTAAAGAATCTGCATAAACAAAACTTAGCTTTAAACTTATAACAAAAGGCTTATAATGAAAACCTATACATAGGAATTTTAATTTAATTTGTCATATATATGATTCATATATATATATGTTTGATTCTTTTCTAGAATGTACCATATATATATATACATACACATGTACATATATGTATGTATATATACACATATATGTATGTATATATATTTGATTCTTTTCTAGAATGTACCATATGTATATATGGTACATATGTATATGTATATATATGTGTGTATATATATATATATGTATCATATATATAAAAAAACTTTGTCAGGAGCCATCTAATAAAGGCTAAAAGATAGCAGGTGATCTTCCAGAGATGTTTCACCATGAAACTACGATGAAAGAACCTTTGAGAGAGAGGCAAGGCCCAAAAGACAAACCTCAGGAAATGATTCCTGCAGCTGATCTGCCGTTTCTGTCCTTATACAATTAATATTATATAATCCCTGGTCATTAGCCTACCCTATTGAGCAGATTTCTGCAGATCAATGAAGATGCACTGTCTGTCTTGTAGTGCTATATAGATAAACTGATGATTTCTTAATGATGATTTTATGTGAATTCCTAAAATTATATTAGTAATTATTAAGCCCTTTATAGTAAGTCTCCTCTTAAAGCCTTCTCTGATATAAAATCTGCTATCATAGCTCTGCCAATCTTTGTATGTCAAGAGGTAATTGCTTCTGAGAGAGAAAAATCAGGCATTTAGAACTTAGGGACACATTCCTAGAGACTATAAAATAATTAACCAAAGGTCATAAAAGGGAAAGAATGATTTATCATAGATGCAAGGACAGAAAATAACATATTGACTCGGTTTATCTGTATAAAACTTCAATGCTAACTTAACACAAAAATTTTAGTTTTTGACTCTCAGTGAACCTGTGGAGCTAGTGACAGATAATGAATATCTAACTAGAAAACTACTTCTAATGGAAACACATGTAAGTATTTTTGTTGTAAACTTCTTATTCAATTTATGATTTGAATAACTTTCAGTACATTTTTATAAAAAAAATATGAATGGAAAAATCATGTGCTCTATTCTCCTAGAAAATGTACAAAAACTAGGGATGATGCCATTGCAGCCAAAGGAGAGAATACTTACCCCTTGACAGAAAAGTCTGAGACAGGCAGCTCAGGCAAGGGGAGTGATGAATCACAAGAGGAAAAATCAACCTTGGAGGAGGAATCTGAAAAGAAAGTAACAAAATATCATAAACATGGGTGGCCCGCCCTGCAGCATTTACACCTAAGTCATTCCACAAGAACTCCTGAAAAAAATGCAAAAAGACACCAGAAGGGCCTGTAGGATGTGCTGCTGGGTACACCAAACTCAGCAGAGGCAAATAGGTAGGTGTCTCCCCGTGGTAACGGAGGATAGCAAAGAAGATAAGGATCCTTTATGGGAACACCTGCCATTGAAGTTTCTTTTTTTTTTTTTTTTTTTTTTTTTT
>NW_022196900.1:10423987-10464347 GCF_008632895.1 Mastomys coucha
TTTTTTTGCCATTGAAGTTTCTTATGACTCCTCATGATTAAAGTAGCCAGGTAAAGACAATTATTTTTACTATGGATGGCTATATATGAGAACTTGGCTCAAAAAGAGTTGTCTAAGACAGCTAGACAAAAGAAAGGAATAAAAGAGTTAACGTATACAATGTTTATGGGTATTGGGGAATAGTTTATAGAAAAAAAATCAGCAAAAAATTACAAATTTGTAATGCCTTTAATCCCTGCACTTGGGAGGCAGAGGCAGGTGGATTTCTGAGTTCGAGGCCAGCCTGCTTTACAGAGTGAGTTCCAGGACAACCAGGGCTACACAGAGAAACCCTGTCTTGAAAAACCAAACCCAAAACCAAAACCAAAACCAAAAAATTACAAAGGAAGCTTTAATAAAAATATCAGCTGCAGCCCTAAAAGCATGGAGGCACTTGCCTTATAGAGACACAAAGGCCAAAAGACTTACTAATATAATGCCAAAAAAAAAAAAAAAAAAAAAAAAAAAGAACAGAAAAACATTTTGAGGAATGTATTGCTCAGCTGACAAAGGCTATAGAAAAAAATGGTTCCTAGCTCTGAGACAAAAGATATTGTTCTAAAACAACTACCCTTTGAGAATGGTATGCCTGTTTGTCAGTCTCTTTTAGAGACAAATTTAAAAAAAATCTAAAAATAATTATGATTTTATTAAAGCATGTCCTAAGCTTGCTTCTTCATATCTTCAAGATATGCCCATTACAATAGCCTCACAAAGTCAGAATACTATACAGAATCTTACTCATCAAGGGAAGAAACAATTTAATCAAGCAGGCCAGGCTGGAAAATGTTACTGCCTCCACAACAGTATTTACTCATGACCCCCACTCAGAACAGGCTACCTTAGCTATTAAAAATCATAAAGGAATTTTTCCTCACACAAGGAGCCTATACATAATCAATGGAGCTAATAATACTAGTTATTGTATTTTTACAAACTAAGGATGAGTCTTTTTAAAACTGTCCCACTGTTTTCTAGCCGTTTCACAGGTCTGGCCCTAACTTTGAGAAGGACAAGCCATCAGATCATTGCTCTGCTCAGAGGAACTGCTTCTACATTCCCGTAGAGCTGCCATCAATCCCTGAGAAGCCCGAGTCCTTGTGATTTAAGACAGTCAAACGTTACAGTATGTCCTGTCCTTTGGAAAGTTAGCCTTTTTCTCTTGTTGTATGGACACTTATTTCTTATTGTTATTTATGCCTCTACCTACCCTGGCAAAACCTCCAAAGATGTAATATGTTTTTGTTTTACTATCTTATATTCTGGGAATGCCAAGGGCTTAAAATCATCTCAAGATACCCACGTGGCATAAAGCAATGATTATAAAAGCTCACAGTCCTCCATAGGCCTGAGTTTATTATCATTTTGTCTCCTTCTGAACCGAGGAAGCAACAACAAATCTCAAAAAGTTTTGATTAGTATGGCTTTTTGTATGATGACAAAAATTTACAACATACTGTATATGTGATCCACCTCTGGTTTACAATATACTCTCTATAGTGATAAATTTAAAGTTATAAAAGTCCATTCAGATTAAGAAAAGCTGATTTAAAATGTATGTCTAACTCCCTACAGCTGTTTAACACAAATCTGCTAAAAAAAAAACTTAAATAAGTAGCAACATATGTTTGATAAATCGGATATATTTGATAAATAAGACTCGTGGTAGCTTGGTCTGAAAGACCCCCGGAACTGGGGAGATCCTTACTCAAGTCTCGGGATGACGCGACCACCCAATGACTCACGATAGACCGAACTTGCTGCAATCACATGAGGAAGTTTTATTACAAGCAAGACAGGACAAGAGCTCAGGCCAGCATGCTGGGGTCTAGACTCATAGAGGAGTCCGACCCCGGCCTGGGATTTTACAAGGCTTATAAAGGCAGAAACCACAAACCGGGGGGAGAGGAAATGGGGTAAATTCCAAACCATAGATTTATCACCTAGCAAAGAGTCATGTCACACTCCAGCCAGGGCGTTGTGACATTCCATAGAGGGCGTTAGGGCACCCTGTGGTCATTCCAGGAAAGCCATCCTGTGGTTATCTCAGGGCACCCTGTGGTCATTCCAGGAAAGCCATTCTGTGGTTATCTCAGGACAAGAAAGGTGTTTTTTTAAGTTCCTGGAACTAGCTACTCCACCTTTTTTTCTTTTTGCTTGTGGCAGAGATTTTCCATGCCTGCTTTTAGGTAAAAGTTATACATTATACATTCTACGATTCTCCAGCCTTTCAGGTCAGGTTACCAATAGACAGCAAGGCTTGAGATACCTTCTCAGTTCTGTGCACATGTAAAAAATCTAGCCTCAAGCCTCACTTTCCTACCTAGGCCTCCAGCTGAGAAAGACCAACAGTTTATCTTGCTACCAAAATATAAAAAGGGATAAACTTACAAAACAGCTTTACCTTTCATTACTTCCGTATTTAAAGGAACTTGTTCTGTAATGAATTTTGTCAGTAATCACTCATCTGGAGCTCGTGATAAATAAATGGATAAAACAATGATGTAAAGCATATTAAAAAAATGAAAAATGCTTCAGATTTCTTTCCCTCTCTTTCCTACTGTTATACTAAGACTTGAAGAGTTCAGAATTTTACTATTGAGCCATGGAGTTCTGATAAACTATTAATGTAGCTCTGGTGAAGCACTACTAAGAGTATCATAGTCACAAGCTCAAGATTTTAGATTTCCTTTTGGTTGTCTTCTAAATCTAAAACATCTGTCTTCCCATGTAAAACATCTGTCTAACCTACACACACCCACTCTTCTGGATAGAAGGAAGAGTGTGAATGCTTTTAGCTAAAATCATTTTACAATAGATTTTACTATAACTTGAAGGCGTGAATCTACTGCCTTTTCTCTTTTCTACAATGTGGATTTCAGTACAGATTACAAACAGTGGTAATAATAACATGTCTAAAACATTTCTTTTTATAAATTCATACACACACACACACACACACACACGCACATATTCTTATAAGCTTCAGGAAATTGACTTACCTCTCACAGGTCTAGCTTGTTCTTCCTCTGTGCCTCTTCCCTATATAATCCAGGCATTTTGGTTATCGACCCCTTTTTGTACGTTTGGCCTCATGACTATGGTACATGGCTCTTCTTTCTCTCTTCCCCTCCCCATCTCCCTACATGGTTCAGGGTCATGTCTACACTGGACTCTCCCAGATGTCCCTGCCTCTGGCTATGCTCTCCCCCATATCTATAATAAACATTTTCTTCCACCATACCTAGGAGCAGTCATGTCCTTTCCTTTCTTATTTATTTCTTTTTTTTTTCCCTCACTCCATACAGCTGACATAAATCTGCAAACCACAAACTACAGTGACTTCGAGATCCTCAGAGAATCCGTTACCAGGTGTAATTCGAGAACCACAAACAGCAAAAAAACAGTTACCAGGTGTAATTCGAGAACCACAAACAGTAAAAAGGCTCTTCTAAAATAGAGGTGTTGCCTACTGGGAAACAGAAAACCAAAGAAACCCAAAACACTGACCTCCCTGGTTCCCCATGAGCTCAGAGGCACAGTGTAGGACAAGCTGTCTTGCCTTTAAGGAACAATGGTGAAGCACAGCAGACTTACCTGTAGCTTGCAAATGTCTATCCTACAGAACACTGTAACTTGTTGAAAGCTACAAATGCTTCCAGGGAACCCACCAGAAGCTCCAGGATTCTGCTGGTTGGGTCCCCTAACGTCAAAGCAGGGGCAGGAGCCACTGCAGACTGAAAGCAGATATTCTGACCTAGGCTGCCTTTCAACTGAGCTGCTCCAGAATGGACTTTTAATACTTAAGTCTTTTTTCCTTGTCTCCTCCTCTCAACCTCTCACTCCCTCTCTTTTGTCATTGATTTCCTCCTCTATGGCAGTAATCTCCTAAAAGAGTTAAATTTAAAACTTGTGTTGGCTAATGAGAAAATTGCAGGTTTGAGAAAAACACAGTGGACCAAGGTCAAATATGTCCAAATAAGCCTGGGCAAAAGCAAGCTGTTACTAACAGGCCAAAAAGATATAGAAGAGAAAGCATGCAAGGACATGTCTGGGCAGACACTGAGTAGTGGGCCATCTGGTCCTCTTAGATATGGTTTAAGGTCAGATGCTCTGTTGACTCAGATTAACACCAACCTTAGGAATTTACCACTCTGTTCTGCACATAATATAGTTGATATTTGAACTAGCCCATCATGTATAGCCACACTGATTGCTTTGTTCCCCCAGACCTTTTTTCTATATAAACCCCTAACCCCTGAGCCTCATGGTCGATTCTGCTGTCTCCTGTGTGAGACACGAGTCAAACGGGAGCTCCGAAAGTTAAACTGCTTCATGTGTTTACATCAAAATGGTCTCTCGTGATTCCTTGGGTGCACGTCCTCCTGAGACTTGAGTGGGGGTCTCCCCACGGGGGGTCTTTACTCCTAAGCAGGTTATCCTCTTTCCATCTCTGCAGTGGTGTGGACTGGAGACAAGAGTCACATGAGGAGTGTGTTTTTGAAAATATTACTAAGGGCCACACCTGAAGGTTGTGACTTGGTCGGTCTAAGAAAAGACACTAGATCTTGTGTGATAGACTGTAGCAGAGCATCAAAAATTTCTCTAGGTGGACATCATACAGTCTTAGGAAAGTAATGTACCTAGTTACCAATGCCGGTGGCTCTAAAGTACGTGGTGCTTTATAAGTGATTAAAGTTGTGTTCATTGTAGCAGCCCATATACTAAGACTGGAACAATACTGAGATTAGCATGGTCCCTGCAAAAGCCTAACACACAAGTTCACAAAGCAGTCTTTATTTGAGAGTAGGTAAGAAAGTAAATCACAAGAAAGAAGAAAAAACTTGAAAATATTGTCTTCTGGAAATAACCCACATTTTAGTCCCTCTTCCTGTTGTTTTTCTTTTCATAGTGTACTGGCTGGTTTTGTGTGCCAACTTGACACAGGCTGGAGTTATCACAGAGAAGGGAGTTTCATTTGGGGAAGTACCTCCATGAGATCCAGCTGTGGGCCATTTTCTCAATTAGTGATCAAGGGGGGGGGAGGAGTCCTTGTGGGTGGTGCCATCTCTGGGCTGGAAGTCTTGGGTTCTATAAGAGAGCAGGCTGAGCAAGCCAGGGGAAGCAAGCCTGTAAGAAACATCTCTCCATGGCCTCTGTGTCAGCTCCTGCTTCCTGACCTGCTTGAGTTCCAGTCCTGACTTCCTTTGGTGATCAACAGCAATGTGGAAGTAAGATAAATAAACCCTTTCCTCCCCAACTTGCTTCTTGGTCATGATGTTTGTGCAGGAATAGAAACCCTGACTAATACACATAGTATATCCACATATGTACATAATGATTGGGCATAGTATCTTGGAAAAGTACCTTGATAGTTGATGAAGGTGACATTGGATATTCAAAATATAGATGGGAGAATTATAATACTGAAGAGGTCAGGTCAGGACCTTTGGAAAATTCCACCAGGCAGTCCTCCCCTCCTGGAAGAAAGGAATCATAGAGCACATAGGCCCCCCTCTCCTCCTGAAAGAGAGGCCATGAAGCACATAGGCTCCCCTCCCTTCCAGAAGGGAGAGACTGATTACATTCCTCAGAAAGACCACAGAGGGGGATCCACTGTTGGCCACCTACAGATAAGGGAAGCCCTTGCTACCTCATTCCCTAAGGGTCAGTCTAAAAGTATTTGGGGTGGTCAAGAGCTACGGGCAGACATGCTTTAAAGTCACTACCATTGGGAGCCTGAAGGATGCTCCAGGTCCCCTGGAAGGAGTCAGGAGAACTCCCCTCCATTAGGCCCAGTCCTGGCATAAGCTGGCTGAGTCGCCTGATTACTGGCTTCCTGCCAGTAGCAGGAACGAACTGTGAGTTGATTGTCTTTCTCTGGGTTCTTGAACTTGGATGCACACCCATGGCAGGAGCTAACTGTCTGTGTGTTTATTGTCTTTCTCTGTGTTTGTTGGTGTTGGTTATCTTGTTCTGTGTTCTTGGACTTGGACTGATGACATTATTGGACAAACTGAATGTACCCCATTAAACATCCTAGCTAACCACTGGAGGAAAAAACTTGCCAGTAGTAGAAAAGGAGGGCAAGGAGCTCTCTGTTCCTCTGAATGGCCTGCCTTTGGAGAAGGGTGGCAACCCATAGGGACCTTCGACTTGCAGGTGTTCAAAGCAGTAGAGGAAAGAGTCTTTAGGCCAGGATCCCTCGGACACTCAGACCAAGTGCCCTATAGAGTTACCTAGAAAAATCTAGTGGAGAACACAGCCTCCCTTCATTGGATAAAAGCCTTTATTTCCCCAAGACCCACCTCACAGGTTCTGGCCATCAGGAAGAAGGAAGCTTGGGAAGAGGGATCCAGAGCTGAGAAGAATTCGATCCTCTAAGACCCTTCAACAGTGGACCTGTTGCTGCAAGACCCTCCTCTTTCATATCCCCTTACCCTTGCCCTATGGCCTTGCCAGCACCAGCACCGGCTCTGGGATCCTCAGCCCACATGGGACTGGGGCCATTGTACCCCCTTTACTGGAGGGAGGTGAAGGAGGAGACCCCCAACTTCCCTGCCCTTCTGAGAGCCACCTCCCCTGATACCATCCATGGTGGCTCTCCCACTGAGTGCATATGGGCCTCTAGAAAAGGGCAGTCAGGCTATGCAATATTGGTCCTTCTCTTTGGTTGACTTGTACAACTGGAAGGCCCAACACACACACACACACACACACACACACACACACACACACACACACACACCCTTTCCAAGGGGCCAATTAATCTCTTTGAGATTGTTTTATTTACTCATCAGTCCACCTAGGAGTAAATACTCCTAGGTCATGAGAGTGCTCTTCATGACCAAAGAGCGAGAAAGGATAATGCAGGAAGTCAGAAAGAATGCCCCTCAGACATGGGGGTGCCATCGATTGATCAGGCTGTTGTCAACAGC
The DNA here is from genome assembly GCF_008632895.1 of Mastomys coucha. Taxonomy (NCBI): domain Eukaryota; kingdom Metazoa; phylum Chordata; class Mammalia; order Rodentia; family Muridae; genus Mastomys; species Mastomys coucha. Next base: position 10,430,965 of record NW_022196900.1, read on the forward strand.
AGGCTTTCCCTAACTAGACCTGACTTGGACTTTAATATGGCAGAAGGTAAGGAGAACCTGAAGGTCTATGCTAGACTCCATTGGTGAGTCTCAAGGGGGGGGGTCCCACGACAACCCACAAATTTGATCAAGGTACATGAGGTTAAGCAGGGACCAGATGAGTCGCCCACAGCCTTTCTAGAGTGGCTCATGGAGGCATTCTGCCAACATACAGCCTATGACTCCAGCAACAAGGAACACAAAGCTACTGTGTCTATGGCTTTTATAGACCAGGCTAGTAGAGATATCAGGAAAAAGCTTCAGAGGCTAGAGGAACTACAGGGATTTAGTGCAGGTTGCTGAGAAAGTCTACCATAACAGGAAGACAGAGGAGGAGAAGGAGCAGAGAAAGAGAAAGAAAGTGACAGGGAAGGAATCTACAGAGAGTCCTGGCTACAGTAGCTAGGGAAAGCAGAGAAGAGAGACAGAAAACCCCTTGAAAAGGACCAGGGGGCATATTGCAAGGAGAGAGGCCACTGGGCCTGAGAGTGCCCTAACAAATGGAAGCTGGGGACAGGAAATCCCAGGCCTTGAGAAAAGTGCCCCTAAACGGCAAAGGTGTTAGCCCTGGGGGAAGAGGGAAGATGGGGTTCGGACCCCCTCCCTGAACCCAGGGTAGCTCTGAAAGTGGAGAGGAAACCCACTCGATTCTTGGTAGACACAGGGGCTCAACGCTTGGTCCTCCTCTAAGCCCCATTTCCAAGAAAAAATGTTGGGTCCAAGGAACCACTGGCACCAAAATGTATTCATGGACTACCAGAAGAACAGTGGACCTAGGGGTGGGCCAGGTATCCCATTCATTTACAGTCATCCCAGACTGTCCCTACCCTCTGTTGGGGCGAGGCTTACTGTCCAGATACACTTCCTGCCCGACAGGCCATAACTAACTGGCTCAAAAGGAGAGCCCATGAGTGGAAGAAGACCTCTCCAACTGGCCCCTGCCGGGAGCTGAGGCTACTGCTTTACAGATGGGAACAGTTTGCTCCATGCTGGTCAGAGATGATCAGGCGCTGCCATGGTGGACAGCACAAATGTCATCTGGGCAGGACCTCTACCCCTGGCTTGTCTGCATGGAAAGCAGAGCTAATTGCCCTCACCAAGGCCTTGGAACTCAGGGCTGGCAAGAAAATTAATATCTGCATGGATGTCAGGTATGCCTTTGCCACTGCCCGTGTCTGCAGGGCTATAATAACAAGAGAGAGGACTGCTCACAACAGAGGGAAAAGGAATAAAAAACAAGCAGGAAATATAGGATCTCTTGGATGCCCTGATAAAGCTAGCAACTGTGAGTATTATTCATTGTCAGGACATCAGAAGGAAAGAGACTCAGTGGCCCGAGGCAATCAAGGCAGATCAAGTGGCTCAAGAAGTGGCTATGCAGGAGCCTATCCCAGTTAAGGGCCTGCAAGAGACACCCGCTGGGGAATGGGACTGAACAAAGGGATGGCCTCACTTAGAGTATACTGAAGAAAGGACTCAGATTGCTAGCCTCCCTACCTAGAGAAGGAATGGCAGTGGCACACACAAGAAGGAAAAACTATACTCCTCAGAAAGCAAGCTGAGGACTTACTTGACCAAATGCATAGATGGACCCATTTAGGAGATAAGAAGCTCATCCAAGCAGTCAAGGGACCTAAAGTCTATGCAATGGACCTTGTAGAACAGTGTAAGTTACGTCAGCAAGTCAGTGTTTATGCAGCCAAGAACAATCAGGGCATGAGACCTAAGGGAGAATGGTCTGGGGTTTATTGAGAGGTCAATTTTATGGAAGTTAAGCCAGGAAAATATGGTTACAAGTACCTTCTAGTGTTTGTGGATACTTTCTCTGGATGGGTTGAAGCTTTCCCCACCAAGCAGAAAACAGCTACCATGGTAGCCAAGAAGATATCAAAGGAAATTTTCCTAAGGATCAGAGTGCCCAAGGTAATTAGATTGGGCAATGTTCCTGCTTTTTCTCTAAGGTAAGTCAGGGATTGTCAGAGATATGGGGACTAGTTGGAAGCACCATTGTGTGTAATGTCCCCAGAGCTCAGGGCAGATAGAGAGAATGAACAGAACCCTAAAAGAAACCTTAACTAAACTGACCTTGGAGACTGGTGCAAGCTAGGTGGCATTCCTTTCCCTGGCCCTGTTTGGAGCCCAGAACATGCCCTACCATTTTAACCTGACCCCTTTTGAGATTCTGTATGGGACCCCCACTTCCTTGACCTTGAGGATTCTTGATCCCCCCCCAGAGTGACTTTTCAGGCTGACAAGGATCTTATAACTCGATTACAAGCTTTCCAGATCAGCCACCAGGAATTGTGGCCTAAACTTAGTGCCCTGTATAACACAGTTACCCCAGAGGTTCCGCACAAGTACCAAGTTGGAGATTGGGTATATGTTAAGAGGCATCATGCTGAAAACTCGGAAGCAAAGTGGAGAGGGCCGTTCCTGGTGTCATTGACCACCCCAACCTCTATTAAAGTGGATGGAGTAACTACCTGAGTTCACATCAGACTACCACCTGCACCTGACACCAACTAGATAGCAGCCAGACACCCAAGCAACCCCCCTTCTACAAAGCCAGAGAAACCATGAGATGGCTATGGTGTACCTTCCGGCGCTGAGCCTTGGTAACCCCCACAACCCTACCAGTGTGACTTGGCAGGTTATCTAAATCACTGAGGCTAGCCAAGCAGAAAAGAGAAAGAGAACAAGCCCAAGGTTGTTTTGAATCCTGGTTTATTAGTTCTTTTAGTTCTCCTTGGTTCACAATCCTGATCTCCTCCCTAGCAGATCACTTAATCATCTTGTTTTTACTTCTGACTTTTGCTCCTTACATTTTGAGCTACTTGGTCACTTTCATTAGGGAACAAGTAGGTACAGTGCAGCTAATGATCTTAAAGCAGAAGTACAGAGAAGTAGATACAGAGGACCAGGAATATGAGCTATCAGAATACCAGCATTAGCTTCAGGATTAAAGCATGCACAAGAAAAAGGAGGGAATGAAGAGGTCAGCTCAGGACCTTTGGAAAATTCCACCAGGCAGCCCTCTCCTCCTGGAAGAGAGAGCTCATAGAGTACATAGGCACCAATCCCCTCCTGGAAGAGAGAGGTCATGAAGTACATAGGCTCCCCTCCCCTCCAGAAGGGAGAGACTGATTACATTCCCCAGAAAGACCACAGGGGAGACCTACTATTGGCCACCCACAGATAAGGGAAGCCCTTGCTACCTCATTCCCTAAGGACCAATCAGTTTAAAAGTCAGATTGTTCTGCCAATCACATTGTCCCTAGTTGCTGATGCTCTATTCTGCCCCTGAAAACTGTATTAAAACTGGCCAAATGGGCTTCTCAGGGTCACTGCCTCTCCTTCGGGTGCAGGACAGCCCCAGCGCACTTAAACAACAAATTCCTCTTGCTTTTGCATTGATCCCAGGCTCTGCATGGTTCACTCAGAGGGCCCCTGGTAGCTAAGGCTCGTCAGAGTCTTACAATACCGTATTAAAACTTCAAAGTAAACACAAAGCATTCATGCATATAGATTGATTAGTCTTTACCAAACACTTCATTAAGAAAAAAAGCTTCAGCTACTGACATGAAGTACAGCATGGGAGGAAAACAGCTGGAGACTTGTAGACCATAGCCATGTTGCACTGGTGAGGAGAGACACCCAGAAATTTGTCTACTGCCACATTGCTTGGGTGAACCTTAGATACATACAGGCCTGCCAGCCACCACTACACCGAGAGAGGAGGTCACCCTGAGGCCCATCAGCCATCTAGCCTGCCTGCACAGGGAACCACTAGAATGTGAAAGTATGTGGTAGACTGTGGGGCCTGGGCACTGTGGAACTAGGAGGAGTCAGTCCAGAGCCTCAGTGGTATCGAGTTGTGTCCCAACTTATCTCAAAAATCCCACAATTCTTATCTCAAGAGCAGTAGGAGTGAGTGTCACTCCCTTCCTTGCCATGGGGCCTGCATGTCCTGGTGCATGTAGACCTGTACCCTGGACCTTTGTCACTACCAGAGAAGGTTACGTAATCACAGCCAGGTTAAACTTCTCCTTTGCTTATAAGGTCATGTCCAGTAAGCAGCTGGAATTCCTCCTCATGTAAACAAGGCATTCTCAGCACCTCAGCTCTAGCTAATGATGAACACTCATCCCCCAGAAGCCTCTACCCACACCTAAAGGTTTAAATAGCCTTTGTTGCCCCCAGTTAAGTGAGCTTCTCAATGAACCCCGCCTCCCGAGAACCCATCCTCAGGCGCACACTCACCTCCTGAGGTCTCCATCACCTTCAGCCACTTCTGCTTCCCACATCCTCCCTGAGGGATCTGCTGGCTGCAGTCACCCAGTTGACCGTGCTCAGAAGGGTGAGCCCAAACGATAGTGGACTGATGAGAAAGAGAAGCAGAATAGTTTGAGCATTATGAAGAGAGATAGAACTGGAGACCCAAGAGTGGAGAGAAATAGACTTGTTGTGAGTAGCCAGCCCTCTACCTGAGGCCATGTTGAACTCTCAGCCTAAGCTGCCTCTGAAGGCCATGTCTAGGTCCATGACTACACAGGATCAGGAGTTGGTGTTCATGTCCATAGCTCATATTACCACTAGAGAAACCGGGTACATCCCTGGTCCAGGCAGCCACCAGAGACCGTGTGGATGTCCAGGGGTTGTGTAGAACCAACCCCACCACTACTGGCCATGACACTCTGGAGAGTTGGCCCTGTCTCTCATTGATTGCAGTACTCAGAAGAGTGGAGAGCAGGCACTGTGCCTCACCTGGACAGCACAGTGGAGCTGACCCTGGTGGCCCTGAGGTATGAGTGTGAGAGAGCTGACCCCACCATTTGTCTGCTGTGGGTTGAGACAATCACCTCTTGTCCCTCACTACCTGAGATTCCTTGGTCATGACAATGGAAGAACTATCCCTGGCTGTAACACTTGGAAGAGCAGTCCTTACATCTTACCTGGGCAGCACAGCAGAGCTGGCCCTAGTGGCAGGGATGGGGGTGCAAAGAAAGAGGAGAGTGAAAGAAAGGGAGAGCTGGCCCAGCCATTCTCTGGCATGAGGTGACATGGATGCAGATATGATGTCCTCTCCCCATTCCTTTGTTACCTGCAGCAGTCTGAAGAGCTGACCCCAGGCTCATGAAAGCAGGTGAGTTGTCCCTGCCCCTCACCAACAGCAGCACTTCACAGTGTGTGCCCTATGTGCACAATGGAGTTGGCTCTGGAAGTCTGGGTAAGATGGCCCTGAGGGCATGAAAGCTGGAGAGCTGATCCTAGCTCTTGACCATGGTAACATTAGGTGGCCTAGCCAGAGCAGTTTTGGAGAGTTGGAGGGAGAACCAGGAGGCTGACCAGCTCAGCTACCACGCAGGCCCAGATCCAAGGTTTTGAATTGGCTGGATCTGAGATTGGTTTTGAGTTTCTGGATCTGTCATGTGATGTAGACTCATGTGATGTTTTGCTGAGGCAAGACCAATGGGAGGACACATGATGTTTGGAGAGAGTATAAATAGAACTCAATAGACAGTAATGGGGTACTTGCATAGCTAGCCTTGCAACACTTCTTTGGGCTCAAGTCTTTGCCGATCTTCAATTTGTTGAGAGAGGCACAATTTCTCCTGTCATCCAAGGGTGATTCTGGTGGATTCCACTGACTAGTGTCTGGCAGTTTCTGCTGGATCATGCCACTGCTGCTGATTTGTGTTTGGTATCCTGACACTACTGAATGGGACCGCTGATATTCTGACAAACAGAGATTGGAATCACCTCCAAGGACTACTTCTAAATGATCCACCTCCCCTTGAACTATGCCTTCTCTCCCCTATCTTTGGACAGTGTGCTAGAATGGGGGTGGGGGGAGCATTTGAAAACCTGTAAAAGTAGGTTGTTAAAAAATTTAAACCTAGGGCTGGAGAGGTGCCTCAGTGGTTAAGAGCACTAACTATTCTTCTAGAGGTCCTGAGTCCAATTCCCAGCAACCACATGGTGGCTCACAACCATCTGTTATGGGATCAGACGGCCTCTTTTGGTGTGTCTGAAGAGAGTGATAGTGTACTCATATACATAAAATAAATCAATAAATATTTTTTTTTAAAATCTAAGCCAAAAGCCACCCCCCAAATTTATATCATCTGTAAACTATTAGAGCATGTGAAAGGGCCAGTCCTGATTATCCAAAGCTGGAGGATCTCCATGACACAGGGCAACAACAGGATAACTGAGAGGAGTCTCAGTGAGGATACAATATTGATGGTGTTGAAAGACCCCTGGAGGAGACCCCCACTCAAATCTCGGGAGGACGTACACCCAAGGAATCACGAGAGACCACATCTTGATGTAATTACAAGAGGTATATTTTAATTTTCAGGATGCCCTGGTTCGGCACCACAGTTATCTCACGCAGGAGATAATGGAGCCAACCACGAGGCTTGAAAGTTAGAGGTTTTTATAGGAAAAAAGGTCTGAGGGAACAAAGGGATCAGTGTGGTCATACATGATTGGCTAGTTCAAATATTAACTATTACGTACAGAACAGAGTGGAAAATTCCTAAGGTTGGTGTTAATCTGAGTCAACAGAGCATCTGACCTTAAACCATATCTGAGAGGACCAGATGGTCCATTACTTAGTGTCTGCCAGGCATGTCTTTGCAGGCCTGGGCCTTGGACATGTCCTCGTTTGCCTAGACATGTTTTCCTCTATGTTTATAGTTTTATGTCTTCTTGACCTGCCAGCTCTTATGATATCTAACAACTTGTTTGCTCTTTCCCAGGCCTATGTGGCCAGTTTGTGATGGATTCTTAGGCCCATAACTCTTCTTCCTAGTCAGCACAGGTCTAAAGCTTTAATTTCTCCTTACAGTGTCACAGAAGCCAGAAGCTTCAAACTAGACCAAATGACTCATTGTAATGAAATTTTCAAGAGAAGATGTGTGGACAAAAGAGTCTATTGTGTGACACACTGTGACACACTACAGCTTCCAAGAGATGACTTCTATGCTTTGTTTTGATTTGTGTGTGTGTGTGTGTGTGTGTGTGTGTGTGTGTGTGTGCATTTATTTGGTGGGAAAGATTTTGAGGGTGAAGGGTGGATACAAAGGGATGAGGAAATGAGTGGTATTAGAGTGCATGATGTGAAGCTACTTGGAATTGTGTAGAGCAATGGAACCAAGAACTTTGTGTAAAAGGCCTGGGTCCTTTTGGGGTAACAGACCCCAAGGTATAAGCAGAACATCTTAGAATAGATAATTTGTGAGTAATAGAAAATTATTTCTCACCGTTCTCAAATATCAGAAGTCCAAGATCAAGCAGAGCACATGTGGCATCTGATGGCAGTGGACTCTCTGCTCTGTACGTGGCACCTTATCACTGCATCCCAGTAAGATGACTCTTGCCAGGCCACGGTGGTGCTGCACGCCTTTAATCCCAGCACTTGGGAGGTAGACGCAGGTGGATTTCTGAGTTCAAGGCCAGCCTGGTCTACAGAGTGAGTTCCAGGACAGCCAGGGCTACACAGAGAAACCCTGTCTCAAATAAACCAAAATAAAAAATAAAAAAATAAAGATGACTCTTACCAGCCATAATTCTACCAATGTCTGGTCATAGACACAGGTCATGTCTTAAATCTGTCCCACAGTCCTCTTCAGTGATGACCTCACTAGAATCCCATTTAATGCTTTTATTATGACAGTGTATCTCAAAACTCTTCCAGCCTTTATTCATTGTATAGTTACAACTACTTTTACTTCTTTGGGTGTTAGTTCGAGTATCCCTACCTACTGAAGAGATATCAGTTTCTGTCACTGTTTTTGCTGTTAGAATACAATACTCTAGAATAGGGTGTTCATAAACTATATGAATGTGTTGCTCACAGGTGTGGAGGCTAGGAAGTCTAAGATCATGGTGCTGGCAGAGTCAGTGGCTGGTAAGGGCTCCTCTCTGCTCCACAGATGGCATCTTGTCTGTCACTCTCATGAAGCAGATCCCCCTCAGCTCAATCTCTCTGTCCCTTCTCTCCTTCCAACAGTTTATCAGAATAGGGTTTTTTCCCCACTCATTGGCCTGATTCCCATTTTCTTAAGCCATGTGAAATTGATATTCCTGTTCTTTTATCCTTGAAATAATTTGGAGCAATACAGTGAAAATTTTGATTTTAGAATCGAACTGATCTAATTCTAATAGAATGATTAGAATTCTAGTCAGCAAACATAAGAATAGCTCATTAGTGTTATATCATATAACTTCATGTGCTTTACTTGGTCAGTGTGATGCTTAAAGCTGAAATGCCTCCTGAAGGTTTATATGCTGAAGGTTTTGCTGCCAGCTTTAAGGTTAATGTTATCAACTTGACAAGGCAACAAACCCCAGGACAAGTCTGTGATGGCATTTCTAGATTGGGTTGAGATAGACAGACCTATCCTAATGTGAGTGGCATCCTTATCTAGACTGGATTCATGGACAGAGCATCAACATTACTCTCTCTCTCTGCTTCCCGACTGCAGTCATGTGACCAGCTGCTTCAAGCTCTTGACACCTCGTGGCTTCCCATGGACTGCATCCTTAAGCCATAAGCCAAAAGCAAGTCAAAATTAAATTGATTTGTCAAACATTCTGTCACAGTAACAAGAGAGTAACCCATACAGAAAATTGGTGTTGAGAAGTGAGTTTATTGGCAAAAGGAATGTAGTAGAGTTAGGCTTTTTTATTGGCTGGTCAATAAAGTTACCGGTGGCCAATGGTTCAGCAGGGAGACAGGCAGGGCTTTTAGGATTCTCTGGAAGGGACTGAGGAAGGAGGAAGAGGAAATTTGGCCATGACAAGGGCATAGAAGATGGGCCATTCCAGAAAGGTGCCGGAGGGAAAGAGAGCGGAAATGTAGGTACAGGAAGAAAGTGGCCCCAAGAGGGCTGCCCAGTAGGGTCCAGGGCAGCAAAGGTGAAATATAGATTTAGCAAGTATTAACTTAGGGGTATTGGAGGGGAGTATGTGTTAGACACATGGAATTATGGAGTGGCCCAGCCATTGAGCTGTTAAGGCATATTAAAAATAAGGCTGAGTGTGTGTGTCTTTCATTTGTGAATCCAGAGCATTGGGTGTTTGTGAGAAGCACTCTCACCTGTGTGTGCCACCACCAGGGAGTTTAGAGCAAAATAACAATTTACCTTACAGTTTCACACTATGAAAAGACCAAACCTAAGAATAATAGGAGTAGAAGAAGAAAAATTCCAGTTCAAAGGCCCAGAAAATATTTTTAACAAAATCATAGGGAAAAAAATCCTAAACAAAGACATTCCTATGAAGATATAAGAAGCTTACAAAACACCAAGTATTTTAAGCCAGGAAGTCCCCTCACTTTCTAATAATCAAAAGACTAAACATACAGAACAAAGAATACTAAAAACTACAAGAGAAAAAGATCAAGTAAGATGTAAAGTCAGATCTATTAGAATTACACCCAACTTCTCAGTGGCTACTCTAAAAGTGAGAAGGACCTGAACAGAAGTCCTGAAGAGTCTTAGAGACTACAGATGTCCTCTGAGATTACTATACTGAGCAAAAATTTCAAGCCACCATAAATGGAGAATACAAGATAGTTCATAATAAAGTCAAATGTAAACAATATCTATCCATAAATTCAGCCCTTCATAAGATACTAGTAGGAAAACTCCAGCCCAAGGAGGTTAATTACATCCTCAAAAAAACAGACAATAAATAATCACACACCAGCAAAACCTAAAGAAGGGAAACATACAGACACACAGGCTTGCACACCACCACCAATAAAATAACCAGAATTAACAATCATTGGTATCTCTCAATATCAATGGGCTCAGTTCCTCAATAAAAAGACACAGACTAACAGAATGGTTGTGAAAATAGAATCCATCATTATGCTACATACAAGAAACAATCCTTAACATCACAGATAAATATTACCCCAGAGTAAAGGGTTGTAAAAAGATTTTCTAAGCAAATGTTGTTTAAGAAACAATCTTTTATATCAATTCCAATATTTAACAAGATAGACTTCAAACTAAACTTAAAAGAGAAAGAACACTTAGTATTCATCATCAAAGGAAAAAAATCAACAAAGATGATTTTTTAAATTCTTAACATTTATTCCCCAAACACAAGATCACCCATGTTTGTAACAGAAACATTATTAAAGCTTAAGTTATACTTCAACTCTCCCACATTGGTAGTGCAAGACTTCAATGTCCACTCTCACCAATGGACAGGTCATTGAGACGAAACTAAACAGGAAAATACTGGAGCTAATATTAATGAACCAAATGGACCCATCAAATATCTATAGAACATTTCACCCAAACACAAAAGAATACACATTCTTCTCAGCATCTCAACAATCTCCAAAACTGGTCACATACTCTGTCACACAGCAAGTCTCAACAAATTCAAGAAATTGAAATAACCCTCTATATCCTAACAGACCACCATGGATTAAAGCTGGAGTTTAACAATAGAAACAACAGAAAGCCTACCAGCTCATGGAAACGGACAACTCTTTACTGAATGATTACTGCATCAAGGCAGCAATAAAAAAAGAAATGAAAGATCTTATAAAATTCAATGAAAATGAAGGCAAGACATAGCCAAACTTACAGGATACAATGAAAGTGGTACTAAGAGAAAAATTCATAGCACTAAGTACTTTCTTTTTTTTTTTAAAGTTTTATTGCATTATAATGAGAAAAGTTACATGATTTCAGTTTATCTGAATTTGTTAATATTTAAAAACATATTTTAAGTAAATAGAATTAAATCACATTCTTGTTTTCCTTTTGTACCCCAACACCTCCCAGAGACCCCCCTTCAATACCTACAATATCTTTTTGCCATATTTTTTAAAATTTGTAAAATATTATAACACTAAAAATGAGTATTATAAAAGTTGTTTGATATAAAACAACAATCAATTTAACAGTCTTATGTAGAAGCTTTATGGCAATACTGAAAATACATACGTTTTTCTCAATATAAATTTTAAATAGCTCCAAATGTATTAACTGTATATTTCAAAATAATACATCACTACTAATATTTTCTTAAATGAACATAAATATGCAAAGTGTTTTTGTTTGTTTCTTTTATATTTAGTAGAGCTTAAAATCTTGGCTCTTACTGTGGTAACTTGATACAAGAGTTACAAACGTCAAGCAAAGCATTCAGTCTTACTCTTTGTTGTTCTCTTACAAACCCCCTCCCAATTTAATTGTCTACATTTCTTTTGGGTATATAAATACTTTTAAAATATGGAAGCTGTTCTGAAAACCATAGTATAGTGTAAGAACATGAAATAAACAATACTACTAATAGAGAACCTGAGATAGGAGAAGCAAGATCTCAAGACCATTATGTTGTACACAGCAAGACATTGTCACGAACAAACAAGCTGAAAGTGTATATGGAATGTATAATATTGGACATGTTTCTCCAATTACCAAATTAGAGAGACCATTGGATGACAGTCAACAAATTTCTAATTCCTCATATTTTTGGATTTCAATCAATTAGAATATGTTGGTAATATTAATTTTCATATTAAGATATTAAGAAAAGGTAATTGTCACTTCCTATTGTTTTTGTTGTAAGATGTGGAATTAGATTTGTGTGGATTTGTTGAAAGATTACTTTCTTGCTTCTTCTAGGGTGTAGTTTTGCTCCTTATGTTGATGTTTTCCATCTATTATCCTTTGTATGGCTGGATTTGTGGAAAGATATTGTGTAAATTTGGTTTTGTCATGGAATATCTTGTTTTCTCCATCTAAGGTAATTGAGAGTTTTGCTGGGTATAATATCCTGGGCTGGCATTTGTGTTCTTGTAGGGTCTGTTTGACATCTGTCCAGGATCTTTTAACTTTCATAGTCTCTGGTGAGAAGTCTGGTATAATTCTGATAGGCCTGCCTTTATATATCACTTGACCTTTTTCCCTTACTGCTTTTAAAATTCTTTCTTTGTTTAGTGCATTTGGTGTTTTGATTATTATGTGACAGGAAGAATTTCTTTTCTGGTCCAGTCTATTTGGAGTTCTATAGACTTCTTGTATGTTCATGGGCATCTCTTTCTTTAGATTAGGGAAGTTTTCTTCTATAATTTTGTTGAAGATATTTACTGGCCCATTACATTGGGAGTCTTCACTCTCTTTTATACCTTTTATTTTTAGGTTTGCTCTTCTCATTGCATCTGGATTTCCTGGATGTTTTGGGTTAGGAGCTTTTTGCTTTTTGCATTTTATTTGACTGTTGTGTCAATGTTTTCAATGGTATCTTCTGCCCCTGAGATTCTCTCTTCTATCTCTTGTATTCTGTTGGTGATGCTTGCATCTATGACTCCTGATCTCTTTCCTAGGTTTTCTAACCCAGGGTTGTCTCTCTTTCTGATTTCTTTATTGTTTCCATTTCCATTTTTAGGTTCTGGATGGTTTTGTTCATTTCCTTAACCTGTTTGATTATGTTTTCCTGTAGTTCTTTAAGGGACTTTTGTGTTTCCTCTTCAAGGGCTTCTAGATGTTTTCCTGTGTTCTCCTGTATTTCCTTGAGGGTGCTATTTATGTCTTTCTTAAAGTCCTGTATCATCACCAGAAGAAGTGATTTTATATCTGAATCTTGCTTTTCCGGTGTGATGGTGGGTCCAGGACTTGCCATGGTGCGAGTATTGGGTTCTGATGATGCCAAGTAACCTTGGTTTGCATTGCTTATATTCGTACGCTTGCCCTGTATCATCTGGTTATCTCTACTGCTACCTGCCTTTGCTAAATCTGACTGGAGCCTGCCCTTCCTGTGATCCTGATTGTGTCAGAACTCCTCAGAGTCAAGCTGTCTCTGTGATCCTGTGATTCTGGGATCCTGTGACCCTGGGCTTGTTAGAGCACGTGGGAGTGGAGCTTCCTCTGGGTGTTTTGGGAATGACTGCAGAGTTTGCACCCAAGGTCTGCTCAGGGCACCAGACAGCCCAGACAGACCAGAAGCAACCCAAGCCACTGGGCTGGCAGAGTTCCTGTATGCCTGGTTCCTGCTGGTCCCAGTTTCTCCTGGTGTTGGGACAGATGTTATGTCTTCCTCACCTCTAATCATGGGCATGTTAGAGTGCCTAATAGTGGAGCTTCCTCTGGGTGTTGTAGGACAGGAAAGAACCTGAGCCACTGGGCTGGCGGAGTTCCTGTGTGTCTGGTCCTGCTGGTCCCAGTTACTCCCGGAGTTGGGACAGATGTTTTGTCCTCCTTACCTCTGATCCTGTTCCTATTAGAGAGCCTGGGAGTGGAGCTTCCTCTGGGTGTTGTGGGACCAGAGGGAACCTGAGCCACTGGGCTGGCAGAGCTCCTGTGTGCCTGGGTCCTGCTGGTTCCAGTTACTCCCAGGGTTGGGACAGATGTTATATCCTCCTCACCTCTGATCCTGGGCATGTTAGAGCACCTGGGAGTGGAGCTTCCTCTGGGTGTTGTGGGATTGATCAGAAGGAACCTGAGCCACTGGGCTGGCGGAGTTTCTGTGTGCCTGGTCTCGCTGGTCCCAGTTACTCCCAGCGTTGGGACAGATGTTAAGTCCTCCTCACCTCTCATTCTCACTAAGTACTTTCATAAAGAAATTGGAAAGATCTCATATTAGCAACTTAATAGCATACCTGAAAGCTCATAACAAAAAGAAAGACACATATACAAATGGAGCAGATGGCAGAAAATAATCAAACTCTGGCAATAATTAATAAAATAGATAGAATTAATAAAATAGAATACAAATAAAAAGAAAAAATACAAAGAACAAGTGAAATAAAGAGTTGGTTATTTGAGAAAATCAACAAGATAGACAAAAAATTATCCAAAATAACAAAAATATAGAGGAAGAATATCTAAAATAACAAAATTAGATGAAAAAGGAGACATAACAGCAGACACTAAGGAAATCCAGAGAATCATTGGGTCATATTTCAAAAAACTATACTCCACAAAATTAGAACATCTACAAGAAATGTACAGTTTTCTCAGTAGGGACCACTTACTAAAGTTAAATCAAGATCAAATAAACAATTTAAGGAGACCTATAACCATAACCAAGAAGCAGTCATTTTAAAAAATAAAAGCCCAAGGCCAGATGGTTTTAATGAAGAATTTTACCAGACTTTCAAAAAAGAGTTAATACCAATACTCCTCAAATTATTCCACAAAATAGAAAGAGAAGGAACATTATCAAATTAAATTTATGAGGCCACAGTAACCCTGATACCCAAACCACACAGAATCAACAAAGAAAGAATTACAGATCAATTCTTTCATGAACGTTAATGTAAAAATACTCAATAAAATACCTGAAAACCAAAAGAGCACATAAAAAAAGATCATCTACCATAGTAGGCTTCAGATGCAAGGATGTTTCAACATACAAAAATCTGTCAATGTAATCCTCTACATAAACAAACTGAAAGAAAAAATATGATCTGAAATTGTGAGCCAAATAAATCTGTTCTCTACTGTTTGCTTGTTTATTTGTTTGTTTGTTTGTTTGAGTTATTATGTTACCCTGATCCTCCCACCAAAGCTGACTAATACAATTATAAATCTGAACAAAGAGAGAAGATTAAAATGTACAATCAACACTATTTGGAACTGTGGTGTGACCTATCCTGTGTGCCTGGCCTTTTGAAGGATCCCAGTAGCTAATCAACTGGCCCTTTCAGAATTCTTGCCAGGCGGTGGTGGCACATGCCTTTAATCCCAGCACTTGGGAGGCAGAGGCAGGCAGATTTCTGAGTTCAAGGCCAGCCTGGTCTACAGAGTGAGTTCCAGGACAGCCCGGGCTACAAAGAGAAACCCTGTCTCAAAAAAAACAAAACAAAACAAAACAAAAGAATTCTTATCTGTCAGAACTGCTTGACTCTAAGACCATCAGTGTTGGTTGCCTTTGGGATTTCTGGGAACAGAATAGGTTATTAAAAAGTCAGCTGGGCTTGTGAATGGAATTGGGATAACAGAGTAAGAAGAGAAGGCAGTTGATGCAGAAGTTGTGATTAGGAGACAGTTGAGCCAGGAGTTGAGTTGAAGAGATAGGCTAGAATAGTTGTTATAATTTTGAGCTGCTAGTATTGCAAAAACTGGGAAAAAGGACTACTTCAGCTGACTGTTGGAGAATTGAGGGAGGAATGGTTGTGAGATATATTTGAAGGGGCTGAACTGGAAACTGGGAGGAGGCCGGGCAGGGAATTAAGAGAACTGGTTACTGTTCTAAAATAGCTGGCCATTTTACACAGAACAACATCTTGTTATCTAAGGATCTATTGTATTACATTCTAGAGATTCTGAAAAGATAACTTTTTTTTTTTAATTTGGGAGAAATTCCTTGGCATATAATTTAGGAGTATATACACCAGAATAAATGCCAATATTAATTCTCCTTCTTCCTATATCTGAAAACTGGTGCCAGAAGTATCTGTTATTGCAATTAGCTGGTTATTATAATCAAATTGATATATTTTAATTGACCATATATGTATGACAAGTTCCCACGTCAACCAGTGAAAGGAAGGGGCAATTTGTTCCACAGTAAACCTAAGTTTTTTTGTTTTTGTTTTTGTTTTTAGTTTAAGCAAAAATATTATCAAAAGCAGACAGAAGTAAAAGAGAGCAGGCAGACATGGGAGAAGTGTCTTCATGTTGCTATTAAATGATAAATCTTTACTAGTTCCCAATCATACTTCAAAATGATCTGAAGTGTATGTCTACATGTATGTCTTAACCCTGTTAACAACCAGTTACCCTCCACTTCTTCCCATTGCAATTTAGTAGCTCAGGAATAATTGTGCCATGATTTGTCCTTTGTAGAAGACTGAAGGCCATTTTGAATGCTCTAGCAATTATGCCCTGTGAGCTACAGCTTTGTGTGTGTGTGTGTGTGTGTGTGTGTGTGTGTGTGTGTGTGTGTGTGTCTGTGTGTGCACTGCCCATGTATTAATAATGGTTTATATTTGTAAGTGCTGGGAAAAAATTTTAAAGAAAATTACTGTTTTCAAAACAAAATTACTCATGTTTTTGGTTGTGAGCCTAGCCTTTAACAGCTGAGCCATCTCTCCAGCCCCAAAACAAAATTACTAAATGTAAATTTCAGTAGACAGGATTAAAGTTTGATGGGAATGCAGATGTCATCTTCATACTTCCTTATTACAGCAGAGTGCAGCACACAGGAGCCACATGGACGGCAAAGCTGAAATTATCCACAGGATAGTACTTTACAGAAGCTAAACAAAAAAGTCTGCTCAGCCTTAATCTAGAGGGCCACAGTCCTCCCCAGCATGTGTGCTTCCCTTAGCTGCACTCCAGCACACTTCAGGGTGTTCCCCATGCTGCAGATGTCTAGAGGCAAAAGTGATTGGATTATTATTTTCTAAATTGTTGTTTGTAAACTGGTTCAGTGCTCCTACATACACACAAGCATTCACAGTGCCTTAAAACACGTGTCTCTAGATTTCCAATAACAACAAGAATGATCTGAGAAAATTTAATGTTTTAAGAAATTATAAGTGACAATATATAATTCTTTTCATATTTCTTGTATAAACCAACTATTCTGTGGGTTATCACTGTATAATTTCCTGGATAATTATCATTATAGAAAGTTGCTATGATTTTGAACATTTTAGGAAAGACCTAAGATTTTATTTATACAGATATAAGGCTCTCACTGTGTGACATTTCATTCCATGGAAAACATATTTCCCCTTCCAAAGTCATTCTCCATCCTCCTGTATTTTCTTGTGGTACTCTCCTTCTTCATTTGATAAGAGATCAAAGACATTCCTCTATGGAAGTCAGGAATGGTGCTGACCAAGAGATGCCGAGCTCCATTTCCAGTAATATAATCAAATCCACTCAGAGCTGACTGCTCAAATCTGGAAGGAGATGCTGCTTGAGAAATTTCTGTATCTCCTTCCAAGAATGCTCCTGTGCAGCTGCATGTGGGATAACCTCTCCTCCCCAGTTGATGTTTGGGATCACAGTGGGCATCCTTGAGGCTTGGCACATTGGGGAGTAGGGAGGCTCAATCAGGTGACCTGCCCCAGGGTAAGACAGCAAAGTCCAATTCTTCTTCCCATTTTTCATCAGCTGTGCTGTGGCTTGATTAGCATGCACTTTGCTGTTGAGATTCTTATCATCTTCTCCCACCACAAAAAGGAAATGTCCATGAGCTTTTTCAATGGGAAGACAATATTTGCTATCCTTATCTGCAGTTTCCTCATAGGTTCGATAGAACTCTATAAGTCCCAAGGCATTGGTTTGTACAAATTCTTCATTACAGGGTGTAGGCGGGTTGACCTGACCACGATACACATGTGGATTGCTAGTAACAAAAGTAGGCCCATTTATAAGTACAGTGGCTGTTATTTGTTTTAGGTTAATAGCCATAGAAAGTCCAATCTCTGCTCCAATGCATACAGAAAGGATGCCAACACCTGGGCCCAGGACCTGAAAACAATGAAAATGAGATTTTACTCTTTCATTAGGAAATCCACAATCTCAGACAAACAAAAAATAGCATGCAAGTTAAAAAACAAACAAACAAAAAACACTTAAAGAACCCACCCAGGTGTTTATATGTCAAGTAGCTGGAATTGTGGCATACAGGATATTTATCTAATTAGACTTTACTGTAGATATGCTGGATTCGGCATTATGCTTGGTTCTGTGGTTAAAATGCCTTCAAGAAATATCATGCAAGGACTAGAAATACAGAACTGTGGTGAAGCTCTTCTCTATCATGCAGTAGGCCCTAGGTTCAGTCACCACAGAGCAAATGAACACAACCACCAAAATTCAATGTAGTCAGGAAAATAAAGAGAGAATGTGTTATTGTGAATAACATGAGTCAGGAAACAGGTGATGGATAAACTTCATTACAAAGGAATGGGTGTCCTACAGAGGGAGGTGAGATTGAAGGGAAGTTAGGACAGTGCATAGAACTTGAATAGAAAGCTTCTATCTCATAAAGAAATTTCAAAAAGGAGTATTTCAACACATTTTTTATTGCCAATCATCAAACATGCTCCCCATAGCAATATCAGGTCATCAGATGAGAAGACTGGAGATGAGGGCCATGGTGAGACACCCTAGATAATGAGTATCACATGAGTATCATATGAGTATAACAATGTATATAGATAAATCATCTGGATCAAAGAGTCTCAGATGAAATGGCTGTAAATTGAATTTTTGCACCTTAAAAAAAATGGGAAGTAATATGTTAAGTGAGGCAGGTATGCTAGTCACCCATGAGAGACATTTATCCATAATTTTAAGGCTAATATAACTGATTTGGTGTAGTAAAGCAATGCATCCATTTTCAGGGGATGCTTTTTTATGACTCTGAGCCTAATTTCTTTTGTTACCTATCTTTTTAGTGTCTGCTATAAGGCCAAGTTACTCTACTTATTGATTTCTTCTCTTTTCCTGCAAAATAACACAAAATCAAGCAATCAAAATCTGAATTCTTGACCATTATTTCCATCTTAAGACGATGATATGTTGACTTAATGCCTAAAAAAAAAAAAAAAAAAGCTGTTTTGTGCACTAGAGGACAGGGCCAGCGAATTGAAGAAATACCAATGTATTATTCTTGATTAAGAACTCTTCATTTCCCAGAAAAGTGGCTGATGGTGGACTAAAAGCTAACATAAGGTGGTTCTTGTTGTTGTGTGCTGGTTCAGTTTGTTTTTTTTTTTTTTCTCATGGTCTAGAACTCTGGAGATAGATGGCTCAGAATCTGGTCTGGGAAACATGTTCACAAGTTGTTTGTTTACAGATGTAGATACATGCTGGGGCTGTGAAGAGAGCTCAATCAGGTAAGTGTTTGCCATGCAAGTATGAGGACATACTTTATATTCTCAGAACCTTTTTTTTTTTTTAAAGAAAGCCAGGCATGCTGATTTGCTTGTAATCTCAGACTTGTGGAGATGGACATGTGAGTACATTTGAGGCTCACTGTCTACCCAGCTTATCCTGATAGGTAATCCACAGGCCCCAGTGAGACACCCTGTTTCAAAAACAAGGTGAATGGCTCCTAAATAACAGCAGCCAAAGTTGAGCTCTGTACACACTCCTTTACATACACACACACACACACATCCACACATAAGAGGTAAGACATTACCCTATATTCAGAACCTGTACACAAATAACTCTCTATTATATGCGTATGCATGTATTACACATATATAAATATATACTTATACACATATACTGTGTGTGTGTGTGTGTGTGTGTGTGTGTGTGTGTGTGTTGTGTTGAGGAGAGTCCCCAGTCATTAGTTACAAATAGTTACAAATGGAACATCCAAACCAGAAAGAACAAATGACTACTGTTCTTTGTAGCAAAAATACAGTTTTGAGAAATGACACTTCAAAGTTAACAAAAGTTGCAGAGAATTGAAGTTAATGTAACACTCGGACAAAAAATAAAATCATACTAATGAGCCTAAAATCACCTTAGGATGTCTCAGGAGAAACTCTACACCTTCTTCAAAATACTCTAGATCTACCTTCTCCAGTCGAGAGGGCAGGTCATCATAGCCCCAGTAAGCCAGAGCCAAGGTGGCAAAGCCATGACTTGCCAGGAGGCTGGCCCGGAACTCAATCAGTCCACCAGCACCTCCGAACAAGTCAATAACCCCTGGGAAAGGACCTTCTCCTGGAAAAGAGCAACACAAAACAAGTCACATATGAGAAGAAGGCAGGAAGCCAACTCTACGAGTGGTTCTGATGCTAAGGTCCTATTCCCCAATTGGCTCTTGATCTGTGACTAAAGAAAGCCATGGGCTAGGGCTAGTGAGATGGCTCAGCAGGTAAGAATACTGACTGCTCTTCTGAAGGTCCTAAGTTCAAATCCCAGCAACCACATGGTGGCTCACAACCACCCATAATGAGATCTGACGTCCTCTTCTGGTGTGTTTGAAGATAGCTATGGTGTACTCATGTATGCTAATAAATAAATCTTTAAAAAAAAAAAAGTCATGGGCTAATTCCTGGGTGAAAGGTAGGACTTCCAGGTCCCTGGATACAGATGCAAGGGAAGAAGAGAAGGGAGTTCACCATGCTTTGGAGAGAGAAGAGCCAGGAACCATGTGAGGTCTCAGGACAAGAGATGGGCTCCTATAGGTGGTTGGTCAGAGATGTTTAGCAGGGACTAGATTATTGACCAACTAAAGTTAGGGCAAGTGGGAAGTGTGGAGCTAAGAGTAATGATAAGGGCATGTTTTCCAATAGCGCCCAGCAATTGTACCAAGAAGTCAAGTTGAAAATGAACAACTGTGTGTGTGTGTGTGTTTGTGTGTATGTGTGCGTGTGTTTTATCTGTGGATTCAAGGGAAACTGGGAGGTATATTGAAAAGTTTCATGTAACACCAATAAGAAGAGGAAGCTGAGAAGAAGAACTGAATCTTGGGATTAATGCATACATTCTCAAGTGGAACATTCAAATATTCCGCATTGTATCTAAATGAAGTGAAGACTAATCAATATGTAGTAGAACTTCTATGGATTTATTAGAAACCACATTTAGTGACATCTTTACTCCTTAAGACCTAGAATAGGATTAATTTCCACAGGCTTTGAGTAAGAAATATCATACAAATTGTGTCAGGACTTCTTAAACAATAAAAGGTACACAAATGAGATTTAGGAAATCTAGAAGGTTATAACATTTGACACAAAATATGCTATGTCTGTTTACATGTGCTTTTCTGTGAAATGTGCTATAGATTGATACCTTCAAAGGCCAACTTCCAAGGTTACCTTCAAAGGGCAACTAGGGGATATACAACCTTTAAGAAGGGGGCCTAGCTGGAGATCTTCATGTCCCTGAGAGTACACCCTCACAGGACCTAGTTAGACAAAGGTTCTCTCTATATAAGTGAAGTTCATGGCTCAGAAGTATCTTCAATGAATACTCTGTCTAAAATATCTTGTAAGAGACACAGCTCAGTAGCTCAGTCTTGGAGCACTTGCCTTAAATGCCTATGCCTCCAGGCTAATGGCCAGCACAAGCGGGGCAAGGGAAGGCCAAACATCCTTCTCTGTTTCTCTGTGGTAACCACTCAGAAAGAAACTGATAAAATCTCCTTGTGAACAGATGTAAATGAAGACCTTTTTCTTTTTTAAATTCTTTCCCTGCTGCTAAGGGTCCAGTGAAAGAAGAGGACCGTCAGAGCATCAGTCCATACTCACTCTGTGCAGGCAGATATTTCTAAAATAAACCAGACCCCACCCACCACAATTACAATAATAAATATTTCTGTCTTGAAAACTTGATTTTAGGAAAGGAAGATTAGCTATGTCCATTTAACGAGTGGCTTCACATGAAAAAGCACTGAGGGGTTTTTAACAGGCTATGTGTCCTTTAGCTTGAGAAAAGAAATGGGATGATATAATATGTGCAAAACCTCTGCTAATTAGGGTCAAAGTCCACCATGATTGTATAACCTCTAAGCTGGGAGCAAAATGGGAGACTCTCTTTTTAACAGCTGTTTTCCTTCTCTGACCTTATCCGGAGAAGTTAGGTAACCTTAATTAGTTTATATGATCAATTCCCTTTCTCCTGACAAAACCTTTTGAGCCAGAACCTGAGATTCCTGAAACACTTCCCCATCATAATGAGGAATTTCATGTACCCTAAGCCCCCAACCAATGACTTTTGTCCATCCTAAATGTCCCCACACTCAGTTCCAGAAAACTTTTTAAGCTTTCAATCACCCTAAGAAGTAAAGTTGATATGTGGAGGGTGCCAAAGGAGAGGGAGGCCCACAACAATGTATCTTACTTTGGAAACCATCATGTAAATACACTAATAAAGATGAGTTTGCATCTTCCTGATGGGTGGGAAAGAAGGGAACAGCAAAGGACCTGAACTGTTTTGACACCTAATTTAACTTTTGTGACCAAATATATCTCATCCTTCCTTCGGTCACCGAAGATCATTTGATGCCAGAGACTCTACAAATCCAATGTCTCAGGAGATAAGAAATAACATGCCCAGTACCAGCATATCAGCCAGAGTCAGAAGGCCTGGACCAATATATATGTTTTTAACAGGGATGTGATACTAAGCAACAACAACAACAACAAAAAGCAAAAAACAAAAACATCAAAAACCAAACCAAACAAACAAACAAAAAACCCAGTGCTATCTCTAGCACTGAAGCACTATGAAGTGTTCTTGAGAATAAAAATTTTTAAATTATCTAAACAAGCCTAAAATGAATGTCAACATGATATATCTTTTGACAATAGCTTTATTAGAGTCTTCAGTTAGCCAGCCTTTTATGAACTAAACTTAACCTACTTCCAACTCTTCAGAAACCTCACAAACTCTAACCAGTCATACCCTCAGACAAGGTTCAGAATGTGGGGGTGAAAGTCAAATTAGAGTAGAATATCACCTACTTTTTTTTCTGAGACAAAATTAACCCAGCTTCTCAACAGGACAGTGAGAACTCTAGATTACTCATGTCCAAGCTGAATTTCTAGAAGTACAAGGCACCCCACACAGAAGAAACAGAGATAGCTCTAACCAGAGTGATTCTACTCACCTGGAGGCAGAAACAGGGCTCCTCGGATGTGATCTTCCTTTACCTGAATCCTCGTGACACCAGGTGCCACATACCACCTTTCCAGAATCAAGCTATCCAATGGAGGACTGACAACTACACCTTTTATTGGAAAGGATGGATGGCAAAGTTTTATGTGGATTTGATAGGGGCTATTCATCACATCTCTTTTTACTAATCTACTCAATAGCTTTTCAGGTTTCAAGGACCAGAAAAGACCCATGGGGTGGACCCCCATATAGTCTCCTCCAAGTGAGGAATCACGCTCCAGATCTACCTCACCCACTTCACTGGCCCTGTAGAAGGCCTGAGAACTAAACAGGTTTCCCTTCTCATCTTTCAGTGATGCCTGAAGGCACACCACCTGAAATGGAGCCAGGCCTGTGACCCAGATGTGCACGGGCTCATCAACAAGTGCACTGAGAGGAACAGCTGTCAGCTTGGCCATTTTTGCAGAGGGAACCTTGGACAATTCTTCAGGAATATCTTCACCAAAACCTCAAAACAGAAAGAAACAGAAATGAAATCAAGTTGTAATATGGTTAATGAATGATGGAAGGACTGGAGTCAGGCCTCTTAGGATTCAGTCTTAACTCTCCATTGATTTGTTGCAAAATATTCTGTGGTCATTTGGTAATGCAAGACACCTCAGAGATTTCAACAGATTTTTAGAAGCCAGAGAACACACTAACAAATGTGAGATATTTAAACAGCACTCCAAACAGCATGGATGATGTCAGGATGTGGCGTCACACACAACTGGCAAAAGCAGAATTAAGATGTGAGGTTGAAAACACGCTGATTGAATATTTCCCTTTTCAGAATGAGTGGCACCACTAACTAATGTCTTTCACAGGTACCTGTGTGTTTTACCTTACAGAAAACAAATATAAATAAATATAAATGTTGCTTTGGTTTAGGATTTATACAGTCCTAAAACACAATTAGAAGCAGGTAAGACCTTCAAAACATACACAAGTCTTGCTGAAATGTTTATCGATTGTTGTTGCCCTCTCTCCTGCTCCTCTGACCTTTCTCCTCCTCCAACCCTAGTTCCACCTCTCTATTGCTGTCCAATCACAGACCTGTCATTTCCCTAATGTGATTGGACAGAGAAAATGCTGCAGCAGATTGTCTTCCTTTAAATGTTAGCACAAGAGTGACCATTGCTCCTGACAACCAAAAGTACAGCATCAGATTTGTATCTATTTACTTTAGTTTAATTTTATTCATTTTATTTTAGTTTCATTTTAACTTACTTTGCTGAGAATGCCAGAGATCTAAATGGATCAAACTCCAGTGGGTGACAAACGGCTACTCCTAGGAAGCAGGAAAATGTCCCTTCTACTCTGATATTCACTTATGATAAAAGAGCAGAAAGGAAGTCACAGAGAGATATGAGAAACAAAATGGAAACGGAGGTATACTTTTGATGGGTGCTGGCTTGTTTGATGGAACTCTGAGAAGCTAAGAACATGCCTCCACCTGTTTATGTCTACAGGACATCACCAGAAGACCAAGATACAGGCACAATCTGAGACAAAGTCACAGAGGCTTTCAAGCCTTCACTTAGAGCATCCTTCAGAGGATGAAGATGGAAGAGCAGAGAGATGGCCCCATGCTGAGAAAACCACAAGTATTATCACTGAGCCAAGAAAATTTCCTAGTGACCCATGTTTCAGACCCCTTATTAGAAATCCCAAGTTTAAAAGGCTAGTAAATGGCTATTAAAGCCAAAGATCCTCCCAAGAGCTTCACAAATGCCTAGAATGCAGGCTCTTGATGAGAAAGGGGACTTAATCCCACCACTAAAAAAAATTAGTGATGTCAGTGATGCACTGAATAAGTCTGTCACAGTCCCAGACCCAACTCATACTTGGTTCAGGTCACGCTGATTAGCCCCCAAATCCAAACAAAACATGGCCAAAGCCCTTTTTATTGTTTATTAATTCTGTGTGGGGTGTGTGTGTGTATGTATATGGGTATGTGGGTGAGTGTGCATGTATGCATGTATATGTGAGTCTATATGCATTTGTGTGTCCATGCATACATATGTGTGTGTGAGTGTGTGTGTCTGTGTGTGTGTATATGAGAGAGAGAGAGAGAGAGAGAGAGAGAGAGAGAGAGAGAGAGAGAGTGTGACAGCTGATGGGAGTTGATTGACTCTTCTTCAATCATGTGGCCCCCAGAGATGGAACTCAGCTTGTCAGGCTAAGCAGCAAGGGCTTCTACCCACCAAACAATATCACTGTCCCCCCTTTTCAGATATTGTTTTTATACAACACACCCAGGGTCCATTTTTTATTATGATGCATAAAAGTTATTTAAAATTCAAGAGTACAAGAGAAAAGAATCACTATAATAGAAAGATGTTGGAATTACCAGACAGCAAGTCAAAGGTATCAAACAGACATAAGAACAGCTCAAACTAAACTATGAAGAGAAAAGTCAAGATAGAAGATTAGAGGACTTGAGACACAGGAAAATATTTAAATATTTATGGTTTAACATACTGCATAAATTCTCTAATAATTGACACCTTAGAAAGACATGTTAAAGATAGGCACAGGGTAATACGAAAACTAGGGCTGAATGTCCCCTCAGTTCACTGAAAAGCACCATGCTACAGTCACAAGAAATACAACAAATATGGGGACAAATCCAGCAGAAATCCCAGCTCTCATTATAATCAAACTCTTAACACATAGAGCAAATTTTAATGTAGCCAGAGGTAAGTAGACATATTATAGAGGAAAAGAACAAACCTAAAATGTCAGTTGGCTCTACCACAAAGACAATAAACAAAGTGAGACAATAATCCCTCACTCACAGTGCTCAAAAGAAAAGAGAAAAATAAGTAAATAAACAAAATGCTTACAATTCCTTACCTAAGAAATATACACATCAAAATTGAAGGCAAAAGATAGAAATTTCCATGGGGAAAAGGAGAAAATACATTTTCAGTAAATAATATTTCAAGAAATGATGAAGAGCAAGAACACATTTATTATATGGGTAAATATAAAGGCCCTTTTCAAAATTTCATCACTTACATAGATACATATGTGACCTTAGTTAAAAGTATAGCCTGTTCTAAAATAAAAGTAACTATTATGAGGTTTATCTATGAAATATGACAAATAGGTGAAAATATGGTAAATATAGGATTCTTATATCACTATTTTTCAAGTAATGTAAGATTTTCTGAGGGTAGAGAATGATAACTTCACGGACTTATCAAGAGTTCACTAGGCACACAGGAACTCTGCCAGCAGAGTGGCTTGGGTTCCTTCCGGTCTCTCTAGGCTGGTGTCCTGAGCAGACTTTGGGCTCAAGCTCTGCAGCCAGACCCACAACACTCAGAGGAAGCACCACTCCCAGGCACTCTGACACTTTCAGGATCAGAGGTGAGGAGGATTCAACATATGTTCCAACACCAGGAGTAACTGGGACCAACGGGATCAGGCACACAGGAACTCCGCCAGCAGAGTGGGTTGGGTTCCTTCCGGTCTCTCTGGGCTGGTGTCCTGAGCAGACCTTGGGCCCAGGCTTCACAGCTAGTCCCACAACACCCAGAGGGAGCTGCTGCACTCCCAGGTGCTCTAACAAGATCAGGGTCACAGGATCAAAGAATCACAGGATCACAGAGACAGCTTGACTCTGAGGAGTTCTGACACAATCAGGATCACAGGAAGGACAGGCTCCAGTCAGATTTAGCAAGGGCAGGTACACTAGAGATAACCAGATGGTGGGGGGCAAACATAAGAAAATAAACAACACAAACCAAGGTTACTTGGCATCATCAGAACCCAATTCTCCCACCATGGCAAGTCCTGGACACACCATTACACCAGAAAAGCAAGATTCAGATATAAAATCACTTCTCCTGATGATGATACAGGACTTTAAGAAAGTCATAAATAGCACACTCAAAGAAATACAGGAGAAGACAGCTAAAGACCTAGAAGCTCTTAAAGAAGAAACACAAAAATCCCTTAAAGAACTACAGGAAAACACAATCAAACAGGTAAAGGAAATGAGCAAAACTATCCAGAATCTAGAAATGGAAATAGAAACAATAAAGAAATCAGAAAGAGAGACAACCCTGGAGATACAAAACCTAGGAAAGAAATCAGGAGTCATAGATGCAAGCATCACCAACAGAATACAAGAGATAGAAGAGAGAATCTCAGGGGCAGAAGACACCATAGAAAATATTGACACAACAGTCAAAGAAAATGCAAAAAGCCAAAAGCTCCTAACCCAAAATATCCAGGAAATCCAGGATGCAATGAGAAGTTCAAACCTAAGGATAATAGGTATAGAAGAGAGTGAAGACTCCCAATGTAATGGGCCAGTAAATATCTTCAACGAAATTATAGAAGAAAACTTCCCTAACCTATAGAAAGAGATGTCCATGAACATACAAGAAGCCTACAGAATTCCAAATAGACTGGACCAGAAAAGAAATTCCTCCCATCACATAATAATCAAAACACCAAATGCACTAAACAAAGAAAGAATTTTAAAAGCAGTAAGGGAAAAAAGGCAAGTAACATATAAAGGCAGGCCTATCAGAATTATGCCAGACTTTACACTAGAGACTATGAAAGCTAGAAGATCCTGGGCAGATGTCATGCAGACCCTACAAGAACACAAATGCCAGCCCAGGCTACTATACCCAGCAAAACTCTCAATTACCATAGATGGAGAAAACAAGATATTCCATGACAAAACCAAGCTTACACAATATCTTTCCACAAATCCAGCCATACAAAGGATAATAGATGGAAAACATCAACATAAGGAGCAAAACTGCACCCTAGAAGAAGCAAGAAAGTAATCTTTCAACAAATCCACACAAATCTAATTCCCCCTCTTACAACAAAAACAACAGGAAGTGACAATTACCTTTTCTTAATATCTTAATATGAAAATTAATATTACCAACATATTCTAATTGATTGAAATCCAAAAATATGAGGAATTAGAAATTTGTTGATTGTCATCAAATGGTCTCTCTAATTTGGTAATTGGAGAATTAGGTCCAATATTGTACAATCTATATACACTTTCAGCTTGTTTGTGACAGTGTCTTGCTCTGTACAACGTAAGGGTCTTGAAATCTTGTTTCTCCTATCTCAGCCTCTCTATTAGTAGTATTGTTTATTTCATGTTTTTACACTATACTATGGTTTTCAGAACAGCTTATATATTTCAAAAGTATTTATATACCCAAGGGAGACATAGACAATTAACTTGGGAGGTGGCTTGTAGGAAAGAGAACAGCAAAGAGTGAGACTAAATGCTTTGCTTGACATTTGTAGCTCTTGTATCAAGTTTGAAGAAGATGACTTCATAAGTTACTCTTTGTCTGAGATGAATGCTTTTCCAAATTATCATAGCTAGTGAACCAGATTCTTCCCTACACCTAATGTTTGTGCCACCCTCCAAGCAGAACCATCGTTCATTGAAACAGTTGGTGAATGGTTTATGGATAGACCATCTTAATATGTACACCATTTCTGAAATGAATGTAACCTGTTCTCTGTGGGCTGAGAATAAAGTCACTCCCTCAAGTCAAATAGCTTTGACCATAGCAGGAAGTTTGTATCCAAAAATCATGCCTACTATCAACTATCAACTCTCAGCTACGATGGAGGTTAAATCCTTTGGTGATGTGAGGGTCATTGAAGTACAGCCTTATTACAATGAAATCCAATGTCTAAAAATTGTTTTTATTTTGGGCTTGTACCACAGTAGGAGCCAAGATTTTAAACTCTACTAAATACAAAACAAACAAACAAAAAGACTTTATATATTTATGTTCATTTAAGAAAATACTAGTAGTGATGTATTATTTTGAAATATACAGTTAATATGTTTGGAGTTATTTAAAATTTATATTGAGAAAAATGTATGTATTTTCAGTATTGCTGTAGACAAGCATCTACATAAGACTGTTAAATTGATTGTTGTTTTATATCAAACAACCTTTATAATACTCATTTTTAGTATTATAGTATTTTATAAATTTTAAGGAATATGACAAAAAAAGATACTGTAGGTATTGAAGGGGGATCTCTGGGAGGAGTTGGGGTACAAAAGGGAAACAAGAATATGATTTAATTCTATTTACTTAAAATATGTTTTTAAATGTGAACAAATTCAGATAAATTGAAATCATGTAACTTTTCTCATCATAATGCAATGAAAGTTAAAAAAAAAAAGTTCACTGCTCTAAGAGACAGCAGATATGAGAGCTACCAGGCGTCAGAGCAATTCATTACAGGAGCAAGCCAAAAAGAAATCAGCTAGTAATCACTTACTGCGGGTATACAACGATCCTCTGAAGGGCAGAGTGCTCTTCTAGATAAGGAGGCCCCGTAAGTCAGCGCAGATGCACGGAACTTCTCAGAGACTCCCAAATCAAGGCTCTGACAGCTTTGCAGATAGTGTAGTTTTTAAAACTGCAGACTATTCAGTCAGAGCTGAGGAAAATGTCTTAGTATTTCCCTCTTCAACCAGGCATAAGTAGGCTGAACCGAGTTAGGCGACTAAGACCTCGGAACTTGGACTTTGGCTAAATGCCTGAGATAAAGATATCTACAAATAAAAGCATTGGGCTGCTAATGTGGAAAGGCCCTAATAAGCTCAGGTCTTTGACAGCAACTCTCCTCTAAAATTGTATCCTTTGCTGGAATGTGGCCGTGAGCCCCTGTGTATCCAGCCCTAGGGAGACTGAGAAGGAAAGTGAAAGCCAGCCTGGGCTACTGTAGGGAGACCCTGTCTCGGAAAACCAAAAGAGCAAAACCACGACCAAAATAGACTGTCTCTGTGACACAGTGTGTGTTATCTCAAATGGAAGTCTAGAAGTCAAGGGAATACAATCAGCTGGGATTCACTCTTGCTCATGTTCTGTTCTCAATATTGGCACAGAGCTGGGGACACCAAGGATATGGGAATCCTCCTTGTGGTCTTTCTTGATGAGCCTGATTGGGTTTTTTTCCACATCATAGCTGGAAGGGCAAAAGATAGACAGCTGAAATCTATAGTCTCAGCCATTTGTCAAGAAGCCATAAGCCCCCATTAGAATTCAAGTGGGGGGAGGGAGCAGAGACTTTTTCGATAGTGAGTTAAATAACAATATGGGAAAGGAAAGAGGGTATGGGATATATGCAAGCACTTTCTGTTTATATTTGTACTGCCATCTGCAATCTTTTGGGAATAAAATCTGCCATAGCAGGAGTAGGGGAATAAGGGAGCAAAATGATAAATCAGATGAGTGAAAAACAGGTACCAAGATGGGAAATTTCAACATAATCATGTTTAAGATTGCATTATGGGACTGAAGAGACAGCTCTGTGGTCAGGAACACTGGCTGTTCTTCCAGGGGGAAGACTCCTAGCACTCACATGGTGACTCATCACTGTCTGTAACTCCAGTTCCATATAATCTGATGCCCTTTTCTGGTTTCTGAAGCATGAGGCTCGTAGGTGGTTCATGGACATAAGTGCAGGCAAAACACCCCCATACATAAAATGAAAACAAAAATGAGAGAAAAGTAGGATAGTTGAAAAGAGGTGTGATGGCTATTCTTGCTTGTCAACTTGACTACATCTGGAATGTATGAGGGACAGTTATCTCATGTTAGAGGTAACTATGACCTGGTTAAATATATAATGTGTTGTGGTTGTGTTCTGGATATCTACATTATGTTTAGGTGTAATTGTGATCTGATTACAGTTATCATTTTGAAATTAATCATGACCTAAGAAAATATGATGTGTGTCAAGTTGACAAGGGGTAGACTTGTAGTGGCTATTCTTGTTAAATTGATTATATCTGGAATAAGCTACAATCCAGAAATGGAGGGCTCACCAGTGAGAGGTTTTTTTTTTTTTTTTTTTTTTTTTTTTTTTTGCTTCTTTTGAAGTGTATGAATACAGTTGCAGTCCAGACCTTTGAGGCAGGAAGACACACACATTTGACCTGGCTCTTGAGGAAGGAATACATACCTTTAATCTGGACTATACCTACTGCTGGAAGTTTATGTAAGGACATAAAAAAAAGGAAGTTTTTGCTTTTTGCCTGTTTACCCTTGTCTTGAGAGCACATCTATTCCTTCACTGGTATTAAAACCTTCTTCTTCAGGATTCTAGCATATACTAAAGACCAGATGAGACATCAAGTCTTGTGGACTGAGCAACTACTGGATTCTTGAACTTTCCATCACAGCTAGCCGCCTTGGATTATCTGGGTGCAGTCTGTAATATTATTCTGTAAACACTGTTACTCTAGAGAACCCTAATACAGGTGAGTCTGTTTTGTGCCTTATCCAGGCTTCCCCCAAAAGCTCATTTGACATAACACAACAGCAAATAAATTATTTTGAGGGGTCAAAAGATATACAATGGGGTTGCAGAGATGACTCAGTGGTTAAGAGCACTGACTGGTCTTCCAGAGGTCCTGAGTTCAATTTCCAGCAACCACATGGTGGCTCACAATCATCTGTAATGGGATTCGATGCTCTTCTGGTGTGTCTGAAGACAGACAGCTATATTTTAGTCATATACATAAATATATATTGGTTTTTTGAGACAGGGTTTCTCTGTATAGCCCTGGCTGTCCTAGAACTCACTCTGTAGACCAGGCTGGCCTCAAACTCAGAAATCTGCCTGCCTCTTCCTCCCAAATGCTGGGATTAAAGGTGTGTGCCACTACTGCCTGGCCCTAAATAAATATATTTTTTTAAAGACATACAATGAATGTTTGGCTGGGTGGTTCCTTACACATACACACACATAGAGGTGGGGCAGACAGATATGAATTAATGTGAATTATCAGCTACTAGAGAGATGTGGTGTGGATAAGAATCTATATTTGCATTTTCTCTCCGGTGAGTTTCTAAGATGGGAGCAGACTGCCGGGAGGCACAGGCCCCACGAGTCGCAGGGGAGTTGCAGGGCAGCAGGGACAGGATCCTCTCAGCTTCCGAGTGACAGAGGTGGATCAGCGTCCTTCTCTGCCCCTTCCCTGCAAGTGGAGGGCCTACCTCCAGGGAGCACCTTAACCCAGAGACTCGGGTGACATCCGCCATTTTTTCTCCTGTGAGTTTCTAAGACAGGAGCAGCCAGCCGGGAGGCACATGTATCAGGGGACTTGCAGGGTGGCAGGGACAGGACAAGCTCTAGTCAGAGACACTTAGAACATCTAATACCAAAAATCAAGAGATGGCGAAAGGCAAGCAAGAATCCTACCAACAGAAACCAAGACTACTTGGCTTCATCATAACCTAGTACTCCCACTGCAGCAAGTCCTGGATATCCCAAAACACCGGAAAAGCAAGAATTGGATCTAAAATCATATCTCACAATGCTGATAGAGGAACTGAAGAAGGACATGAATAACTCCCTTAAAGAAATACAGGAGAATACAGGTAAAGAGGTACAAGCCCTTAAAGAGGAAACAAAAAAATCCCATAAAGAATTACAGGAGAGCACAAGTAAACAAGTAGAAGCACTTAAAGAGCAAACTCAAAAAACCCTAAAGGAATTGCAGGAAAACACAAACAAACAGGTGAAGAAATTGAGTAAAACCATCCAGGACCTAAAAATGGAAGTCGAAACAATAAAAAAAATCACAAAAAGAGACAACTCTGGAATTAGAAATCCTAGGAAAGAAGTCAGGAAACATAGATGCAAGTATCACTAACAGAATACAAGAGATAGAAGAGAGAATCTCAGGGGCAGAAGATAACATAGACAACATTGAGAGAACAGTCAAAGAAAATGCAAAAAGCAAAAAGGCCCTAACCCAAAACATCCAAGAAGTCCAGGACACAATGAGAAGACCAAATCTAAGGATAATAGGTATAGAAGAGAGTGAAGACCTCCAACTTAAAGGGCCAGTAAATATCTTCAACAAAATTATAGAAGAAAACTTCCCTAACCTAAAGAAAGAGATGCCCGTGATCATACAAGAAGCCTATAGAACCCCAAATCGACTGGACCAGAAAAGAAATTCTTCCCGCCACATAATAGTCAAAGCACCAAATGCACAAAACAAAGAAAGAATACTAAAAGCAGTAAGGGAAAAGGGTCAAATAACATATAAAGGCAGGCCTATCAGAATTACACCAGACTTCTCACCAGAGACTATGAAAGCTAGAAGATCCTGGACAGATGTCATACAGACCCCCCTAAGAGAACACAAATGCCAACCCAGACTACTAAACCCAGCAAAACTCTCAATCACCATAGATGGAGAAACCAAAGTATTCCATGACTAAACCAAATTCACACAATATATTTCCACAAATCCAACCCTTCAAAGAGTAATAAATGGAAAATT
Organism: Mastomys coucha; assembly: GCF_008632895.1. Taxonomy (NCBI): domain Eukaryota; kingdom Metazoa; phylum Chordata; class Mammalia; order Rodentia; family Muridae; genus Mastomys; species Mastomys coucha. The sequence continues at coordinate 10,463,950 of NW_022196900.1, forward strand.
CCAACGCAAGAAGGGGAACTACATCCCTGAAAAAGCAAAAATGTAATCTTCCAACAAAACTAAAAGAAGATAGACACATGAACGGAATGCCAGCTCTAATTACAAAAATAACAGGAAGCAACAATTACTTTTCCTTAATATCTATTAATACCAATGGACTCAACTCTCCAATAAAAAAACATAGACTATCAGATTGGGTACGTAAACAGGACCTAATATTTTGCTGCATACAGGAAACCCACCTCAGTGACAAAGACAGACACTACCTCAGAATAAAATGTTGGAAAACAATTCTCCAAGACAATGGCCCCAAGAAAAAAGCTGGAGTATCCATTCTAATATCGAATAAAATCGACTTTTACCCTAAAGTGATCAAAAAAGATAAGGAGGGACACTTC
>NW_022196900.1:10467407-10468501 GCF_008632895.1 Mastomys coucha
TTCACAGACTTAGAAAGAGCAATTTGCAGATTCATCTGGAACAACAAAAGACCCAGGATAGCCAAAAACTATTCTCAACAATAAAGGAACCTCTGGTGTAATCACAATCCCAGACCTTAAGCTGTACTACAGTGCAATTGTGATAAAAAAAAAAAATTGCATGGTATTGGTACAGTGACAGGCAGGTAGCTCAATGGAATTGAATTGAAGACCCAGAAATGAACCCATGCACCTATGGTCACTTAATCTTTGACAAAGGAGCTAAAACCATCCGGTGGAAAAAAGATAGCATTTTCAACAGATGGTGCTGGCTGAACTGGAGGTTAACATGTAGAAAAATGCAAATCAATCCATTCCTTTCTCCTTGTACACAGCTCAAGTCCAAGTGGATCAGTGACCTCCACATCAAAGCAGATACATTGAAACTAATACGAAAGAAAGTGGGGAAGAACCTCGAGCAAATAGGCACAGGGGAAAATTTCCTGAAGAGAACACCAATAGCTTATGCTCTAACATCAAGAATTGACAAATGGGACTTGATAAAGTTGCAAAGCTTCTGTAAGACAAAAGACACTGTCAATAGGACAAAACGGCAACCAACAAATTGGAAAAAGATCTTTACCAACCCTATATCTGATAGAGGGCTAATATCCAATGTATACAAAGAACTCAAGAAGTTAGACTCCAGAGAACCAAATAACCCTATTAAAAAATGGGGTACAGAGCTAAACAAAGAATTCTCAATTGATGAACACCAAATGGCTGAGAAGCATCTAAAGAAATGCTTAACATCCTTAGTCATCAGGGAAATGCAAATCAAAACAACTCTGAGATTCCACCTCACACCAGTCAGAATGGCTAGGATAAAAGACTCAGGGGACAGCAGATGCTGGAGAGGCTGTGGAGAAAGAGGAACATTTCGTCATTGCTGGTGGGATTGCAAACTGGTACAACCACTCTGGAAATCAGTTTGGCGGTTCCTCCGGAAATTGGAGATAGTTCTTCCAGAGGACCCAGCCATACCAATCCTGGGCATATACCCAAAAGATACTGCAACATGTAATAAGGACACATGCTCCACCATGTTCATAGCA
>NW_022196900.1:10469271-10476441 GCF_008632895.1 Mastomys coucha
GAGGCAACAGGGGTTTGTTTTTGTTGTTTTTGTTTGTTTCTTTGTTTTTTTGTAGGGGAAACTGGGAAAGGAGAAATTTACGTGTAAATAAAGAAAATATCTAATAAAAAAAAAGAATCTATATTTGTCTCATTACAATCTCCTAGAATTTGCAGACTTAAGATCATGTAAGAATGAAGAATGCAATCAGAAATGGAATCTCTATCTCTAACTCTCAAACTGATCTGTACGAATTTTCCCATTGAGTCGCTGAAGACTAAGCACAGCTCTATTCCAAGCTGTAGAATTCCACCCTGCATCAGCATCAGCATCAGCATCAGCATCAGCCACTAGGTCCTTCCTAGATTTCACTTGCCAACTAGTTTATCCAAGGAGGAGAAACTGATTCTAGTCATTTTTCTTTCCTTCCTTCCTTCCTTTTTCTTTCTTTCTTTCTTTTTCTTTCTTTCTTTCTTTCTTTTTCTTTCTTTCCTTCTTTCTTTTTAAATACCCATTCTTATTCTATTGATGATTGATTATAGGAAGTATTCTCAAATTGCATAGTCATGAGGTTTCCATTTCATGATGTATTTTCATAGAGTGTAGTTCTAATGTATCTGATTCCTAGCCTTAAAAGAAAATCATCTTTTAAATGAAACATAGTGAAATTTAGTTAGTGCTCCAGACTAGGGTTTTTGTATACTATATTCTAGAAAAATGCTGAAAAGAGGGAGAACTATTCTTAGAGATGAAGACAGCATGAAGGAGAGGGAAGTGGTTTCTGATGGTCTTTCGTGTCCCTTAAAAACATCTTAGTGAGCACAGGTCTCCAGTAACATCTGTACTCTAGCTCTTGTGGGAACTTCAGAGCTCTCCATCATGGCAGGAGCAAAAGGAGTATTTGTCCTTGTGAGGTACTAAGTCCCCAAAACTAGAGAAAAAAACATCGGATTTTTATGTTCAATTTAGGAGTTGTGAATTTTAACATATTTCCAAGCAACTCAGAGCTTTGATCACAAACCAACCTATATTTCCTTTCCCACTTTTCCAGCAGGAAAGGACAAGGACGCAATCTCAGTTGCCCCAAGACCAAAGCCTCAAATGCTCGATATTGCATCTCACATTAGGCTACAGAGCACGCAGTGCAACCCTTGCTCCCTGCCCCATCCCTGCTCTGCCTACATATTAACTTACAGGGTAGGGAGCCTAGCTCTCTTCTTCCTTCCTTTCTGCTTTGCTTTAGGAGGTTTCATTTTTAAATACATTTTTATACAATATATATTACAATATGTGTGTATAAATATATAGTGTGTATGTGTACATGCATAGTGGCACATGCACATGCAACATATACTCCACATAAGGGTCAGTGGACAATGACCTAAAGTTCTCAGTGCCTTTACCTGCTGGAACATCTCCCTGACCTCGTTTGTTTAAAACTCCACTGTCACTATTTGGTTTTATCTGGTCACTAATTAAAAAAAACAAAAAACAAAAGTCAATACAGCTACTTCTGGACTCTGAACTTGCAGAACATTCCTTCCTAGGCCTCAGTTTAATATTACAAAACTAAAATAACAAAAACAAATTACGGGCTGGAGCAATGATTCAGTGGTTGAGTGTTTGCTGTACAACCCGGACTAGTTTGGATTTCAGCACCCATATAACAAGCTGACCTTCCTGCAAACACCTACAACTTCAGCTCTGAAGGATCTGATGCCCTCTTTTGGCATCAAACGTGCACACATCTGCACATCTGTACACACAGGTGGGAACACACTTTAAATATTTTTAAGATGATGTGAGCTGAGTTGTTTCAATAAATGTACAATACTAAAATCAGATTTTCTGTCTGCAGTGAAATGAAAAATGATAGAATACCCAGGATCGTCCCACCACCACCAGATCTGTTTCCACACACCATGTATGTTCAACCTGTAGCCCACAAGCTGCACTTATTCCAGGGCAGCTATGAATAGAACACAACGTGTCTGTAGATAATCAAAAGGTTGTACTATTCTGATTTAAAGCTAAGGAGACCTCATGTGAATTTGGCAATGTGATGCCACATGCTGGAGTCCAGAGTGGTTAAACTCCAGAGTGCATAAAACTCCAAGGTAGTTTTAAGATGCCTTTAATCCCAGCACTTGGGAGGCAGAGACCGGCGGATTTCTAAATTCGAGGCCAGCCTAGTCTACAGAGTGAGTTCCAGGAGAGCCAGGGCCATACAGAAAAACCTTATATAAAAAATAAAAAAATAAAAAAATAAATGCAGAAAATAGATCTGGGGAGATGGCTCAATCAATAATGTGCTCTCCATTGAGTCCGAGTTCCACCACTACCTGTGTAAAAACTGGATGAAGCAAGATTCTCTGTACATATTTGCAAGCACACCAACATACATGGACACATATCTGTAGAATAAAAATACATTTTTTTCTTTTGGAAATATATTGGAATGTTACATTATTATCTGTATACTGAGGTGATCTTTCCTTCCCACTTTTGATGTATCTTCTATTTTCTAGATGTGTTTACTACAGAAGTCATAAAAATTTCCATGGTAAAACAAAACCCAGCAAGTGAGGGAGTCTCTTATGCTACTTGAAACATAAAGTTTATGTAAGACCATTTATCTTGACTTGCTAATGATTTTATTACGTTTTACCAAATGCACATTGAACTCATAGATTCAAATACATAAAATCAGAAAGCTTATGCCTTTTCCATTTCATGTTTTTTAAAATATAAAGCTTTTTGTGTATGTTCAGCTACTTCAGTAAACAAATAAACCTGTTCCGTGAGATCTCTATTATAAAAGTGTATCGTGCTGTGTGTAAACCAACGCCGCCCTCTAGAGTTCCTAACGGATATGCAGCTAACCTGGGTTTTACAGAAGGGTAACTTGGCTGCCTCTTCGGGGTTACTTCGCGACCCTGGGACCACGTTACTTCTGAGTATTATAGAGATGTGGAAGTTTACAATCACTCCAGACATTAACATCATCTCCAAATGACTCATCTCCATATAAATCTTGAACGGCATTGCTCTGGAGTACAAAAGAGCAGCTTCTACTTTAACAATAATATGAATAGTGAGTTTTGCAGTCGCTTGTCCAGTTGTAGCCAAAAGTTGTCTCTTTCCATTCTGACTTCCCACCTCTTTACTTTCAGTATGCTCTTGTATGGGAAACAAGATAAGCAAATTCTGCATGTAAAATCCAAATGGTCCCATGTTGAGTCTTCTCAGAAACAGGAGCTATTGTGTCTTAACTCCAGGAATCCAGAGATTGCAGCTCATAATGTAAGGAATAACATGTGTACCTACTATTAGATACTGTGACTTTCTCTTAGACACTGTCCAGTCAGACAGTGTGGGTATGTACAGCTGTGTGCACACTGAGGCCAGGGCAGGACAGAGTTTTCTCTAGTGATTTTCACCTAGTTGCCTTGAGAAAACAAATCACTGAATGGGAATCTCATTTTTCTGACTAGCTGGCCTAGCTGGCCACTGGGCTTTCACCCACATCCACTGTCCAGTGTTGGTGGTATAGGCACACGTGGTTATATGCAGCTTTTTACATGGGTACTGGGGTTTTAAGCTAGGTCCTCAGGCTTGCAGGTCAAGCACTCTTACCCACTAAGCCATCTCCTCTGCCTTGACTATTTTTTTTTCCCTAATGAATTTGCTAGAATGTATGTATGCAACCGATTCAACAAAATCATCCAAGGAAAAAGAATACACTTTCCTATGCTTAAAACCTTCCTATTATGATTTTAAATATAATCACCAATTTTGTGATTCAGATCTATCTGGTAACTTATGTAAATCATCTCTACATATAATAAGTACATCAAATACAAACATGTGCCATGCTAAGAACTAATCACAGGTGCCACAAGGCCACTTTCAAAGCTACAGTTTGAAATATACTTTGACAATATGAAAGTAAATGTAGAATCTAGCAGTAACATTTAAAACATAATAACTGGTATTCTATTTTTCTCATTTCTAATATTCATTTTAAGGAAATAATAAAGTGATACATGAAAGTGAATTTCATTAAAAAAGAAAGCAAAGTCATTACACTTTAATTCCGAGATGAAGCCAGAAAAGTGTCCTTTCTTCCATCTTTACTCATGGAGTAAGACAGAGGGGAACTTTCTGTAACGTATGTCAGAGGTTCATGTTTCTTGCAAGCACCCAATATGCTTTGTCTGGTAGCTGGCCTTTAGGCGACTCTGTGGGTTCTCCTTTCTTCCACCCTTCTCCACCCCTTCCACCCCTTAAAACTAGATAGCACAGAAAAAAGGATGGAGGGGAAAGGGGGTGATGTTATCATTAGACTTTCTGCCAATCAGGGGCATCAAGTTCCTTGGGGCAAGTGTGATCTCCATCTTCGAATATCTAATTTCTTCTTGTTTCTCCTCTGTTCATAACTGCTTAACAAACGGCAACCAACAGCAAAAAATCAACAACCCACCACCTCTTAGGACCCTAACACTTACCCTCTGAAAAAAAAACAGAATTCCAAACCTCACACAATCGCACAAACTATGTGCAGCTGGAAAAATCATGCCCTGCTAGATCCCAAAGCAAATCAGTCAGCTGCTGTGGACAACCTGAAGCAGCCCTATGGGCTACACCTGCAGTACTTCTTACCCCACACCTGGAAAACAATCTGACAGTATTTCTGGGTTGTTTAAAGACACCAAAATTCTCAGTATACATTCCTTACTTGTATACACATATATAACAACCCCATATCTTTAAGCCTTAATAAGATTAGGACATTTTATTGAAACTAGTACTTTAGCCATATGAAGGGCAAAGAAAACACTTGACCTTGCAATGTCCTCCTATCTGAAACCCAAGTTACTTAGTATTTTCGTGTGATGGTTAATCTTGGTTGACAACTTGACTGATCTAGAGTCAACTAAAAGACAAGCAGCTGGCCACTCCACTGAGGGATTTTCTTAATCAGATTATCTCTCTAGAAGGAAGTGCGCTGTAAATGTGGGCAGAACCCATGCAGGAGGTTTGCTTTCTGCCTGCTTGCCTTCACTCTACTGACAAATGCATCACTCTTGTTCCTGCCATTGCTGCATCTCTTCATTCATATTAGAACCAGCTTCTTCAGGCAGCCAGCATGAACTGAAGATCAGTACGCTCTTCAAAGAATCCCCCAGACCTTCAGCAACAGCTTGGTACTACTGACAGTCAGCCTCGTGAAGGGTGCAACTATCAGGTTCTCGGCCTCTCTGGTGTGAAACAGCCACTGATGGACTACCCAGATCCTAATGTAAGGTAACATAATAAAGCCCCTTTAAATGTTTTCATGCTGTCACTTCTGTTCCTCTCAACAATCCTGACTATATACCTTGGAATAAAAACGTTTTCATAAATTATCAAGACTTGATTTTATTGGGGAAAGATAGCTTTAGCAAATGTGAAAATATTTTCTTTTTTGATTCTCCATGAGAAAAAAAAAGGTGTGTTCTTCTATAAGGAGAAAAAAAAAAGGTATAGGAAAAGAAAGTTTTGAGACAAGTTCTGATAGGTAACATCTCACAAGGTTTGTCAGTCACCCTAGTGACGAGAATAAGAATGATCTTAATGTGTTCAGTGACCGGACTGCTCAATAACTCCAACTGATTTTCAAATTGGGAGGTAAATTACTAGCAATGAGTTCATCAAATTTAGATCTATCTTGAACAGGAACATTATAGAAATCAAGAACATCTCTGACCCTGCACATTTGGTGAAGCCTGGAGTTAGGTACTGCATGGCCTAAGTCATTAGCTAATTTTGCCAAGAGTCTGAACTTCACATGTCCATCGTCCAGGGAGATATCTTGCCAATTATTAGGAAGAGATGAACCAAGAACTTCTTTAATATGAGACTCCAAGCGACTCTGGAGATCGTTGGGTGGTGTGTAGGCTCGGCTTCGTAAGGGCGGACACACCAGAACAGGTTCTTTTTTCACTTCTTCCACTGTCTCAGCCACCACCAGCTCCTCTTTCCTGGAATGATCAAAAGCAAACATGTGAATCTTTAGCAGAAGCCAATAAACATCTGATGGAATCTTGCTTTGCAATCAAAACCAAGTATCTTCTACACTTAGGACTTTCTGAGCACAGTGGAGAGGAGTGGAAAAGAATAAGATGGAAATCTACTCTTCAGACATGCAGTTGAATCAATTGCTACAAAAGAGAGCAAAAGCTCAGTACATATTTACATACTAGTACAAATTCTAAAGATAAGTAAAGAACAAAGATAAGATAAATTGTTCTGTATTTGAGTCCTGCCCTCTGTCTTAGTTTAGTTTCTATTACTGTGACAAAAACTTCTCAACTAAAAGCAACTTGGAGAGGGAAGAGTTTAATTTCATCTTACAGTTCTATATCACACGCCATCACTGAAGGGTGTCAAGGCAGGAACCTGAAGGCAGGAGCTGATACATGGAAGAGTACTGCTTACTGAATTGTTCCCCATGCCTTGCCCTGACTGCTTTTTTACAGCACCCAGAAACACCTGCCCATAGTGAGGTAGACCCTCCCACAATTGTCAATCAAGAAAACACACCAGTCTTGTCCTCAGGCCAGTCTAGGGACATTTTCTCAATTGAGGTTCTCTCTTTCAAATTATTCTAGCTTGTATCAATTTAAAACTAACCAGCACATCATCCAAGACCTATCCCCAGTGCACCTAACTAAATTTACCTCCATGGGGGCTGGTGAGATGGCTCAGTGGGTAAGAGCACTGACTGCTTTACCCAATGTCCTGAGTTCAAATCCTAGCAACCACATGGTGACTCACAACCATCTGTAATGAGATCTGATGCCCTAGTCTGGTACGTCTGAGGACAGCTACAGTGTACTTACATATAACAATAAATAAATAAATCTTTAAAAAAAAATTTACCTCCTACCAATTTCCTTTATATATTATAGGCCTGCTCAAACTAAACTATATTGTTTCCAAACACATTGCCACTTTCCTGACACTTGTTAGTTCATGTTATATATCCTCCCTTACATGAAACACTTTGATCATCTTTATTTATGGAAATAATACTTTGTAAGTCCTAAGACAAAACATATGTCCCTTAAGAACTTTAACCTGTTTGTTCTTTTGTGATTGGGTTACTTCACTCAGGATGATATTCTCCAGATCCATCCATTTCCCTAA
>NW_022196900.1:10477367-10492739 GCF_008632895.1 Mastomys coucha
TTGTTTTTTGGAGGGGAAACTGGGAATGGAGAAATTTACATGTAAATAAAGAAAATATCAGAAAAAAAATAAATAAAAAGAAATATATATATATAAAAAAAAGAACTTTAACCTGACTTCTCTATTCAATATTAAGTTCCTTTGATCTTTGCAGCAGTCTACACTGCTCATTGTATCCCATCCTATTTAAGTTTTAATTTTGATATATTCTACCTCACTTACAAGATGAGAGCTTGACTGAACAATTTCTTGCTGTATATGAGAGGCCAATCTATTCACTGTATATTTATATTATATGTATATAAGCATGCTGACTTCAATTTACTTGATGACACCTCTTGTAGCACTTGTGTCCTGGGTCACAATAACCAAGGACACTGCCAACACTGTTTCTTGAGAATGACCACACCAGATTGTAAGATCTTTTGTTAATTTGAGGTTCTTTAAAAGCAAACTTAACAACTGGTTAGAAGAGAATGTGGCTGGCATACCATTTAAATGCCTTGGTTTGTGAACTACCTAAGTAATGTGTTTCTCACAGACTTGCATCTGACTGAAACTGACCATCCCTACTGAAAACAGGGCACCAGAAATGAAGCTGAGAGGTTAAAATTTTCAAACTGTACTGTGGAAACTTAGCCATTAGTTGAACTTTGTGGGAGACCAGCTCCCAGAACCTAAAAACAATGGGAGGCCAGTTCCCAAGAACCCAGAAACAAGGGAACCAAGATGACTTGGCCTGAGAACCCAGAAACAACCAGGCCCAAAACAATTGCCAGGTGGCTAGCCCGCCCTGGACTCTAGCACGAGCCAGCACCAATCCCCTTCCCCTTCCCCGTCTTCCCTTTTGCCCCAGCAACTGCACAGAAATAAAAAGCTGCCTAAGACCCTGCTCAGGGCCAGACTCCTCTACCCCTGCCAGAGATATGAGTCTCGCCCCAGCTAGCTGGAATAAAAAGCCTCTTGCAGACTGCATCAAGTCGGTGTCTTGGAAGTGTGTGGGGGTCCCTCCGGAAATCTCACAAAGCCAAAAATATGCTTTGGAATACAACTTTTCTTGTTTACTTAAGACTTTGTTCCACCAACTAATCCTTCGTCCTTCATAAATTTTGATTAACATCTCAGTACTTGTGGTGGCCTGAATAAATTCCTCAAATTTTTTTGTCCTGGATACTCTGTATTTGTAATTAGGTCTTTTTAGAGATGATTAGAGATCATGAGATAAGGAGGTTGGGAACTCCATAAAAGCATTAGTGGTATAAAAGAGACATGCTTGCTCTGTCTCACCACATGCCACCCTCCACTGTGTTATGAGGCAGCAAGAAGGCCCTCTACAGCTATAGTGCAGATAACAGTACCGTGCTATTTATAAATCACCCATTTTCAGTCATTTTGTTATGTCAGTGGAAAGGGAACTAAGACTCTACTACAGTATTCTAAGGTAAAGAATAGACTGAAAGAGCTTCCATTTTTGAAAAAAAAAAACAATAACTATTTCAACAACAATTCTCCAATGAGTTGTTTATTGCGTTTTGGCTCACTCTCCTTCCAGAGTCCTCCAGTCCCTCCCTTACATTTCATCACTTTCAGAATAAAATGAAATTCGGGTAAAAGACTCAACACTCTAAAAGATGGAGTGGCTAAAATTTAAAAAATGAGGGCTAGAAAGATGGCTCACTTGTAAAAGGTGAGGCTCATAACCAAAATGTCAAAATAAAAACCAAACTCTAACTATATGCTGTCTACAAGAAATTTTTTATCAGAATCAAGGGCTACATTGACTAAAACTGATAGAAAAAAAGTAGTCTATGGGAAAGGAAAACAAACCGAAGTAGGAAGAGCTACACTTACATCAAACCAAATAAACCTTTAAAGGTCATTAGATAATAATAAAATGATCAATTTAATTGGATATAAATAAACATGTAACCAATACCAGAGCACCGAGTTATACAAAGTAAATATAGACAAACCTGAAAAGAAAAATTACCAACAAAACAGAACTCATTAACACACCTTCAACAAATAGTGCTTAAAACACCAATAAATGCTTAATTTTACAACTTGTACACCAAGTGGACACACACAAAGCTTTCAATTTAACATCTTCCTTTACATGAAAGAAATATTTTCACCTTTATTTCTCAAGCATATAGTGAACATTTTTAGGATAGGTTACATTCTATCATGAAAGAAGCCTCATGAATTTAGAAGTTCAAAATCATACAAAAGCCTTACTGACCAAAGGAAAAAACTAGTCACCAGTAACACAAGAGAAAAAAAATAACACGTATATTAATACTAAGCAATATACTCCTGTTCAATGAGGAAGTAAAAAACGAGCTTCCAGACTATCTTGTTATCATAAAGGCCTGGAGACTTGGCTTTATGGGTAAAATGCCTACCAAGTATGGTGGTTTGAATAGGAATGGCTCCTATAGATTTGTAGGATTGTTCACCAGGGAGTGGCACTATTAAGAGGTTGGCCTTGTTGGAGGAATTATGTCATTGGGAGAGAACTTTAAGGTTTCAAATGCTCAAGCCAGGTCCAAGTGTTTCTTAGTTTTCCTCCTCCCTGTAGAGATGGAGAACTCTCAGCTACCTCCCCAGCACCATGTCTGCCTACATGCTACCATGCTTTCTGCCATGATGACAATGGACTAACCTCTGAAACATAAGCCAGTCCCAATTAAATGTTTTCCTTTATAAGAGGTACTGTGGTCATGGTGTCTCAGCAATAGAAATCAAACCAACCAACCATCAGGACTGGGTTCAATACTCAGCATCTAGGAGGGAAAACTACCAGAACGTATACATGTTTGTAACCAGAAAACTGGGGAGACAGAGAAAGGAGGCCTCAGGGCTGGCTAGTCAGTCTAGTCAAGTCATAGGGCTCCAGGTTCAATGAAAGACCATGCCTCAAACTATACAGTGGGGCATGACTGAAGAAAACACTCAATCTCACACACATAACACATACACAATCATACACACACACACCCAATATCTTGAGTTGGGTGGAAATGTATAACATAACAGTGCTGGTTACTTTTATGTCAACTTGGCACAGCTAGAGTCATTTGGGAAAACAGAATCTCACTTAAGAAAGCCCCAAGACTGGCCTATGGGCAACTCTGTGCCTGACATACTTTCTTGATTAATAATTAATGTGGGGGTGCCCCGATCACCTTGGGTGGTGCCACACTTAGTCTGGTGCTCCTGGTTGCTAAAAGAAAGCAGGTAGAGCAAGTTATTCAGGAGCAAGCCAGAAAGCAGCACTGCTCCATGGTCTCTACATAGTTCCTGCTTCCAGGTTCCTGTTTTGTGATCCTGGCCTGACTTCCCCAGATGATGGACTGACCCCAAGCTATAAGATAAAATAGATCCCTTGTTAGCATCAGGCACATGCGTGGACTGCTAGAAGTGACTTCACAGCAATCAGGTATCTTTACAGCCAGCTCTCAGACCCAGAGAAGAGACATGTCATCTCTAGGAGACAGAGTAGTAGCTACTAGCTCCTGGTGCTTCTATCTGCCCTGCCCCCTTCTCTCTTCCCTTCCATACTCTCCCAGAGGCTGCCTCAGACCCCCTCCCACGTGAGACCTGCTGCATAGTATGATTTATTCAGAGCTGTGACATTTATTTCTAACACTCCTTCCTCCTCAAGTTGCTTTTGGTCATGGTATTTTTATCACAATAGAAACCCTAACAAAGACAATAAAAAACATAAAAAGAAAGGCTGGTGAGATGGCTCAGAGGTTAAGAGTACTGACAGCTGTTCCAAAGGTCCTGAGTTCAAATCCCAGCAACCACATGATGGCTCACAACCATTCATAATGAGATCTGACACCCTCTTCTGGTGTTTCTGAAGACAGCTACAGTGTACTTATGTATAATAATAAATAAATCTTTTTTTTTTTTTTTTAAAAAAAGAAAGCCTGCACTAAGGTGATTTATAAGTAATAAATGACTACATTGCTAAAGATTTTAAGCAACTTAATACTGATCCACATGAAACTAATAAAAGAAAAATGTAAATCCCAAAGTTAACAAAACAAAAGCAATAATAAAGAGCAGAGCAGATACAAATATCATAAAAAGAAACCAACAAAACTAAGAGTTAATACAGAAAACCTTAAAACCTCATGTAATTAAAATCAGAAATATAAGGCGATACAAGAGATGTTTCATAAATAAAAAGTCACAAGAGAGCTGTACAAGCTGCAGAACCTAAAAGAAGCGATTAAGATCCTAGGTACATAAAACCCTAAACCAAGAAAGAATACAAAGCCTAAGCCAGTCAACAGCAATAAAAGAGACTAGAGAAAAACAAAACATCAAAAAGCATCCCAAGAAATATAGGTAGGGACCAAATAGCTCCATGTGGTAATTATTCAAAAAAAAGAACTGATATCAGCCCTTATTAAATTCTCCCAAAAGTGGGATGAAGCACTTCGAAAATCATCTTATGAAACCAGGACTAAAATCATAGATACCCCAAGGAAGCTATGAGCCAATACTTCTAATAAACTCAGATGCAATAAATACTCAAGAAAATGAAAATAAAACCAAATACAGTAGCACATCAAAAAGATGATGATAGCCGGGTGGTGGTGGCACACACCTTTAATCCCAGCACCTGGGAGGCAGAGGCAGGTGGATTTCTGAGTTTGAGGTCAGCCTGGTCTACAGAGTGAGTTCCAGGACAGCCAGGGCAACACAGAGAAACCCTGTCTCAAAAAAAAAACCAAAAAAACAAAAAAAAAATGACTATATTATGACTGAGTAGAACACTTTCCTGTACTGCAAAGCTTGTTCAACATACACAAATCAATAGTGATATGCCACATTAACAGAATGAAAGTAAAACTCACGTTATCATGTCAATAGAAGCAGAAAGTGTCTAATATAAAGCTTAACACTCATCCACAATCAAAGCTCCAAACAAAATAGGTGGAGAATCTACCACAACCAAATAAGTTTAATTTAGAAAAGCCCACAGCTAAGATTATAACAAATGGGGAAAACAGTTTTCTTTCCACGATCAGGTACAAGCAAGGATGCTCACTTTCACAACTTTTTTTAGTGGGAGGAAGAAAAGAGTAGTTCTTGCTATGTAAAGTACACTGGCCTTGAACTCATGATTTCTGCTTCAACCTCTGCAAATCAATACATCATACTAGAACTCGTGCTCAAGAGCTTTGAGAAAGAAAAAATAAAAGGCAACCAAATTAGAAAGAATTTGTCTCAGCATATGATATGAGCCTCTGAGAAGAAAACCTCAAAGACTGTGCAACACACACACACACACACACACACACACACACACACACACACAGGAAATTGCTAGATCTAATAAACTAGCCCAGTAAAGTTGCAGGATACAAAATTAACATTAAAATAAAAGTCAGAAGTTGAGGGTTGGAAAATTTTGAGCTCAGAAGTTAAGAGAACTTGCTGCTCTTCCAGAGTGCAGTTCTCAGCAGCAACATCAGGCTGCTAGCTCACAATCTCTTGTAATGCCAGCTCCAGGGGATTGGACGCCCTCTTCTGTCCCCTGGGAGTAGCAGCACACATATATTTAAACATACACATATATATACATAAATAAAATAAATCCTCAATAAAATCAGTGGTTTCTCTAGAGAAATAATAAATCATCCCTCACCTCCAAAAAATGATCAAGAAATCTAATTTGTTCATAATAGCAGGAAAATACCCAAGCAGGTTAAAGATCTATACTCTGAAAACTGTACAACATCGATGAACAGAAAACACACATAAATGAAGATAGTTCATCTTCAATAATTGATGAATCAATACTGTTCCATGTCTGCACTATTATTACTTAAATAATCTACGTATTTAACTCAAAAAATCGAATGGCATTTTCCAAAGACATAAAGACCAATCTCAAATTACGAATATCCTCAATAATCTTGAGCAAGAAAAATGTGGAAATTATGCTTCAAGAATTAAAATTCTAACACAGAGCTATGATGATTGACAATAAACAAAACAAACAAACAAAATGAAAAAAGGATGTAAAGATGGAATTAGCCTGACTGCATAAATCTCTTTTCTATGTGTATATACATCAATACATCCATTTACACCTTAAAGAGCAGGTAAAATGAACACTAGTTTATCATCAACTGCCCCCTCCTATGAGGACAAATATTTGGTCTAATTAACCACTATATCTTTAATATTTATCCCATAGTAGACACTAAAATATTAGTTGAGTGAATAAGAGAAGTGACCTTGGGACATCTGACACTAACCAGAGAGAGGTTAGAATAAATACACACGAGGTGATGATTCAAACTTCTAACTTACTACATTCATTGTTCTCTGAGGTTCCAACGGTTAAGTTTTCATGCCCTAAATATTACAGGTCATATACATACATCCCACATGATGCAGTGAGGAAAACTGTAGGAAGCAGTTAAGACATGGGGATTCAAGATCGACCATGTGCATGCTTCCCTTCAGTGGGCCTCCGTTCCCTCTCGTATCACAATACTAAAGCGTGGAAAGGGAGTATTGCTGGAGCTTTGGACACACTTAAGAGAAACGGAAGGCATTTAGAAACTATTTGTTGTATGCATCAATGAAATCAATCTCTCTGTGTCTCTCTCTGCCTCTCTCTCTCTCTCTGTCTCTCTCTCTGTCTCTCTCTCTCTCTCTCTCTCTCTCTCTCTCTCACACACTCACACACACACACACACACACACACGAGCCCAATAAGACACATACGGTTGAGCCGATGCCTTTAATCCCGGTTTTGCTTAAAAATAGCCAACCCTCGCGAAGAAGTTAGACTTATTGAGCACCTACGTTCATGTTTTGGGTTGACCAATTCATGAGTTGTTTGCTTGCAGACACCACACTGGGTGCCTTTGACACGTGGTTAATGCTCTTGCTAAGGAAACAAGACGCGAGGGAAAAGGCACCCTGTGGCCGTTAGGAGTGGTCCTGCCAATCGCGGAAACGTAACCTTTTAGCTCGGATCTCTACGCCACGCTAACTCCTGCAGGCTCAGGACTAGTATCCCATCTTAACCCTCTGAACTCGTCCCCTCCACTTCTGATTATTTACGTGGAACTCAGCCCATTGAGAAACACTCAAATTTACCTGGATCGAGACCAAAACTCTCTACGTGAAGCCAAGGGAAGCTTCCACAGCCAGCCTCTTCTTGCAAGCCGACAGACAGCCAGCGCCGCCATTTTCGACAATACCCCAGAGCGCCGACGTGCTCAACTCAGCCAATCATATGAAAGCTTACTTCAGCGGTCCCAGACGTTGCCTAGACCTCTGCATTCCGGGAAATGTAGTTCTCTTGCCATTTACGGAAGAAGGCTGTGGCTCGCTCCCTGGGCATGTTGGGAGTTGTAGTTAGAGAGGTTCCGCGAAGGCTCCGGGTAACGCCTTCTGGTCCGGGGGTGGTCGGTAGTAGTGCAGCTTGACTTTGAGGCGGAGGAATTGGCAACCAGGAGGAGATTTTACAGGGAGGCCCTAAAGGCTAGGCAGCCGGGCAGAGGACGGGGCTTGGGGGTCTAGAGGACAGACAGACAGAACGTCTGATATGCCCAGGGGAACTTGACCGCTCCGAGACAGAGTCAGGACCTCGCCAGACCCACCCAGTGAGCCCCTTCTCGCCGGGCCTTATTTCCAGCAGCCATCTATCTAGGCCTCATCAGAGCCCCAATGCTGTGTGGCTGCTATTCCTGAACGAGGCGATGGCGTCCCCAAGTCCACCGCTGGAGCCAAAGGTGAGTTGCCCTTTCAAGAGATCTCCCCGTTATTTCGCTACTCCGGAGATAGCAAGGCCGCGCCATCACCTCTTCCCCTGTCCCCAGCTCCTGGCCATCTCTACAACTCTCAGAAAGGACCCTAGCCAATGCCTGTGTACCCATGCTTCGGGACATACCCCTCGCTGCGAGGTGCTTTTAGTTAGTTCACTTACAAACTACCCAAAGGCCCCCCCTTTTCTTCTTTTTCTTTCTTTCTTTCTTTCTTTCTTTCTTTCTTTCTTTCTTTCTTTCTTTCTTTTTTTTCAAGAGCAACTTGATAAATCGGCTGGGGAAAATTAAGACTGCTCCAAGTTCACATTTATGAGTTTCTCAGGTGAGGCAGTACTACTTTTTTTTTTTTTTGGTCTCGTTTGTCTTCTGCCGCTAGCACAATGTCTGAACTCAAGGTGAGTGTTTAGAAAACCTAATGGAACTGAGTCGAATTGGGTCACAAGCTGGTGTGGGTAGAACACTGGGGCGAACAGTGAAGCCAGGGAAGGTTCGGGAGGTTTTGAGGCTGTTAACTAAAATTAAAACAGTAGTGATATTAGTGCGTGATAACTAAAGCAGAAAAGACCTTTAGTTCGGAAGGCACAGATCCAGCTCAGTTCCTTGCCAGTCTGAGGTGCCATGGACTGGGCACCTTTTGGAACTCTTATACTTACTGTGTTCCTTCTAGTGAATGGGAGCAATGGTAAGTGGTAACTTCTACCACGTTCAGTGGGAGAACTGTCCTTGAGACAACTGGAACTGATTACAGAAATAAAAGTATTCCAGTTGTTGCTGACATTTGAGGCTATGGCTATGTTTCTTACCCAGGAGGAGTGGGGTTATTTGGATCCAGCTCGACGAAGCTTGTGTAAGGATGTCATGATGGACAGTTACGGAAAGCTGGTCTCGCTAGGTAAGAATGTGCTGTTTCTCTAACTAAGATATCTCATAAGATACTGACACTCAGACCCAGAATGCTTCAAGCAGTATTACTGACACCAGGACTGTTTTGTCCCAACAGTCTGATTCAGATCTTTCTGCCACTCTGGTGGTATCCCTAGCTTCTTTTGTCAGCAGAGGCCAGCTTTGGCAGCTTCCTCATCTCATTCCCATACGGCTCAGTTGGCTCTGTTCTTTCCTTCCTGGTTCGTCTTCCCACGGCTTTTCCCCCACCCTCTTTCACTCTGCCTTCTGGAGCCTGGGCCGCTGCTCATCACGCAGTGTTCCTTACCACTCCAGCCTACACTGAAAGCTGGCACATTGCCGAGCACACCACTTTCCTGGCAGACTTTCAAGTGGGGGCTGCTCATTCTTCCAGGTCCTCCTTCCTCTTGCTTTGTCTCAGGACCTGGAGGCAGAAGTTAAGTGTTCTCCCAGCTCTCCGGTGCTCCAAAGCATTTGTTTTCCACCTTCCAAAAGCATGTCCTTGTGTGGTATCTGCAGTCCTGTTCCACCCACTGCTCCTGTTTATCATCATCTGTCACCTTCCCCCCACTCCCAGCCCCACCCCCCACTGCTTAACCCAGTCATTGAGGGAGCTTCAGTGGGTCTTGATCATGTAGACTTCAGGAACCCTGCTTTCCATCCTGGCCTTAATTTTGTTCTGACAAGCAAGTCTGAAAACACAGTGTCCTGGTCTCTGACCACTGTTGACAACTAAAAGAAGAGCCAAACAGGCTTGCTTCTTGCCCTGGTGGAACCTAACTGCGGCTTCCATTTCCATCTCTCTTTCACTTTTCCATCAGAAATCCAAGAACAACTAATAATAACTGAAAATATATAGGAAGCCCAGCACAGCTTCCAAAACGTAGCTAATGAACTGCTGAACACCCGGACAGTCCTTTACTTCAGAATGTAGGAGCATTGACCTTCAGCCTTCTTTCCAGGGTCATCTGACACACTTAGAGAAGCAAGAATACTAAAGATTAGCCCACTCCTTCTCTTCTATTTCACAGACCAAATCCAGGTCACTAACGTGAACTCTTAATTCTGATGCCTCTAATCCATACCCTTAAAGCAGCTTTCATCATTTCACCAGAAACTGAGCTGTAGTCTCTGTTCTTTCTCCTTTGCTACTTATAAAAATTGGGAAAGTGTTGCTGGGGATCAAGCGAGCCTAGGACCTTGTTGATGCCAAATATCTTTTCTACCAATGAAGTTCACCTCCACCTTTAGTGAAGTAACCCTTGTTCTAATAATAGATTTAAATCATGGTCTTCCCAACATGGTGGGAAAAAAGAAACTTAACTGGACTAATGTCTCCTTCTTGCTGTTTTCTGTGATTTACTACTATTTTATACAATTCTACCTTCTCGTGTCTGTGATTTTTGTCTTGCCTCCTCAATCTCCTCAGACACATCTTGGACCTTATTCTACCTCTTTATGAATGTTTATGACTTTGTTTTGAGACAGGTTTTTGCTTCATAGTCCAGTCTGGTTTCAAATTCACAATCTTGCTCAAGTCACCCAAACTACTGAGACTCCAGGCATGTCCCACTACACATCTGTTTAAAACTCTTCTTAGCTTCTTTCTGTTTGCTTGCATTCCTTACTATCTATACCCTTTGCTCCGAGGACCTTACCTATACTCAGATCATTAGCTGCCACCCCTAGATTGATTGAGGCATAGAAGCCATATCATGAAGAGTTTGATAATATCGTTATCAAAAGGAACTATCCTTTCATCTTAAATTGATATGGTTGGTGAATCCTCAGGTAATGACGTGAATAGAATTTTATTTCTAAATATCTGGACCCATAAGGCTAATGTAGTGTGATGGCAACCTTAAGATAAATGGGTATCTGATTGTGAAAATGAAGATAATAAATAGATATTAGAAAGAAATCCATAGTTTCTTCAGATTAACAGTATGAAAGAAAAGTAGAAATCTAGGATTTGAGAATAATAAATAGTGGTGTCGATTAGAAATGGAGAGACATTAAGAGATGATGATGATGATGGTGATGATGATACATTTAAGTGGAGAGTATTTTGTAGAAAAATGTTATAGGGATATAAGCCTGAGTAACAGCTACACAAAACAGTTGTCAAAGGTAGATGAAGTAATGAGGTAAATTCAGTAGAAAAAGCCAAAGAAGGAGAGATTGAAATTTAGAGGGGTGGGTACCATCAAAAAGAGAAGCAGGGTTAAGAAACGGGATGATCAACAATGTTGGATGATGCCGAATAAAATAAAGACTACTAAATTCACTGTGTTGTTGGAAAGTCTTTAGTAATTTGGTGAAAAGTTCTCTCTCTGTTCTAGAAACAAAATATGTGTTGTTGTAGCTTACAGAATAAGTTGAATAGAAAGAAGGTGAGCAATAAGGAAAACAATGAAAAGCTGCAGTGTAAGATTTTGTTTCGGGTAGCTTCTGTCAAGACAAAAAGATTCCGGGCTCAAAATAAAGTTGGTTATGCCATGGTAGTAAGATGTCAATGGAAAGTGCAGTTTGAAAGAAGAGGAAAGAACTGAACACATGCTCAGAGGAGAGTGGAGTCAGGAGGGGTAGTGAAACACTTTTAGACATGAATGACATATACATCCCCTGTTACAGATAGTTTTTATGAGTAGAGGCAGAAACTTGAGGGACTTCACATTCTTTTTTTGTTGTGTTTAAGGAAGCAAATCAGTGAGGTGAATCTGAGAGGAGATACTAGCCTAAGGGCCAGGGCATGGTGGCGCACGCCTTTAATCCCAGCACTTGGGAGGCAGAGGCAGGTGGATTTCTGAGTTCAAGGCCAGCCTGGTCTACAGAGTGAGTTCCAGGACAGCCAGGGCTACACAGAGAAAGCCTGTCTCAAACAAACAAACAAACAAACAAAAGAAACAAATCAAGGTTCTAGTAGTTGCTTAAGGGAATGAAGTCATATATGTATGTGTATATATATATACATATATATATATATACATGTATATATATGTAAATTTTTTTTTTTTACTTGGGGGAAGGTGGCTTTAGTAATGTCATTAAAAAACTAGAAGACAACAAAATTGTGGGGAAAGACAATTATGGAAAAGGAACTTATTTAGGGTCAAATATGAACTTGAGTTATCAAACAACTGGAAATAGAAAATCAGCCTGGTACGGTTTTATCATATAGCATTATATTCTTTTCCCCTTTACTTATGCAAGGTTTTTGTTAGATGGCTGAAAAAAATATGGTATGGTTTATTTCATATGATATCATAAGCTACCACAGATGACTATTTTTTCATTAACTATGAACATAGTTATATTTATTCTTGTGGATAGATAGCTCAATCCTTTATTGGAAGTGCTGCTATCTACTTAATATGTTATCATTTTTCTTGATATTTGCTCTCCAGTTTTACTTAATGCCATATTATTTGGTAGTGTTTTATGTCTCCTCTTTGAGTCCTGGGTGATAGTTTAGTATCTTTCATGCATTAGGTGGTCGTAAGCTCTGGTGAATAAATTAACTGTAGAATCCTCTGTTCTCTGTTTTCCATCCTTCCTAGAAGCCTCCTTTTTGTCCTTGCCTCTCAGCTGTTGGTCTAGGTATATTCCAATAACTTTCCAATGCTTTCTCATCCTAAATTTTCTTAACTTGTTATTTCTTTCCATGATATCTTTTCTTTGATAGCTTCAGTGCTGTAAAAAAGAAAAACAATAAATAAATCAGATAACTAATGTTAAATAATACTGAACCAAGCACAGTGACACACACCTATAGTCTTAGCTATCTTAAAGGTGCTGAAACTGAATCTTATGAGCCCAAGAATTCAGGCCAGTCTGGGCAATATATATTGCCTCTTAAAAATTATTTGATAAAATATATATTATGAGCTAGTTTTAAAACTTAAGTAGTAAAAGAAAATACACATTAGCTATAAAAGGTTGATTTACCTTGATGACCGTGTTTTTCTAATAATTTCTCCTTTTCATTAAAGTGCTTGGCCAATACTTACTTTTTTTATTTACAAATATTTCAGACGTTTTAAACAGAAATAAAGATGAAGAGCCAACTGTGAAAGAAGACCTTGAGAAAGACATCGAACCACAGGGTGTAATAGTTACAAGAATCAAAAGTGAAATTGATCAGGATCCTATGGGTAGCGAAACCTTTGAACTTGTTGGTAGATTAGATAAACAAAGGGGGATCTTTTTATGGGAAATACCACGTGAATCTTTGACGGAGGAACAGAAAATATTCAGAGGACACACTAATGTTTGCAAGAGGCCAAACTCAGAAGAGAAATGTCATAAATGTGAAGAATGTGGAAAACGTTTTGTCCGCAAGGCCCATTTCATTCAGCATCAAAGGGTCCACACTGGTGAGAAACCTTTTCAATGCAATGAGTGTGGGAAAAGCTTCAGTCGAAGTTCATTTGTTATTGAACATCAGAGAATTCACACTGGGGAACGACCCTATGAGTGTAATTACTGTGGGAAAACCTTTAGTGTGAGTTCTACCCTTATTAGACACCAGAGAATCCACACTGGAGAAAGGCCTTACCAGTGTAATCAGTGTAAACAGAGCTTCAGCCAGAGAAGGAGCCTTGTAAAACATCAAAGAATCCACACTGGTGAGAAACCCCATAAGTGCAGTGACTGTGGAAAAGCCTTCAGTTGGAAATCCCACCTTATTGAGCATCAGAGAACACACACTGGGGAGAAACCCTATCACTGTACCAAATGCAAGAAAAGTTTTAGTCGAAACTCATTACTTGTTGAACACCAGAGAATTCATACCGGAGAAAGACCTCATAAGTGTGGTGAGTGTGGGAAGGCATTTAGATTAAGTACGTACCTTATACAACACCAAAAAATACACACTGGTGAGAAGCCTTTTCTTTGTATTGACTGTGGAAAGAGTTTCAGTCGGAGCTCATTCCTTATTGAACATCAGAGGATCCATACTGGTGAACGCCCTTATCAGTGCCAAGAGTGCGGGAAAAGTTTCAGCCAACTTTGCAACCTTACTCGTCATCAGAGAATTCACACTGGAGACAAACCCCACAAGTGTGAGGAATGTGGAAAAGCCTTCAGTAGAAGCTCAGGTCTCATTCAGCATCAGAGAATACACATCAGGGAAAAAACTTCTCCATTCAGTGAAACTAAGGAAAGTTTTGATCCAAACTGCAGTCTGGTTATACAGCAGGAAGTCTACCCTAAGGAAAAATCTTACAAATGCGATGACTGCGGGAAAACATTTAGTGTTAGTGCTCATCTTGTACAGCATCAGAGGATCCACACTGGTGAAAAGCCCTACCTGTGTACTGTGTGCGGGAAAAGCTTTAGTCGGAGTTCATTTCTTATTGAGCATCAGAGAATCCACACTGGTGAGAGACCTTACTTGTGCAGACAGTGTGGCAAAAGTTTTAGTCAACTTTGTAATCTCATCCGACATCAGGGTGTTCACACTGGTAATAAACCCCATAAATGTGAGGAATGTGGGAAAGCCTTCAGTAGGAACTCAGGTCTTATTCAGCACCAGAGAATACACACAGGAGAGAAACCTTATAAGTGTGAAAAATGTGACAAAAGTTTTAGTCAACAGCGCAGCCTTGTCAACCATCAGAAGATCCATGCGGAGGTGAAAACCCAAGAAATTTATGAATGTGATGCTTGTGGGGAAGCCTTTACTTGTCAGAGTTCTCTAATTCAACATCAAAAGTTGCATATTATGTGGATGCAGTAAAATTAGAGCTATTTTAATGCTTAAATTTGAGACTTGCTACCGAAGTGCAGTTTTAGTATGGCCCAACGTGGGTCAAATATAGCGACAAAGCAAACACTCATTGGCTTCGTGAAGAATAGTTCCTAACGATCCTATGAAGAGTGGACAGTGCCTGTGGGAAACTGACTTGCGATTCCTAGCTGCTTCCATAGCCACAGAGATTTGTTGATTTATGTAAGCCTCTCACCTTTCAGTAGAGTCGACTGGGCAAAGCATATGAGAACGTTCTGATGGGCACAGTGAAATTAGGGTACTGGAACTGACAGCAACTGATCCTGGGAAGCTAGGAATAATTCGAAAGTCTTGTAACCATCTCCTGTAGTTGCTCTTCACTTCCTTGAAATTTGACTATATGTGTCAAACCTCAGTGATTAAACAAATGTAATTTGTGAAAGTCCAGATATTTTCAAAGTTGCCAAACAGTGTTTATAACTGTTTAAGAAATTTGTGTGGAAAATTAGTTGGTGAAAGTTTAGGGCTCCAGTACTTCCCAGGTTGATAAAAGGTGCGAATCGTTAAGTTGTAAAGGTATTTGTTAGTGTTAACAACCAATAAAGGTGTTACCAAGGAATCTTTGGGAGTGCCTTCCCCTGATCCCCATAATGGGCCCCAAAAGATAATTACTGATTTATTTTGTGCTGTCTCGTCTGTGAAATCTGTTTGTAATACTATATTAACATTACTTTATTATTCCCACATAATCAGGAACATGTAAAGAAAGATGTATGTATTTTGATTACCAAGAATTGGAAATAATAATAATAAAAAAAATAACCTAAAATGTGTGCTAGGAAGCTGAGGTATTTTGGTATTGCTTTAGGTTTTATGGTAGATTTGCATGCAAGATTTAAATTCTTTTTTTTTTTTTTTTTTTTTTTT
>NW_022196900.1:10492819-10508349 GCF_008632895.1 Mastomys coucha
GACCAGGCTGGCCTCAAACTCAGAAATCCACCTGCCTCTGCCTCCCAAGCACTGGGATTAAAAGCGTGCGCTACCACCACCCGACAAGATTTAAATTCTTATTTCTTAATTCTAGGTCCTTCTTTAGTTAACACTTATATACCTATTAATTTATCTATTTTAATCATTAAATCCTATTCAGGTTTTTGCTTTGTGCATTATTTGTTGCTTAAGGCTAATATCAGTCCTAATAGACTGCTGTGTTTTGAACATCAGAATCAAATATTTGAAGGAAATTCCTCCTGTTTTCCTTGTGACTCATTAACATTTTTCTGGAGTACTTCAATATAAGATTAAGTTTGGGGTTTTTAAATATCTGAGGATAGAGTTCCAAGTCATTGGAACCCCAACTCAAACCTTATTAATTTGAGCAAATGACCCTTTTCCTATATACTGCCAGTTCTAAAATTCATTTCTAAGTTTCTTCTCACCTCAAATAGTGTGTGTGTTTATATAAATGTTGAGGCTGTATATGTACCTATCTGTATGTTCTTTTGTTTTATTGTCATTATACCATTTAGATGTTTAAAACATAGCTTATTTTAAACACTAACACTAAGGTGTTAGATGCCTTAGTTGATAAAGCCCCCTGATACCAAAACTGGAGATCCTGGTAGAAGTAGCGAGAACAAGTGCGGTTTATCCTCTAACTTCCACATTTCCACTAGGCAGGCACATGATCTCAAACACACAAAATAATTTTTAAAACTACCCTATGTATTAAATTGCACCTGCCCTAGATTGTCCCAATTTATTTTATACCAGTGGTTCCTAGGTCGAGGTCTACTAGTGATGAGGCTTCTTAGAACTCTTCTCAATTAAAAAGGAGAGGGAAGAGGAGGAGGAGGAGGAGGAGGAGGAGGAGGAAGAGGAAGAGGAAGAGGAGGGAGAGGAGGAGGAAGAGGAAGAGGAGAGAGCCTTAATCCAAAGTGTGTTTTCACTGAAAGCTTAGATAAGCTAATTTATTCTAAGAACAACCATAATTCCTTATCCAATGCCTTGAGATAATGTGTTTCCAAAATCAGATCTTTTCAGATTTTGTGGGGAAAATGCAGTGCTAGCACCATTTATTACATAACTCTCCACAGGGCCTTGGCAGTGCCTCAAACACATTAATACCTTTATTATACCAATGATGACGGACAGCCTTGGGTCAATTTCTCCACCAAGTAATTTCCTGCAAACTTATATAAAAACTCAAAATTTTCCAGAACATTTATTTTAGAACTGTGAATAACGGGTTGTGAGCTTGTTCAGATGTACTGTCTTGTTTCTTTTCTCAACAACATGAAAAATACATAATTTATAGATGAAAAGAGCAACAGTGTGTGATGTGTCTATGGTCCCATAGCTAAATTGTAAAGCCAGCTTTTGAATGTAGTTGGGGCTTGTAATGCTGTGATAAAACACTATGACCATAAACAACTTGGGGAGGAAAGGGGTTATTTTTATCTCACAGCTTACAGTCCATCATGACAGGAAATCAGGGCAGGAACACAAGCAGGAATCTAAAGGCGGGAACTGAAACAGAGCCCATGGAGGAATGCAGCATATTGGCTTGCTCCCCTCCATAGCTTGCTCAACCTGCATTCTTTAAGAGCTCAGGACCAACTGCCCGGTGGGTGGCACCAACCACACACACACACACACACACACACACACACACACACCCAGGCCCGTCTGATAGAGTCCTTTTCTCAAGTGAGGTTCTTCTCAAATGACTCTAGCTCATGTCAAGCTGACACAGAAATTTAAAATGTGCTCTCCTTGAAGAGTTTTCAAACTACAGTAGCCCAAATGTCCCAAACTGGATTTGAGACCTTGGATGACTTCTTAGGGCACTGGAACTCAGTCTGCTCCTCTTGCTGTGAGATCCCTAAGTATTGAAATCATGTGGACCTACAGTCCATTTTGGGTTTAGCCTTTGGCCTTGCCTTCCTCATGATGTCTGTAAGCCTTTGAAAGCTTATATTCTCATTGTCCCATAGAGTATGAATTATTTAAAATAGTACATTTTTATAAAGCATAATGTAGGCCCATGTTTGAAATTCAGCTTTCATTAAGTCTCTTTAGATTTTTAATGCTTCTCTTGTCTTTGAAGGTCTTTTAGTTACCTCCCCATAATTACAGTTTGCTTTAGCTTTTAACCCCCTTCTTTTTTACTTCTCTTCCTGTTTCTCTAACTCCCCCAGTTATGTCCTGATTCTTCAGATGGGGAAAAAAAATAACACATTTCTAAGCTTATTACTTTCAACATTTAGGTAATTCTTTTTTTGGCTCTTAGTATTTATGTCTTCAAGTATATTGTTTAGTAACTAATCAAAGTATTTTCTGACACTAAGGCAGTTGTTTTCTAAGTGTCTCTTTCCCTTGATTCTTTCTAGTCTGGTTTAAATGCCACCTCCTCCTATATTACAAGTACCTAGCTAGCAAGTCTTCCCCACTTACCAACCAACCCCAAGTCGGTGTCTTGTTTTTCTTTACTGTTTAGGCTTGTTTGGCATGAGCATATATTTCCCCTAAAGACAAAATTTCTTGTACTTTTTAAGTTTATAATTAGATTTTATTTTAATATCTTTATTTGATGCTCAAAAGATGGTAAGAACTGAAGTTTAAAGTCATATAATTGTTCTCTTCATGTTACTCGGGATTCAGGAAATTAATGTAAATAAGATTCCAATAGGTTAAAACCCTTCAGTACAAAGGTATGTCAGAAGCTAGGGAAAGTACCTTATATAAATCTTCCCCAGGAAAATGTTAATTAATCTTGACCAAAGATAAAAGTCTGGTTATAGCAATTTCATATTTAACCATTAATAGCATCTAAAAGGTTAATATAATTTTTAGGCAGAGGAGGTCTGTCACTTAAGGTGCTACCCACAAGCTTATAGGACAGGATATGAAAGGACTAAAGTTCCTTGTCATTACATTAAAACCTGTATTATCAATGTTCCAAATTCTAAATTCTAGTCTGTGAAAACAATGGCAGAAACATTTTGACAATTTCAATGCAAAAAAAGTTGTAGAGCTGAGTCCTAAGGACTTTATCTGTAAAACAGAAGCCCTTTGCTAAATGACCTAGATTTATCATCAAGATTAGTTTTGAAATACTTAAATGAATGTGGTTGCTTCTAGGAAAGTACTGACGAGTACAAGGAAACAAATCTTGAAATGTAGATGGCACACAGTAAGTAAAATTCACTTTCCTATGCTGTACTCTAGGGCTGCCTTAGAAGACGCCCCCTGGGTGAGTTCTCTTATTCCTCAAAATCATATATTTATGCCTCTGTTTCTTAATTTACTTTATGTAGTATCATTTGCCTTTCTATTATTCAAGGAATTTAGTTTGCTATGTCCTGTATCATAATAACAGGTCTGTATTAATAATTGTGTCTAATTCCTTCATTGTTTAAAGCATTGCTTCTTAACACATCTGTTTTATTCCTAATAGCCTTCAGTGTTTTTCCCCTCCCTACTCATCATATATCCTAATTCCCATCAGGTAAGTCATTCTTTCTGTATTGTCCAAAGTTTCAGGGTTTACATTCTCCTGTGACTATGATTTTCTTAAATTGTTTTGAAAACTAGGTCTGAACATTGACAGCCAAAAACTGTGTAACTAAAATTATGTAACTATTGTTTCCTGCATAGCTAGGTGGCCAGCTTAACTTTGAGAGGAAAATGTAGTTCTCTGTCACAAAACCTGGATTCTTGGGGTTTGGGGAGGGGAATGTGCCAAGTCAGAAGGTGCATCAACTTGTTCTTTACACTAGGTTGGAAGGGACGATTCTCTGTTGCAGCTTAGTATTCTCAAATATTCTCAAACTAAAAGTCTAGACTGGCTGCTCTCAAGTATGGCTGCATATTGGAATCACCAAAAGAACAGTTATTTAATCTGATAGAGTTTCTAATGTAATTCAGCTAAAGGGAGCCATCAGCCATTTGACTGCAGTGACTATCTGAAGCTGAGGGTACTGACTATTGGTGTCATATCTGGTATAGACAAAGACGACGCAGTGCAGAATCCATCCCCAAGAGCAGAAAAGTGAAACAGTACCACCTGAAGGTTTATACACTTTTTATTTCTTCTTCTGTTGCTGTGCCTCCTCTATAACCTTCTCCATCCTCCGCTTCTGAGGTGCTTTTCTCAGTAATGGCTATGTGCATGGAAGACTGACTTTCCTTGGAGAGCCTGTTCTTTTCTTGGATGAATGTTCTGGAACACGGGGAACTGGAGGTATTCAGAGACTATTGGGTGACATGCTCATACTCGAGTTTCAAAGCTGATTCGGCTTTTCTCCTGTGTTTATGATTCGCATACGGTGTGTTTTCAGAAGTTCAATCAAGTGTTATCTAATTTTCAAGGCTGACTGAAGCCTTTCGGGGCTCCAACCAAAGTATTTAGAACTGGAGCCTGGCTGGTAGGTGATGGTACCTAGTAGGTGTAGGAGGCTGTGAAGAGTGACTGGGTGGCAGCAGCACCTGAAGAGCCTGTGTGAACATACTGTCCTTGGGCCGCCTGGCAGTTAGCCTGAAAACCAAACATAAGATACTGAATAAAGGATCCACAGCACCTGTCTTGATACTCTCTACTGCTCATTTGAAACCACCTACCCTTCCATTTGATGATTTTAACTCTTCATACTAATGCTGCTGAATATTTCTGTTGGTGCCCCTTCTTTCTCTGCCTTCTCCCTTATTCTCCCAGTGATATGGTTATTTGTTTGTCATCTTTGAGGTTCATGTCACTTACTGCCCATTGCTTCCTCCTTCCTGTCTTTCTAAGACCAAGAACAGTCTCTTACATCCTGTACCATGTAGGTCCTAGCTTCAATGGCCCTCACTCCCTAACCTCACTCTCCTTGGGCTCCTTTTACTTGACATTTCATTCATACCATCCTCTCTCCTTGTGCTTTAAACTTAATCTCCCTGAGCACAGTGCCTGCTTTGTTTACTCCAGTTCTTGTACCACAGAGCTTATTTCAAACCTAATATTTACTAATAGACAACTTATTTTTGGTTCTAGTTTCTCCTGAATACCTTTCTGGGTCTTTTCCTAATACTTTTGTTTTTAAGTAGAATAGCTTTTATTTATTCTCGGACAATTTAATATGTGTAAACAATACATCTTGTTCATATACATAACCCCAGCTTCTCTGTCCCACTTCCCCCAGGAATCCCCAGGACTTCACCCCTGTGCTTTCTGTCCTGTCCTTTTTAGTTTTTTGTCAATAACCCACTGAGTCCAATTAGAGCTTCATGTTAAAATTCTTAACAAAATCTTCAAATGAGCACCTTTCTCTTCTTTGCTGGAAATTTTTGTTGAGGGGCACTGGTATGCTGCTCAATGCTAATCTCAGGACCTTTGATTTTAACTTCTCTCTAGTATGTAATATCGATTCCTTGAAACTCTTCTAACTGTTCCTGTGATCCTTGGCTCATCCTACAATGTAGTTGCTAGGTTTCTCCTTGTCCTTTCTTGTAACAATCTCCAAATGAAAGGCATCTCAAGTTCGGGAGATGAGAAGAAGTGAACATTTTATCTCCTTTCCCCTGAAGTACCTTGACTGAGGATCCTTTTTTCTTTTATTCTCAACTGTCTGACTAGGGTAAAAAACCCAAAACCCTTTCTAACCCCTACTCTTCCTATTGAACTGTCTAATGCATACACCTAGGAGACACTATCTGTGAGGAACATTTTCCAAACAAGAATGCGAGACCTCACATACCAGCTCTATAAAGAAGATGAGAGAGAACAGCTTCTTACCACAGCCCGCTTCATGAAAGCTTCCTGGGTTGCCTTCTTGTTTGCAGCCTTGCCACCCCAGGCAGCCAATGCGCTGGCCTGAAGGGCTCTTCCATATGAAAAGCTTAGTTTCCAGGGCCTTGGTAGAGGGCATCGGTTGATAGCATTGAGGTTAAGTGTAGCATCCTCCTCACTCATGCCTCCAGACAAAAAGCAGATACCTGTAATGGGAGAGGTCATCGTACTGTATAGTCTCAGCGTGGAAAAACAAGCAATAGGCCTAAAAGCAATATAATGTCGTAATCTTTCTTCTACTGGATTTGTGTGGGACTGGGTCACAGAATTAAGTTTGCCCTTGTTGAGAGAGGGCCTTTAATAGGGAGGGCAGTGAAATGTTGAGGAAATGCACATTTATGAGCCTTCGGGTAGATTGAAAAAGATACTCAGCATCACACAGTAGGAGATAAAATGATTGGATGCCTGTGACGTAGAAGGTGATATCTTGTTTCAAGGATCCAAATGGGCTCCACACGAATACAGATGTTTGTGGCTATCTTCTGAAGGATAAAAGCCAAGGCTTTAAGTCTGAGGAGATAGAAGGCATTACCAGGAACAGCTGCAGGAACAGTTCTGTGGAGAGCTGTGACGGTGGCCATAGCCACTTGCTCTGGTGTATACTTCTTGGTGCAGGCATGTCCAGCAGTCACCATATTTGGCTTTAGCAGGGTGCCTTCCAGGTAAACATGATGATCATTGAGAGCCTTGTAGACAGCAGCCAGTACCTGAAGAACAAGGGGACAAATAGATGAAACTTGGAGTAAATCTTAGAATCACCTGATGCGGGCACTTTTGTATTACAAGGGTGCAGATGAAGTAATCTCCATGTGTATCTTGGACAAAGCCACTAAGATCCTCAAGTCTACTCTGGGCTATGTATTTGCAAACTATAACATTGAGCCCTACCATACTGGACCACTACAACTAGCTGTCCCTCTGCGTGAACTATTGTCATGGCTTTATTTCCTAGACAGTCATTATCTCTTCCCATTTCCTTGTTCAGTGTCATCATCTGAGACAGCCTTGATTCAGTAGTTTGTGACATCTAAACTAGCTTCCAATTTTCTATGGAACCTTAATGATAATAGTAACGTACATATCCTATTTCAGACCACACTTCTCTTTACATGTGGAGAAATTCAAGTGAAGTAACATAATGTCTGTCATAGTTTCTTATGACTTATCAAGAAAATCAGTCTTCTGAAACTGCTATGACTAGTTTAGAAAAATCCCATGAGAACAACATGGTTCATATTTGCTCGTGTGAACCTTTTAAGATTTCATAGCGTACACACAGAATTGAGGTCCAAAAGAGGCAACCTGCCTCGTGCCAGGTTGCACAGTAGGCAAAAGGACTGTTAATTCCAAATCTTATTCCTACAAAACACTACACAGTGAAATGTTGGGGTTCACAGGCACCTCTTTCCCTTCCCTGTGCTACTTAATGATAATGAACTAGAGGTTATTTCTGAAATTCATCTATTTTATGTTTAAGTAAAGACTTTTTCTTAAAATAAAAGTTTGTAACTGGAGTCAAGAACTTGATGTTCCAAACCTACCTTCTCCGAAACATACTGGCAGTGCTCCAGGTCATGGTCTCCGTCAGGAAGCACCTCAGGCTCTACAATAGGGACCAGCCCATTCTGAAAAGGGAAATGGGAGGAGACACAAATGAGGTAATGCTCACTGTGGTATTCTGCCAGGGAGCAGCCGACAGATGTGTCTGAACGAATAGGAAGGTATTAGGGAGAAATGCTGTGTTGTTCAGTTGACGATGGTTAAAAGAAATGCATGGTGAGCACTTGTGGCTTAAACACACACACACACACACACACACACACACACACAAAAGCGAAGTTAAAGGAGAGCTTTTCTGGAATGTGTTAAAATGCAAACATTTAGTTTCTATATCTTATTCTAACTACACACCCTTCTAGCTATCTAAGAAACTAGAGGCTATCCTTTTCAAACCAAGTTTAACACTAAAAAATATCTTCTTCTATGAATTAAGGGAGAGTTTATAGTTCTTACTGGAAATTTCCAGGTACCCACAGCTCCAGTCATCATCCTATAAGAAACAAGTTGTGATCAAGACTAGTTCCAAGTTACCACCCTCTAGCTAGGGATCTAAGATGACCTTCTCTGGGATATTATGAAGTATAAACAAGCAGATTCCCCACCTCCAGAGCAATGGTTCTCAACCTGTAGGTCACAACCCCTTCAGGGGTCACATATCAGATACCCTGTATATCAGACAGTTACATTATGATCCATAATCGTAGCAAAATTACAGTTATGTTGTAGCAACAAAATTATGGTTGGGGGTTACTATACTACAAAGTGAACTGTATTAAAGCGTTGTAACATTAAGAAAGTTGAGAAATACTGCTCTAGGGACTTGTTTTTTTAAAGTCAAGCTGGACTTCATTAAAAGTTTGTATTTATTCTGCTCTGATTTTGTGTGTGTGTGTGTGTGTGTGTGTGTGTATTGCTGTTCAGGGTCTTTTATTTTATTTATATTCCAAGTGTTGCCCCCTCCTGATATTTTTAAGATTTGGCATATAGAACAGTGGTAGAGGGCAGCAGTTTATAGCATTGACTGTGAAGTCATAGGTTAATAGGATTCCTACTGGCAAATATATATATGTTTGAGTATGCATATATATGTATGTATGTATGCGTATACTTTTGGTTGTGTCTAATTTTATGTCCAAGATTATGACTAATTATAATGAAATTGAAAAGAGAGACTCTGAAGAAAGAAACGGTCTATTTTTAGCACCTGCTGACAGATGCTGGCATAGCGAGCCAGAGCATTGGCATTTTCTTGGATAGCAAGGCTGGAGGGACACTGGTCAGCGATCCTCAACACAGCACGCCACTTCCCAAAGTCAACTCCGTCTTTCTTGTACTGAGCACAGCGTTCAGAGAGGCCATCAAGTCCTGCAAGTCACAACAGAAAGAGGGGAGGGGCTTCTTTGTACCTTGTGCCTAGTCCCTGGGGTTTCTTATTTAGTAAAGGACTTTTCCAGTGGGTTGTGTTTGAGAACTAAGAATAGCCAAACAAATAAGCACTGATCCCAGGATGGAGCCAGAAGGCCCAGATTTAATAACCCCAGTTTTGACATATTTGATGTACTCTAAGTAAAACCTAGGGAACTCATAGTCAAAAGCAATCCTCATAAATGTTGAAATTGATGGTTAAATGTCCTAACTATAAATCTGGAACAAGTGGAAAGTGACAGCTGAGATTCAAATTCTGCTGAGCTAACCTGATGGGTGGGACTAACTTCTTGGACAAGGAATATCTTTCAAAAAGATCTGTTTAGCATGTTATGGAAAAAAGATCCAAACTGGCCCTTTCCTCTCTACTTCTCCTGGAATTTTCTGTAAAAATAATGTTTCCAAGTACAGTGTGTCTTTTCTAGGCAACATACTGAGGTAAGTACTATATATAAGTATAGTGTTTAAAATAGGCTGTAAGTAGTCTGCCAACTAAGCATTGTCACCCGTTTTATTGTGATAGAACTAAGAATTGGCCCAGGGCCGCACAGTTATTAAATGGAAGAGCTGGGATTGATAGGCTGGGGATCTAGCTCAGTGGTAGGGTGCCTGCCCTGTGAGTGTGAAGCCCTGGGTTCAATTAGCCACAAAGCTGGGTGTTTTAGTTCATTCCCATAATCAAATACTCTGGAGACTGAGACAGAGTTCCAGGCCAGTCTGAGCTACAGAGTGAGACTATCTCAAAAAACCCAAACAAGGTTGACTACACGGCTCAATAAATAAAAATGCATGCTTCCAATGGTGACCTGAGTTTGAGCTCTAGAACTCCCATACTGGAAGGAAAGAACTAAGTTGTCTTCTGACCTACACACACACAGTATGGTATAGGCACATGTGCACACCCATGTGCTTGCGCACACACACATACACACACACACACACACACACACACACACACACACCATAAAAACAAAAAATATTAGGGATATAGTTTAGTTGTAGAGTGATTGCTTAGTATACTGAAGGCCCTGGATTCAATCTGCAGTGGATGCAGGAGAGAAAGGTAGAAAGGAAGGATGGGAGAGAGGGAAGGAAAAAGAGAGGGAGAAAAGGAGAGGAGGGACAAAAAGAGGGAGGGAGGGAGAAAGGGAGAGAAGGAAGGAGGAAGAGAGGGAAGGAGGGAGGAAAAGGGAGAAAGGGAGAAAAGGAGGGAAGAAGAGAAGGAGGGAAGGAGAGAAAGAGATAAGGAAGGCTGGCAGTCTGGGCTGGGTATGTATCTCAGTGGCAGAGCTTTTGCCTAGTGATACTGAAAAGCCCCTAGGTTCCATCTCCAGCACCAAGGAGTGTTTGGGGGAGCAGGGCAAAGGAAACAACCACGCAGGTATACCCACTGGTCTTAGAACTGATAGTCATGTTTCCTCCCTTCCTTCACTTGCCTTCAACTCTACCTTACATGTCATCCTTTGTCTCATCAGTAGATAAGGGTCTTACCTTGAATGGTGGTTTCTTTGTTTGTTCCAGCAAGTGGGGCACCTCCTTGGTCCAACTGTGGGTAAAACAATGAACAGGTTGGCAAGGGTCAAGCAGAAGTGAGACAGAACTCTCCTCTTACACAAGCAAGTCAATTCAGAAAGCATCTGAGTCACTGAAGGGACTCAAAACCATTCAGCAGAAGGGAGATTGCCTGCTGGGAACTCAGTGTCCGTCCTGATCTTTACTGAGCATCTGCTCCCCCAGGCACTGTGTTCAGACAGGAGGTAAGAGATTAGGAGTGTGCTGGACAGTGATGGCATGTGCCTTTAATCCTAGCACTTGGGAGGCAGAGGCAGGTGGGTTTCTGAGTTCGAGGCCAATTTGGTCTACAGAGTAAGTTCCAGAACAGCCAGGGCTACACAGAGAAACCCTGTCTCAAAAAACCAATTAGGCTAGAGAGATGGCTCAGAGGTTAAGAGCACTGATTGCTCTTCCAAAGGTCCTGAGTTCAATCCCCAGCAACCACATGGTGATGGCTCACAATCATCCGTAATGAGATTTGACTCCCCTTTCTGGAGTGTCTGAAGATAGCTACAGTGTACTTACATATAATAAATAAATAAATCTAAAAAAAAACAAGATAAGGAGTGTAATATCTGCTCAAAGTAAAAGAGAGGTAGGTAGCCTGTGTTTCAGCACCCCACGGGCTACGATTTTCATTCCGACTCTCTAAAGTAAGGAGAGGAGTTAAATCCACCCCTGTATGTTCTGTGATGGATTAAGTAGTGCTTGCAGATGTGTGTATTCAATTCATGCTCATTTTCATTGGAGAACTGCATGCTGT
The DNA here is from genome assembly GCF_008632895.1 of Mastomys coucha. Taxonomy (NCBI): domain Eukaryota; kingdom Metazoa; phylum Chordata; class Mammalia; order Rodentia; family Muridae; genus Mastomys; species Mastomys coucha. The sequence continues at coordinate 10,503,982 of NW_022196900.1, forward strand.
ATTGAAGACTCAGGAAGAAGACAGGACCAGTGCTTTAATAAAAACAACTGTTGACAGAAGCTACAGGACTGGGTCTGCTTTAAAACGGGGTTCGTTCCTTGTATCATGCATACAGCAGATACTCATTGTCTCAAGAAATGAGGAAATAGGTACACAGAAACACTAAATTCCTAGTGAAACAAGCAAACAAACATCCCTGGTTGAAAAGAGAGCACTGGAATAGGAATCTGGAGTGGATCTAGGTCTCCATCTGGGAAAGAGAATGGAAAGAGGTGAAAAACAAAGGTGCTCTTTTGAGTTCCGGGCTTGTACTATCCAGGGTGCTGGGAGTGTGCCTAGGAAAAGTCTGAGTGAAATAGGAATCGAGAGTATTCACCTTGATGCCCACCACAATTCCCTTCTCCTTGAGAATGTTTCTGAACAGTTTTCCCTGGCTGTCCTTCTGGTAGAGAGTCTCATGGAAAAGGATCACTCCGCCGATGCTCTGGCTGATGGAATTGTCCACACTAAAGAGGAGCTCCCGGAACTGCCTTCGGTTCTCCTCTGTGTTTTCCACCTTTATCCTTTGTAGGCGGTTTCCCATGGTGCCTAGGGAGAGAAGCAAGCCAGTGCTACACTGTTGTCTTTCCCCATGTTCAATATTTCTCATGGGATGAGAAGCAAGGACCTCTTCACCTTCCTTTTAAACCTAGATCTTCAAAGTTTCTCTGTGGGTTTTGATCCTCAAAGAAGGAGATATTAGTTGATCTATGACTGATGACTGAGAAATATATAGGCTGCCATGTAGGGGTCAGGTGGATATGAAGGCTCTTTGGGATGCAGAAGGCCCTCTATCCCTCTCCTCCCCTCCTCTTCTCTCCCTACTCCTCCTCTCCTCTCCCCTCCCCTCCCCTCCCATTCTCTCCTAAATCTCATTTGATACCCACACAATAGGAGGGATGAGACAGGCTCTTAATTTTACCTCTTATAATTTTAGTGTAGACTATGCAAGACTTCTAGCTCTGCCCTGTGCATCCTGTGACTTCCTTAGTCACAAACCCTGCCCTAGTCTAGGTGCCTCCCGTCCGGTCTAGGCTGGTTTAGTCTAAACTCTCTGCTTAGCAGCAGGTCCAAACTGGGATAAGGCAGAACTCACCACCCAATTCTGTTTTGCATGACAAATCCAGCTCACTTTCTGTTTCTCTTCAAGGCAAGTTCTCAATACCCTGTCCGAAGTAAACAGCTATAAAGAACTGACAGCTGTGGATTTCTCCTTGGTTATTGAATTTCTGAATTCTACACAGGCTGGATTTCTATTATGGAGGGCCCGTGTTTCTTCCTTTGGCATTCTAGAATCTTCTTATTAATACTCTAGGGCTCTAATGGTCTATCTACACCCACTCAGTACACAAACCTTTACTGGTACAAGCATGGTATGTTCTTGTATGGCATAACTTTCTTACACTCACCCACAGATTCATCTGCAGCCAGGATGCCCTTCCCATTTGCAACAATGCGCTGGGCAATTTCAGAGAGCTCCTTCTTCTGCTCTGAGGTGAGGGCTGGAAATCGATGAGCCATGATGACAGGTCTACAAGAAAAGAATACAGGACAACTGTACACGAAATTGTCAGTATCTCCGATGGATTAGTGGCCAGGACAGTTAAAATGTACAGACAGGCTAGATGGGGCCTGTTGACACTTCTGGTCCATTTCCAATGATCTCTGTTGTGTCCCCTTCACCTAAGTAAGGGTGGTTATTCATGATGGATAAGGGAAGATGCCAGATGTTCAGGGTGAAGGTAAGAGGTCAAATACTCATAGTAGCCTTAAATAGAAGACTTCCCAGACCTTTGGGCTCACTGATTTTAGTGGGCTGAACCACTAAAATCTGTCAATTGGAAAGAACTTCAGTAATGGGCTCTCTGTCCTGTGAATTATTCTAAATGGCCATGACTACTCCCGCTCCCCCAACCCCAGGTCTCTAGTACCAGAAGATTATTCTTTAGGGAACCATTTTAAGAGGGGAAACATATGCTTCTCCTTAAAGTTAACCTCCCTCTGACTTTGGGTTAGAGCAGAGGAAGCAAAAGGGTTAATTTTCCTTTCATTTTACCATCTATGAGACTACTTGGGTTGCACCACTTAGAAATTTTTCCCAGAGCCTCTGGACTAAGAGGAATTCTGGCCTTTGCTGAAATCAAATGGTGTTCTCTGCTGCAAGTACCCTCTCTGCTAAGCTCAGAGAGACACCTCCACCTACCCAAGCAGCCTTCTCTGTAGCAGCCTGAGCTCCAAGTTGGAAGAAAGCTAACTTGCCACCCAACTTTATCCTTTAGCCACCTCTTCCCATTCTCTGTATCCCTTTGGGGGAAGTTCTCAGTATCCTACCCCTTGAGATATAAGGAACCAATGCCTGCTGAACTAATTCATGAGGGGATGTACCTGGTGACGTCGCTATCACTACTCTCTACTTCCCAAATTCTTGTCCTTACCCAGTACTGTCATTGGGCATTAGGGAAAGCCAGTGGGCAACATTTTTAGGAAAAAAAGTATTTCTTAGACTCTTTCTAGTCCCAGCCACAGGTAGATGGCATTTTCCATGTTTACGTAGTAAATTTAGCTTGTCTAGCTTCAAGGGTTTTTAGCTTCAGTTTAGAGATCTTCAGATGGGCAAAGGCCAACCATAGTAACCTTCAAATGAAGGCACAAAATGCCCCTCTCAGTTTAACTATTGGCAGAAATAAGCTGACAGTTGCCAAAAAAAACCCATAATAATAAAAAATCCAAAAAATTAATACAGTAATAATGGCACATCATTATTGTGTTGTGTCAAGCATTATTGTATCAAGCATGTTGCCAATTGCTTGGCACCATGTAATTTATTCCTCACAGTAATCTCAGAAAGGAGTTTGATCCTGCCCCTCTCTGTGGTAGTTTAAATGAGCGTGATCTCTGTAGGCTCATATAGTTGAATACTCAGACCCCAACTGTTAGAACTGTTTAAGATTAGGAGGTATGGCCTTGTTGGAGGAGATGTGTCACTGGGAACAGGCTTTGAGGTTTCTAAAGCCCATGTCATTCCCAGTTAGTTCTCCGTCTCTTAGCCTCATGGATGCGCCTCAAGATGTAGCTCTCAGCTACTGATCCAGTGCCACGCTTGCCTGCCTGCTGCCATGCTTCCTGCTGTGATGGTCATGGATTATAACCCTCTGAAACTGTGAGCTCCAGACTAAATGCTTTCTTTTACAAATTGCCTTGGTCATGATGCTTTGTCATGGCAATAGAAAAGTTACTAAAAACACACTCCTATCATTATATTAGGAAGGACTATATGATCATCTAAAGGATTTATTGTAGGGCTAATACCTGGTAATGTACAAAGTTAGGGGAAAGGGTAGTACTCCCCTCTATTCCCCTTTTATTCAAAGGGAAGAGTGGAAAGGACTGAGGCAATCCTAACCTGATGACAGCCTAGTGCGCCTTGGGTTTTGAGTTATCACCAATTCACAAACATCTGACATTCGTAAGGAGATTTGTGGCCAGTTCATCAGATGAGTCTTGGTTCAAGGACCAGCAATTCATCTCTAGTTAGAATCTTAGGCAAATCATAAAAGGACTCTTGAGTTTTAATATTAATTACTTGACACTAATAATACCTGCTTTGGTTATCTGATTACAGATGACTCACTTGTAACCTCTGAATACTGTGGTTGCTCAAAACGTAAGCTTGTTAAGCTGTATGATAAGTATGAAGATGTTTTATAGATGATAGGGAAACAAGGTATTAGCATTTCTGTTTTTAAGCTTTTGAAAGAACAGTCATGTGCATCTAAAGAGCACCCCCGTGTCTGTTACTGCCAGGCTATTTTCTCCATCCTGGGTATGCCGACTCAACAAGAATTACAGGGAAAAGTCAAGTCAAACTCACCCTGTTTACAGGAAGTTAAACTTCTACAAAGGGACTAAAGGTCTGTACCACATCAGCACAAATATTACCCCTCAGTTAATCATAAAACTAAGTCACAGGTCAATGTTCGTCACTGGAAGACAGAACGCCAGCCTGGAATACTTAACGATAGTGAACTTTACTCCTTTAAACTTCTGATTTCTAAGGTCCCAAGTCACTTAATTTTTAAAAGTGTGATGTGGGAAATTTTCATTAATTATCAAATGAAAAACTTCCAGAAAGTATGTAGTAAATACTTATTGTCCTATTAAAAAAATAACAAAAGAAATTATAATATATTATTAATAGTCTTTCTAAACTAAGAGAGGCTAGTCTACTGTTACTTCTGCAGAGCAGAGTGGGAAGGCCTCACAGCTTGTCACATGCATTCTTTACCTTCTTATACCTTCATGTGTATATATATATATATATATATATAT
>NW_022196900.1:10508359-10526276 GCF_008632895.1 Mastomys coucha
ATATATATATACATATATATATATGCTGCATATGTAAATCATGGGAAAAGTTGTATATATGAACATATATGAGGAGACAGTAAATATAGTGAGGCAGAGCACAGTTACCTCAACTTATTTTGGTATAATTTTTCTGAAAAGCAGACATACTGTGAGAATATGTTCTTTTTTTATAACCCCTCTTCATCCAGTTACCTAGGGCTCCATAGGCCAGTTTGGCTTAGCCATGACTTGGACTCTGCTGCTCTGGTACATCTAAGAAGCACACAGGTCCAGTTAGAGTTTAAGGGGGTAGGATAGGGAATGGGGTATAAATGCTGAAAACCCCAGAGATATTTATATCAAACCTACCACCTTAAAGATGAGGAAACTGAGGCTGAGGAAGCCCCGAGTTATGTTCTGTGGCTTTGAGTCACATTTTAGTGGCTTCTGACTTAGAACCCTGTGGGTGGTCTTTCTACAGAAGGGTGGGTAGAATCTCGAAGTGTGGTTCTTTCTTCCTGCATTCCTCGAAGAGGTTCTGCAGGCAATCATTTGTAAGGTGTGGATATTTAACTCTTGGAGAAATGTAAGAGCAGAGCAAAAGGGCTGGAGAGATGGCTCAGTGGTTAAGAGCACTGACTGCTCTCCCAAAGGTCCTGAGTTCAAATCCCAGCAACCACATGGTGGCTCACAACCATCTGTAATAAGATCTGATGCCCTCTTCTGGTGTGTCTGAAGGCAGCTACACTGTACTCACATAAATAAAATAAATAAATCTTTTTAAAAAAAAAAAAGAGCAGAGCAAAAGCGTCTCTATGCTCAAGGCAGTTGGATTTTTCAAGACAAACACAAGGGTGAGGTTGTAACTTATTGAACATCTGTGATTACCAAGCTGCATCCATATCACTTATGTGTATGAGATCATGAAGAGGTACACAGCTTTGTTGCCCACTCTGCTGCTACAGAGGGACACCCGATGAGCTAGATGACTTAAGTCTGCCCTTTCCTGGCGCTCTTTTGCTAAAACTGTCCTAAACTACAGAGACTGCCAGGTTTTTCGCAGCTATACCCCATTCTCTGTCTTACCTGGACATGGGTGCTTCGCAGATGCACCACAGCAGCAGAGCAAACCCTGACTGAGCCAAACTGGCCTTTAGAAACCTAGGTAACTGGTTGAAGAGTTATTTATAAAAAAGACAACATAGTTTCAGGATATTCCTGCTTTTCAGATAGAGAAAATATAGCAAAATAAATCAGGAGGACTTAACTCCTAACATCTGACGCTGCATGGCTCTAACAGTGTCTACTTCAAGTAGAACATACTAGGGAAAATATCAAGTATGTTGGAAGGCTTGGAAATTCACAATTGAAGATGATCACTTTGAAGTGGCAAATCCTGCTGTCTCTCCTCATGTGGGCAGTAGAAGGCAAAGGGCAAAGGCTTGGATTCCTTTGTGTGAGGAAGAAACGCCAGCACCAATAGCAGTAGGTGTGGGAAGAGAACAGAGAACATAAGGATACGGTAGATATATAAACAAAACATCACAACAAAACAGTAGTTGTTAGGAAAAAAAATAGAGAAGAAATGACCAGAAATCAAGCCTGACTAGAACTTTACAAATAAAAGTGTTCACAGTGTTCTTCCAAGACAAAGACTCGAGAGGTGCCTCACACAGGCGAACAGTAACTGGCCATCCATCTGGAGCAATATTTGCCACCTCCAGGAAAGATATGAATGAATATTCATGCTCGGAGAGAGAAAAGTAGTCAGTGCAGCAGATTCATCAAGGTTTTAGACACCCCCAGGCAAACATACACTCTCCGGGTATTATGTTGTCCTTAACCCAGCTTGCTGGTCTAACCCAGGTTTCAAAGGAAATCCTTTTACTTACACAGCAAAGGGGAAGAGTGCTCCAAGGTATCAGAAGCCGTATGAGGTGGCAGCTGCCAAATACGATGGATCTGCTCAGAGAGCACAGTTTTTATAGCCCTCTTATCAAAGTCTGGTGGATTTTTTTTTTTTAACTTTTGCCCTCCCCCTCCTACCATGACCCAGTAGGGAGGTGTTTATTCAGTAACTCTGATTGGCGTGTGAACAGCCAATCTTTGTAATCAGGCTCACACACTCCTTACACTCACAGACTGTTAGAGCTACAAGGGAGTCTTTAGATTACACAGCTCCCAATCCAGACCTGACACATAAAGGTGAGGAAACTATAAGGCTTCCCCCAGATCACACAGGCAGGGACATGGACTGAAAGCTGGATCTGTCAAGAGGCTCTAGAAGGGTGTTGGCTGAGCTCTCCGCTTTCGAAACAACATATGCCCCTCAAGGCACATATTAGTGCCTTCACATATTAATATTCACATATTAGTTTGTTTATTCTTAGTCCTCTGAGCCTTAACTTCTTCCTTTGAAGAGTGATATTCACCCTCACAAGAGCACTGGGTTTCTAGAGTCTATATACACAAAACATTGCAGAATTATTAATTCCAAATTAACCCAGCAATAGTATATTTCCATTGCTTATCTCTGTGCTTCTTTAGTAGCCACTTGCTGCATGTCTTCTAAACTTTATAATTTTTTTTTTTTTTTTTTGGTTTTTCAAGACAGGGTTTTTCTGTGTAGCCCTGGCTATCCTGGAACTCACTCTGTAGACCAGGCTGGCCTCGAACTCAGAAATCTGCCTGCCTCTGCCTCCCAAGTGCTGGGATTAAAGGCATGCGCCACCACCACCCGGCTAAACTTTATAATTAATAGAGATGATCTTTCAGCAAAAGTAAAATTCTGACTCTTAGGTTCCTATTTGTTGGCTTATTTTGATGAAAATAATTATCTATCTATCTATCTATCTATCTATCTATCTATCTATCTATTTATTTGGTGGTACAGCATGGTGTGAATGTGGATGCCTAAAGAAAATTTGGGGGAATGTGTTCTCTCCTTCTACCATATGGAACTCAGAAATGAAACTCAGGTATTAGACATGGCAGCAGGCATCTGAAACCACCCTCCCACCTCTCCAAATTTTATTTTAAAAGAAATGATTATTTCCCCACTCATGTTCCCATCTCCAAAAATTTCAGTGTGTACCCCAATGTAGTTCATACCAGACTCCATTCAATTGTTCACTGTTCTTGTCCTACCTCAGTATCTCCACCTTTAAAAAAATACTTTTTATTCATTATAAGTTCTATACAGGAATACAATGTATGTTGATCAACTCCATCTACTACTACCCCTGCAACTCTCCTAGTATCTCCATCCCATCTCCTTCCTGGTTTAATGTGCTCTCTTTATTCACTTGTCATTGGTAGTAGTAACCCCAAGTCCAACTAGCACTGTCTATGTGCACATGGGTGCATAGCCTTCCATGGGGCATGATCCACATACCAGCAGCCATATCCCCGAAGGACAGTAACTTTCTCTCTCAGCAGTTATCAACTACCAATGACTCCTTTGATAGTAGTAGAGTGTCTGGGGCCTCTTTCCCATCCATGCAAGATTTGTGACTTCTTGATCTTGTTACAGGTCTTGTGCAAGTAGCCACACCTGCTGAGCACTGAAGAGTGCAATAGCCACAACATGTCCAGAAGTCAGCACTTCACAGTTGATGTTTTCGTCCACAGTTCTTATATTCTTTCTGACCCTTGTTCTGTCAAGTTCTCGGGGACCTGGAGATATGCTCAAAGTTAAAGGTTTAGGTGAATATAGAGGAGTTTTGGAGAGGAAAGTTTAGGGCTGGTTAGCTGAAATTTATAAGACATGAAGACATGGATAATGTCTAGTTTATAAGCTAATTAAAAGTCTATGATATATTTTTAAAGGAATTTGAACAGAAATATCATGCATGGAAGAAGAATGATCCTTCCAGGAGATATGAGTTATGAAATGGAAACATCAATACCAGACATGAAACACTTTCCTAAAAGTTGTTGGTCAGGGAAACCCCAGAGGCACACAAAATGACACAGGATACTGTTACTGCTCTTGGTTGACTCCCATAACTAGACAAGATAATATCATTGAAGACACCATTCACTTTGGACAAAGTGACATCAATTTTGAGCTGACCAGAAAACTCAATACATGATGTCACTAAGTGTTTTCTATGATGCCAGGGGAGAAAAGACATCAATAGTCTTACCCAGCACCTCACTGATTTGTTGGCAAGATGTGTCCATTGGTACAAAGAATGTTTAAAGGGTAACCAACCACTGTCTGATTGGATTTGAATCCACAGGAGGGATTTCATGCTGAGACTGTAAACCAGGTTGAAAGCCCATGACTAGGGAGAGAGATCATAGGCTCTACATGGCAATCTTTTATTGTTTTGTTAAATGATCTTGCCATCAGATTCATTTAAAAATTTATATTTGACCCGTAGATTTATGCTGCTCTCAACTTTGGTCAGAGGACCTTATTTCTGCAGTGGGCAGTAGTTAATGCAGAGATTCATAACTATTAAGCGTGGAGTATAGACAATGGACAACAGGTCATCTCTCTCAAGCCTTCTACACTGTTTTCAAAGTCAATAAAAAATTGAATTGATCTTAATGTTGTTGTCCTAATTTGTCAGAACCTCCCACCTATGGCACAAAATGTGAGTTCATTGTATAGATTTCCCCACTGAGAATTAGATCTAAATCTAATGTTAAAGAAAGTACATAAAAAATACTAAGTATGGACTGGAGTGATGGCTCAGTGGTTAAGAGCATTGACTGCTCTTCCAAAGCTCCTGAGTTTAATTCCCAGCAACTACATGATGGCTCACAACCATCAGTATGGGATCCCATGTCCTATTCTGGTGCGCTCACATATATAAAATAAATAAATCTTTTAAATTATTTATTAAAAATTTAAGTACTTCCTGAGGCAAATGATGAAAGAGGCATAAATCTAGACATAGTGAAATTATCATGACACAGGAAAATATAAGTTCTTTGAACCACATTGCTTTGATGTAACTCAGAGCAATGAGTTACATTGCCAAATTACATTACAATTTCCATTTTTGGAAAGCCAAACCAAAGTGCTTAGTGTTTCACAGAGCACGGCACTAGAATTCATTAGCCAAAATGAGAAACAGTGCGTTTAGAGATGGCTCAAGGAGTAAAGGGCTTTCTGCACAAGAATGAGAAGCTGACTTCAGATCCCCAACACTACGAAAAAAGCAAGGTATAGAATGTGCCTGCAGTCTCAATGCAGGGAGCAGATCCTGGGGGCTGTCCACAAATTCTAGGTTCAGTGAGAAAAATTTTCTCAGAAAATAAGATGGGGGAGTGATGAAGAAGACATCCTGTGTTAACTTCGGACCTCTGCATCCACGCATAGGTACATACATGCACATGCCTATGCGCACATACAAATGCACAAACTACACACACGTACACAGAGAGGAGAAAACAAAGTTGACATGAGACAAAAATTTCTAAATGGAATTAAAGCTTGGAAAGCTTCTAAAAATAGTAAATATTAGACAACAAATTGATAATTCAAAGAAAATGAGGTGTTTGAAACAAAGCTGAGGTTTGGCCAGAGATGTTTTGATCAAGGCTTATCCTAAGTGCTTCAGAGAGCTACATCAAGTGAGCCCCATCAACCTCCTGAGTCCATTGGCTACCCAGTGGCACATGTTCTGGTACCCACATCTCTGCCATGTACTACTCATCGAAGCACTTGGTATTAAATTCATGACAACAAGATGACCTGGGCTAGAGATCTACGAAGTTTCATCATACATGATTCTTCTTAAATGAGGATGGAGGGGGCTGGAGGTGTAGCTCAGGGTAGCCCAGCTCTACAGCACATGCTCAGCATGCAGGAACATCTGAAGAGAAAATCAAGAAAGAGCTGAGCAGTGACAAAGGAATTGTGAGTTCTGTTATAAGAGTGATGACACTCATAACCCCCATCACTTCTTTTATAAGACTTTCCTGATACACCTTGCTCTTTGCATATATGATCTTCCTGCTCTTGCACACATTTAATTACTGTACCTTCTGAAAACAGGTTTATTGTCTCTATTTTACACTCAAAAAAAAAAAAACTTAGAGAGAGCACGAAACTTGTCCAGACTCACAAGGCAGGTACATGGAGTGTCAGTTGCTCTCAGCCATAGTCTGAAGCATACTCAGCCATGTTTTCGTGGCCAGAGACAGCATGAATTAGCTCATTCCCCATTCCTTTCTAAGCGGTTTATGACCTTGGAGATTAAACCAGCATAATTCAAAGAGGAATGACTTGCGTCGGCAGGTAGGCATCCTGCTTAGACTGGGCATTGTTTCACGTGAACAGCTGCCTGGCCAGGCATGTCAGAGAGCAGGAGTGCCCCTGCCCCTGAGCGGTACTACAGGGTGCTGCTTCTGTGGCTTCAGCATGCTTACCACTGGGGCAGTAGTGAGGCTGAAACTCAAAGTTCAAGAGAGCAAAGCTAACACTTGTCAAACCTTAGGGGAAAAAAACCGACTGCTGACTCAGATTGTCTGCAGGATTACTGTACTGCTGTTTGATTGTTTGGTTTTTGTTTGTGTTTGGTGTTGTCCCTGGGGAATTTTGTTGTTTGGTTCCTTTTTTGGCTGGGACAACTGTTGTCCTTTGTAAAAGTCTCCTAAATGTAAAATGTTCAAAGTTAAGCTATGATCTGTATTGGAAGTCTAATGGACTGAGAGGCTGTGAAACACTATTTAAATGGTATTTAATAACTATTAATTCTTAACATGATACAGTCAGTCGCCAATAATCAAGGCGAAATCCTAAGGATTTATTTAATCAATGTTAGCACAATTACTGGGTAAATTACCCCTAGTTTAATTTTCTATGTGCTAGACTGTTAATTCCTAGCAGAGTTCCCCATATACTTGCTGTCTGAGTCTCACCTGGGTTATTTTTGCTCCATCAGTCTGGCCTTAGGAAGTACTTCTCCTGGCCACGTGCTCATGGTTCATCTCCCCTCATGACAGTCTCCTTCTTTCTCTGTCTTCCTTTTTCTTCTCTCTTCCCTCCTCTCTCTCTCCTCGTGATCCCTCCCTGAGACCCCCAGCCAGGCAACTGCCTACCTCTATTCTAGTTAGTAATTGGTTGTAACTATTTTTTATTTAACCAGTCAGAGAAGATGGGCAAGCAAAGTTTACACAGAATCATTTGATGTATGTGAGAATGTGCTTGTCAAGCTGCAACCAGCTCTTGGGGACCAGTATTTAGCATTTGAATACATAGCAACACCACATCACCCTCCAGCAATGTCCCAATCTTATGGATGCACGCTTTTCACCACAAATGAGATGAGATAGCAATGCCTCCAACAGACCTTGATTATGGGGGCTAAGGGTGTGATGTGGCAGAAAGTGCTTGTCTGGCATTGTGAAGCCTGAGATTCAAGCTCCCTTACCACAAAAACAAAACTAATCAACCGAACGACAAAACACCAGAAACTGATTACCAAGAATGAATTTGATAACATGAGAAGGGGTCTAGCAGAGAGCAGGATTTTTTATTAAACACCTGATTTACATGCCAAACTCGGAGAGGTGTCCAATTACAGATTATTTTGAGAGGCAATGTAATATCATTTGTGCTCCTTACCGGCAATGCCTTCAACAACTCTCCCTGTATAACCTACTTGCAGCCCCAATCTAAATACTTGTGACTTAAATGACAAACAAGTCAAATGTATTCATAGACGACATGAGTGAGAATCACAAAGAAACTTGCACCTGTAAGCATGGGTCGCTGCCACATTAATGCTATTGAGGGAAAAAAGGAAGGCTACATCCACATGCAGCAGCTGGAATAATCAAAACTGGGCTTTAAAAAGAATGCCTTTTTGGAAATGCAATTGAGCTCTTCCTTATTGTTTTGCTATCTACTTTGGAGGCCAGCCAGGCTGGTTCAGGTCTGTTGTTGTTTTAACCATGAAGTGGTAGGCTAGTGCTGTCAGCACAGTCTACCCAGTCTTTATTGAGGTTTTGTAGTTGGCTTTTGATTAGCTGTGTGGATGTTTTCTAGAGGATGTATTTGAGGGTACAGGACGAACAACATTGGTCTAATCTCAAGGAGCTCACAACCCCAGGGGTAAGAGAAGACTGAGGCCACAAATCAAAGCAAATGGAGCTGCAAACCAAAATGCTAATAAACTGTGATGGTAGGAGTGGTGGTGGCAATCATGGTGGGGAGGAGGTTGTCATGGCAGTGTCCATGAATGACTCCAGGAAGTAACATGAGGGAAGAGATCTAAGAATGGTGTGAGTGTTACAGTTTTGTACAGAGCCAATTAGTACTTCATGCTGGTAGTTTCAGCCAGCCTGTTAGACCTAAGAAGGTTGGGGCAGTGATGCTTCGCCACTGCCCCTGGCATCTAGTGCTTTGTCTGGAGTATAGTAGATACCTGATCATATTTGTTGAGTAAATGTATTATTAGGAGCATGGATTCATTCATATGAATCTCAAAATGTCTAGAGGAACTGGCTGACTTATTTTCATCCCCTGTGATCTTTGAGATAACTGGCAGTAGACTATGGTCTTCACCACCCTATATTTTGAAAGTTTCTCTATTCCTTTGCAGTTTCACAGGAATCCACAGTCCCCCTACTTCTAAAACAATATGCCATCTTCCTGCTGGAGGTGGCCTCTATAAGTTCCCTCTCCCTATTGTCGGTTGTTTCATCTAAGGTCCCTCCCTTTGAGTCCTGGGAGTCTCTCACCTCCTAGGTCTCTGGTGCATTCTAGAGGGTCCCCCAACATCCTATTTCCTGAGGTTGCCTGTTCCCATTCTTTCTGCTGACCCTCAGGGCTTCAGGCCTTTTTCTTCACCCAATACCAGATCAGATTCCTCTCTCCCTCCACACTCCACCTCTCCCATCCACTTTCCCTCCCAGGTCTCTCCCTACCTCCCCATTTGTGATTGCTTTCTTCTCTCTCCCAAGTGGGACTGAGGGATTCCCACTTGGACACTTCAGCTTGTTGACCTTTTTGAGTTCAGTGGACTGTATTTTGGGTATTCTATACATTTTTTTTTTTTTTTTGCTAAATCCACTTATTAGTGAGTACATACCATGCATGCCTTTTTGGATCTGAGTTACCTCACTCAGGATGATATTTTCTAGTTCCATCCATTTGCCTGCAAAACTCAGGATGTCCTCATTCTTAATAGCTAATTAGTATTCCATTGTGTAAATGAACCACATTTTCAGCATCCATTCTTCTGTTGTGGGACATCTAGGTTGTTTCCAGCTTCTGTCTATCACAAATAAGGCCACTATGAACATAGTGGAACATGTGCCCCTGTGGCATGGTGGGGCATCTTTTGGGTATATTCCCAAGAACTGGGTCTTCAGGTAGATCTATTTCCAATTTCCTGAGGAACTTCCAGATTGATTTCCAGAGTGGTTGTACCAGTTTGCAATCCCACCAGCAATGGAGGAGTGTTCCTCTTTCTCCACAGCCTCTCCAACATGTGTTGCCACCTGAGGTCTTGATCTTAGTCATTCTAATTGGTGTAAAGTGGAATCTCTGGGTCGCTTTGATTTGCATTTCTCTGATCACTAAGGACTTTGAACATTTCTTTAGGTGCTTCTCAGCCATTTGAGATTCCTCTGTTGTGAATTCTTGGTTTAGTTCTATACTCCATTTTTTGTTTGAGTTGTTTGGTTTTTTGGTGATTAACTTCTTGAGTTCTTTATATTAGCCCTCTATCGGATGTGAGGTTAGTGAAGATTTTTTCCCAATCTGTAGGTTGCTGATTTGTCTTATCAACTATGTCCTTTGCCTTACAGAAGCTTTCTAGTTTCATGAGGTCCCATTATCAATTCTTGATCTTAGAGCATGAGTGTTCTGTTTAGGAAATTTCCCTCTGTGCCAATGAGTTCAAGATTCTTTCCCAGTTTCTCTTCTATTAGATTCAGTGTATCTGGTTTGATGTTGAGGTCCTTGATCCACTTGGACTTGAGCTTTGTACAAGGTGACAAATATGGGTCTATTTTCATTCTTCTACATACAGACAGTCAGTTAGACCAGCACCATTTATTGAAGATGCTTTCTTTTTTTCCACTGTATATTTTTAGTATCTTTGTCAAAAATCAAGTGACTATAAGTATGTGGTTTTATTTCTGAGTCTTCAATTCTATTCCATTGATCAACACATCTGTCACTGTACCAATACCATGCAGTTTTCTTTATCACTATTGCTCTGTAGTAAAACTTGAGGTCAGAGATGGTGACTAGTGAGGGATGGGGTTGCCATCCCACAGTCACATCGTTGACCCATAATTGTTCCTGTTTGAAAGAAATACAGGGATGGAAGTGAAGAGGAGCCTGAGGAAAAGGAAGTCCAGCAACAGGCCCAAAGTGGGATCTAGCTCAAGGGGAGGTCCCAAGGCTTGACACTATTACTGAGGCTATGGAGCACTCACAAAATGGGACCTATCATGACTGCCCTCTGAAAGATCCACGAAGCAGCTGAAAGAGTCAGATGCAGATATTTGCTCCCAACCAATGGAGAGAAGCAGCTGATCCCTGTTGTTGAATTAGGGAATGCTGAAAGAAGCTGAGGAGAAGGGAGATCCTGTAGGAGGACCAGCAATCCATTAATCTGGACCCCCCAAGATCTCTCAAACCCTGGACCACCAAATAGACAGCATACACCAGCTGATATGAGGCCCCCCAACACACATACAGTAGAGGACTGCAGGGTCTGTGTTCATTCAGAGATGATACACCTAACCCTCAAGAGACTAGAGGCCCCAGGGAGTTTAGGGGTCAGGTGGAGTGGAGGAGTAGGGGCATCCACATGGAGACAGGGTGGGGAGGGGAGGGGAGGAGGTGTGGGATGTGGAGCAGTAGGAGGGTGGATGTGGTATAAAAAATAAATTAAAATAAATAAATAAAATGAAAATTAAAAAAACCAATATGCCGATAAAATACACATAACATAATATTTGCCATCTTGACCATTTTAAGCATCCAGTTTAGTATCATTAAGAATATACAAATTATTAGGAATCAGATTTTTGCAACTTGCACAAAACTGAAACTCTACCCATTAAACAATGCTCGTTTTCACTCTCTCCACACAGCCTGGCAACACTCTTCTCTTTTCTACTTCACAAGTTGAACTACTCTAGCCTTTGTATAATAGGATCCTGTAGTTGTCTCATAGCTGGTGTGTTTCAGTTAACATGACATCCTTAAGTTTCAATGATATTGTAGAACCCAGGCTTCATGCAGCCTCATCTAGGTCCTTTGCTCCTGGCACACCATGCCTTTCCACTCAAGGCTGGGTAATATTCCATTGCATTATTGTGTCACATCTTGTTCATCTGCTTACCAGCGAATGAACCCTTGGCTTGTTTTGACCTTTGATTACTGTGGATAATGATGCGGCAACCTAAGTGTGTAAAGATCTCCATAAAAATCACGCTTGCCTGGGATGGAGAGATGACTCAGCAGACAAGAGTGTTTTCTGTTATTCCAGAAGATTCAAGTTTGGAGCTCAGTATGTAAGCTGCGTGGCTCACAAATGTCTGCGGTTCCAGCTCCATTGGACCTGATGCCTGTTTCTGGTCCCTTAGGGCACCAACACACAAAGGGCAGACACTCAGACACACAAGATGCATAAAATAAGAGTAAAGTGTCTTTTAAATGTTGTCCTTGGCTAGCATGTGAAAAAACCCAGGCTTGATCTCCTGTACCTAAAAAACAGACCTCCTGCTTCTGAAATAAGCTAGGCTCAGAAGGATGTATTTGCACACTTTCTCTGATAGGTGGAATCCAGGGAAGGGAAAAATACATAAAATACATAAAAATGGACATCAGTCTATGAGTGAATAGAAAGGGACTTGGAGGAGGAGTAAAAAGAGAGTATTATGGGTGTGAATATAATCAAAGTTTATAACAAACATCCAGGAAGGAAATGTCATAGTAAAACCTATTATTTTGTGCAATTAATATTTGCCAACAGTGCTTACAATTTTTACTTTCAATTCCTTTATGTCCCTTTTCTTAATGTTTCAGCTTTATTGAGATAAAAATCATAAAATCATATCATTAAGTTCATTATGTTATAAAAGGATTTCTTTATTTTTATTTTATGTGTATGAATGCTTGCCTGAATATATATATATGTGTGTGTGTGTGTGTGTGTGTGTGTGTGTGTGTGTCTTTGTGTGTGAACTGTGTGTTGCCTGTTTCCAAGGAGATATCAGAGTCCCTGGAACTGGAGGTAAAGGTTTATTTATTTGTTTGTTTTTATTTTATGTCTTCTTTCACTTTTATATGTATGTGTGTTTTGCTTGCACGTACATGTGTGCGCACGCTCGTGTGTGTGTGTGTGTGTGTGTGTGTGTGTGTGTGTGTATGTGTGTGTGTGTGTGATGTGTATACACCAAATGGGCAGTGCCCACGGAAGCCAAAAGAAGATGTCAGATCCTCTGGAACTGGAATTGTAGAAAGTTATGGATGCCGGGAACAAAATCTGGGTCCTCTACAAGAACAGCTGATGCTTTTCATCACTAAGCCCTCTCATTCCCTCGGTTCACTGTTTTTTTTTTTTTAAATCTCAGAAATGGAAGGTATAAGAGCCTTATATCACCATAATAAGGCTCAGAGACCAGCATTAGAATGAAAAGGATTCATCTTCCATTTCCTCAGGGCGATGTTTTGACAGTCTCCATTGCTAATCAATCAAAGATGTTCATTCTGAGAAGACCAGAGAGCCTGTGTGTGAAGCTATCTGGGGTCAGTGAAATGAAGAATATCTAGTCCTAGGTATCAGAAATCCCACTTCCCTAGACACTAAAGACGAAAACTGACAGTAGAATATGGTCATAGACATAGAACTTTCCCTAAAGGGGCCATAGCTACATGGTTCAACTGGAAGAATCTTGGCTAGAGTTGGAACGTATCTTCTCCAGTCTTCATTAGAGGGATATCCTTATTGAAACCTGTGCTGGTGAGTTTTTAAGACTGTGAAATCAGCAGTAATTATTCACTGAGAATTTGAGGTTTTTCTTATCTAAGGAAATGTATCCCATCACTTTAGATGTGGCAGAAATAGACCAACTAGAAAAGAACTTTGGAGTTACTAAGAGACCAAATCTCCCTAAGAGGAGGAGTTAAAGACTGGTCTTTAGTGGCCACCAAGCTCTGTGCTCCCATGCCCCCTTGGACTATGCTATTTACCACCTTGTCTGTGTTTTCTCTTTGCCTGTTGCTCAATCATCTCAAAGTCCAATTCTCTCCCTCACTATCTAATCTGGCAGTTGGCTACTCATGTCATTTATGAATCCAAGCCTACTACTTCTTTCACTGACTTTATCTCCTAGCAAAGCTGTTGGCCTTACAAGGGAAGGGCTCTGTGTGCCAGAAGCAGGTCTCTCAGATGAGGAAGTACAAAGCCTGGATTCTGGGGGTAGATGTGTCTCTGACCACAAGATGGAGAAGAACTAGTTTCCCAGATGCCATCTCCCCAGTGTGTAAAATGGACTTAAAAATGACACCCTATCCGCTTTGCTGGGCCATTGCCTAGCTCAGATGGTACCATCTAAATGAGACCTCTAAAAACAACGAAACCCTTCCTAACTACAAAGTGATGTCAATGCTACCTCACCAGAGCAGTGCTCCTGTGGTACACATGAGCAATCATGAACACACACACACACACATACGCACGCACATACACAT
Source organism: Mastomys coucha (assembly GCF_008632895.1). Lineage (NCBI taxonomy): Eukaryota > Metazoa > Chordata > Mammalia > Rodentia > Muridae > Mastomys > Mastomys coucha. The sequence goes on from NW_022196900.1 coordinate 10,522,020, forward strand.
ACACATGCACACACAGGCATGCTTAAGAATCAGAAAATATCCCTCCTTAACTCTGTCTCTAATAACTAGATGACATTACTTGCAGGAGATAGCATTTGTTGAGCACATACTCCTTACAAGGGCTTCTCTAAACACAGCGCAGAATGCTGCGCTGTTTCATCCACCAGTGGTGTAAGTATCTTGTCCAGTGGTATCTGAAATGCAAGCCATCTTAGATCATAAAATATTCTCCTTTCCTAAAAATACTGCTGGTATAGACTCTGCCTCGGCCCTTACCTAAGAATCTTCACAGTGCTGGCCTGAGTGGACGAAGCAGGGTGGGCCTAACGTCCCTCCCCATACCCTCCCACTGTAGGATTACTTCATTATGTCTTAGTGCTCTTAGCAATGAAGAATGTCACTTGGACCTGACTCAGGATGGATTTCTTTGAAGGCCAAAGGCTCACACTGGCCAGAGAGAGGCCCCTCAGGCATTTGCTCACCACAATGTCACTTTCATACCCACTGCCTTTTTAAAGAACCAGCCGTACATTTTCTTGGTAAGACAATGTAAAAAAAAAGTATATATATATGTATATATATATATGTATATATATATGTGTGTGTATATATATGTGTGTGTGTATGTGCATATATATACATATATACACATATATACACATATATATGTGTGTGTGTCTATGTATGTATATGAGTGTATATGCAATACTGAAAATGGACTCACAGAGTATATTGATATATTTCTTCTTATTTACTAAACAATAATAAAGAGAAGCTGTGAATCTGACAGGGAGCAGGGGGACATGGGAGGGGTTGGAGGGAGGAAAAGAAGAGAATAACAATAAAATTAAAACAAAAATTTTGATTATGTAAAGAATTTGAATATTGACATCAGGTAGAACTTGTTTCAAATTCTAGATCACAGTTCTTTGGTTGTGTAACTTTGGAGAAAAATCACTAACTTTTCTAGACAGTATTAGCAAAGGATGGTTAAAAAAAAACTACAATGTTGGAGAATTTAGTTCAATAGTGGCTCAAAGGGTTAACATAATGCCTGATAAAAGAGCTAATGCCATGAGAATGGCAGGTGTGGCCATCAAACTCAGGATGGATCCTTTGTCCCCTCCATAGGCTCCAAATCCCCCTCTCCAAAGAAAAGTTACTCTTAAAAACCTTCTCTGGTATCCAATATCATTATGGCTGGCATCCTTTCTTTCAGAATCCTCCTATCTGAGTACAACCTTCCCAAGATCTTTTCCATGTCACTTGGACAAGAATTAAGTTGGGTCTGAATCCATCTCAGAGTTTCATAGTCGCACCCCCAAAGATGTCCCTCGAAGGGCAGTGAGGAACTGTAAATAAGTACAACCCACCCTCCTCCACACACACCAACATGAACTAACAGAAGGAGACAGAAAGGGGAGAAGCAGGTTTGTCGAGGGGGAGGGGTGACCATGAATTTAAGCCATTCATCTGTGCTTCTGAGTCACAAGATGACTGAGCAGCAGAAAGGCCACCTGTCCACCCTGCCACCCTGCCAAGCAGGCAGACAGGTTGACTTCTGCCACAGCAAGGGCACCACCACATCACCAGGAGAGTGCAGCCAGACGGCGTGGACACAGCCTGGGCAGCACAGAGATTTCCAGGCCTGCCTCGTGCCCTGCTGCCCCGTCTCATGGGGTGTAACATGAGGCTGGAACAAGCTGTCTCTGTGGCAGGGAGCCAGGGAGCATTTGCTTCCCACACTGCACCCAGCTTGAGGAGCACGTGGAATGACCATGACCTGGAGGCCATTCCCTTGCTCCAGCAGCACCTGGTGTGGGGAAGAGAGGAGGAGTTGTCATCTTTGAAATCAACCCGTTTCCCATCCCAGACCTGGGGCGGGGCCAGCCTGCTCCTTTTGCTACTCCTCTAGGTGCCTTGTACTAGCATCACTTGCCAAGAGAGAATCTAGTTCCTTGGATTCCAAGGAGGAAGGTTAAAACTGTCACTCCAGACAGTGTGAAGACTAAAAAGGTCAGTTATTACGAGATCAACATGTTCATCAGTGTCCCAGTCAGAGAAAACAAAATGGCTTTCTCAGAGCTCCTGCTAACCCCGTAGGAAGGTAAGCATGCCAGCCACGTCTCAGGGCCTCAGCCTCTCCTCCAAACCATCTCCCAGATGGCAAGATGCACATTCTCACACTCCCACTGCCTAGAAGGTGAGGAGGATAGCTGCCTGCAGTGCTTCTGCCAAAGACCCTGTTAGGTCTTTAGGGAGGTCTGCTAGGGAGGGAAGGCCATGTCACAGATGCAGACGGAGCTCAGAGCTCAGCGTCACACAACTTGTTGGTTTAGATCCAGAGGGAACTGATTCAGATTTCCATTCCAGAATCTCCACAAGGGGCAGCTGTATTCCCTCGAGTTTGGGGAAGTTGCCAGTGTGTGTGTGTGTGTGTGTGTGTGTGTGTGTGTGTGTGTGTTTTATACACACACTTTGCACTTTTAAACAAACTTTGCATCTTTAAACAAGTTAACTTACTGAGCGGCAGATCAGGGCTAACTGCTCTGCTAGCAACCAGCCACTCGCAGAAGCCTTGAGAGTTCCTGTCTCCAGAGGGTGGCCTCCTCTGTGAGCATTGTGGTATTACAGGGACATTTTAATTTCTCTCTTTAGTGCTCACTAAGGTTGGAGGAGGAGGATCCCAGGAGAAACAGGAAGCGGTTTGCCAGTGAGCTCAGAGAAAGGTGATCAATTTCTGAGACAGTGGGAAGGAATAAGAATGAGGGACCTGTGAGAAGAGTCGGGAGTTTAGACTGCACACTCACTCATGTGTGTATGTGGTGTGCATGTGTGTGCATGCGTGTGTGTGTGTGTGTGTGTGTGTGCGCGCGCGCGTGCGCGCGCGCGCGCGCACGATGGAAGGTGGAGGGTGATGCATGTTGAGATATGATGAAGAAATGACGAAGAACAGTATTTGCATGGCTCTATTTCCCTCTTCTCCCCTGTGACTATGAGAATCAACCAGGAACTAGCATCTCTTTACCTTCAGATGGTATAACTTCATTTTCTTGAGCTAGACATGGCCAAAAGCCATAGAGTCATGTGGTAATTGAAGAAGCTACAAAATTTATGAAGCCTAGTACAAAATAAAATAGTGGGGCTCTCGTTGAAAAAGAAGAGGAATGTGGTGCTATTAAGGACAGTAAACTAATGCTAGGAGATGACTCAGCTGGTCACCCTGCCGTGAGAACCTGAGCTCAGTCCCCAGAACTCATGTAAAAGGCTGGGTATAGTATTGGTTTTTAGGCACATGCTTGTCTTCTGATGATAGAGAGAAAGGGTATGGATTTGGGTGGGAGGTGTGGGGAGAGGATTTAGTTCATCTGGAAAAACTGCTTTCCAAGAATTGCTGCAAAGACATTTGGTTGCAGCCAGGCGGTGGTGGCATACGCCTTTAATCCCAGCACTTGGGAGGCAGAGGCAGGTAGTTTCTGAGTTCGAGGCCAGTCTGGTCTACAGAGTGAGTTTCTGGCTACACAGAGAAACCCTGTCCCAAAAAAAACCCCCAACAACAACAAAAAAAGATATTTGGCTACCCTAAGGTTGCTAACATTGACCCCACAAGCTAGCAAAGCCTGACTATAGTGTGCTTGGAACAATTCCCAAGTAGGGGCCCTTGGGACACAAAACCAGGGCCTTGCCCATTTGAACAACTAAACATTGTCTTTACTGACACTCATCCCAGCAGAAGGTATGGTTACTTGCTGGTTATGTGGATATCTTCAAGCTGGGTAGCAGCTTTCCCCACTTCCACAGAGAAATAATTTGGACCTTAAACACATGGTACCAACCACAATCTTCAGACCAGGTTAAGAAGCTGAATAGAGTAGTAAAAATGACATTGGCCCAACCTAGCCAAGAAACAGAACTTTGCAGGCTAGAAAGCCAATTATTACACCCTGATTTATTGATTTGTGTGTGTGTGTCTGTGTGATTTACGTAAAGCACTACTGTGCTGCCTGTTTGCCAACCATGACGTCACTTGCTACCCAAACAGAATGACCTGGGGAAACAGATGAAACAATGGGTCATTGATCTTAAGGACCTGATGACTGAGTACCTTCTGATTGCTCATCCACCCCATCTTGTAGCTTTAGAGTATAAAACGAGAATATAGCCGGGCGGTGGTGGCGCACGCCTTTAGTCCCCAGCACTTGGGAGGCAGAGGCAGGTGGATTTCTGAGTTTGAGGCCAGCCTGGTCTACAGAGTGA
>NW_022196900.1:10526418-10573218 GCF_008632895.1 Mastomys coucha
AAAAAAAACCAAAAAAAAAAACCGAGAATATAAACTGGACCTGGGAGCAAGGCCTTTCAGAGAACCTATCCTAGTTCGTGGTTCCAGGCAAGCGCTCGCAGCTTCCTGCTCCAGCTGATATGCTTGCCACCTTCGGCCATGCTGTTCTGACCATCATGAACTCTTATCCCCCTGGAACCCTAAGTCAAAATCAACTCCTTCTTCTTTAAGTTAGGCATGGTATTTTATCACAGCAACAGAAAAGTAACCAATACCTAGCTCGAATGGCAAGCTTGGTCTGCCTGTATGATCAGCAGCTCTCCACAAATCCTTACTTAAGACTCTCCCTGAACTCCCATCTGTTGATGAAAGCCTGTACTTCTAGACATGGCCAAGAGTCCATGCAAACACAGTATCAAGGAGTGACAGACACATGCCTTCTCCATAATGTTGTTGACACGCATGTGCTATTATCCCATTGAACTCCTGTTGCTGGTCTTGCTTTCTGAAATGGCACTCTGTAGATCAGCCTCGTCTCAAACAGAGATCTGCCTTCCTCTGCCACTGGAAGGCTGGGATTAAAGGTGTGCGCCACCACCACCAGCAGAACTTTTTTAAACACAAATTCAAATATGTTTTCAAGATGCCAACAGCAGAGCATAAAACAAACACTGAACATTTCTGAATGTGGATCCCTGAGTGATTACACAGGTAAAAAAAAAAAAAAAAAAAAAAAAAAAAAACCATAAGGCAAGGGTAAGCAACTGCTTCCTGACTGGACCTGAGGCTCATTCTCAGGGAGAGAATAAATGTTCTTTTTTCTTTTTTTCTCTAGAAAATGCAGGCACAGATATCTGCCTTCATAGACTTATGAGTACTGAGTGCATTACGACTTTATACATTGTTAGTTATGATATAGATGGAGGTAAAAATAGAAGAAAAAAAGAGCATCGAAAGAGAAAACAAGTCCCTTCAAGTAACAGACGCCATTGTAATGGATGGAGGACACCATTCCTCCTTCCTTGTTGACCTCAAGGAACTCACACATGTAACAGAGTGATGAGCTTGTTGTGGTAAGTGGTGTAAGACAGGTAGGTAGGCCAGAGGCTGTAAAGAGACTGCATTCGATATCACCTGAGGGTCAGACAGTCATTACACACCGGGCAGGTCCTACTGGGGAAATGTTGTGACCTACTCTGCCCTCTAGAGGGAGCTCAAGGTCTTCTCCGCTGATATCTGTGAGAAGAGTAGGCACCTTAGAATTGGCTTAAGGCGGGAGGGTGGCCCCATCCCTCAACTGAGGGCCGTGCTTTATCCACTGGATATGATCTCTACAGGTTCTATCTCCCCTTTGTTGGGTATTTCGGCTAAAGTCCTTCCTGTTGGGTCCCTGGCATCTGGGACTTTCTAGTGGCCCTCCCCCACCTCTCCCCCCACACTTCCCCCCACCACTGTTACATACCTGCTTTCAAATTCCCAACCCTCTGTACTTCTCCTCTATCTCCTCCCATATCTAAACTGCCCCTCTTTCCCTCCCCCGCCCCAGATCCCTCTCTCCCTTTACTTCCCAGAGATTATTCTCTTCCCCTACTGAGTAGTACTGTATACCATCCATACTTTGGTGTGATCTTCTTTCTTCTTGGGTTTCATATGGTCTGTGAGTTGTATAGTGGTTATTCGAGCTTCTTTTTGGCTAAGAGCCACTTATCAGAGAGTGCATACCATGTGTGTTCTTTTGAGATTGGTTTACCTCACTCAGGATGATATTTTCTAGTTCCATCCATTTGCCTAAAAATTTCATAAATTCATTGTTTTTAATAGCTGAGTAGTATCCCATTGTGTAAATGCACCATGTTTTCTGTATCCATTACTCTGTTGAGGGACATCTGGGTTCTTTCCAGCTTCTGGCTATTATAAATAAGGCTACTATGAACATAGTGGAGCATGTGTCCTTGTTATATGTTAGAGCATCTTTTAGGTATATGCCCAGGAGTGGTGTAGCCACGTCCTCAGGTAGAACTATTTACAATTTTCTGAGGAACCGCCAGACTGATTTCCACAATGGTTGTACCAGCTTGCAATCCCACCAGCAATGGAGGAGTTCTCCCCTTTTTCCACAACCTCACCAGCATCTGCTTTCACCTGAGTTTTTGATCCTAGCCATTCTGACTGGTGTGAGGTGGAATCTCAGGGTTGTTTTGATTTGCACTTCCCTGATGATTAAGGATGCTGAACATTTCTTTAAGTGCTTCTCAGCCATTTGAAATTCCTCGGTTGAGAATTCTCTATTCAGCTCTGTACTCCATTTTTGATAGTATTATTCGGTTCTCTGGAGTCTAACTTCTTGAATTCTTTGTATATTTTGGATATTAGCCCTCTATCGGATATAGGATTGGTAAAGATCTTTTCCCAATCTGTGGATTGCCATTTTGTCCTATTGATGGTGTCCTTCACCTTACAGAAGCTTTTCAATTTTATGAGGTCCCATTTGTCAATTCTTGACCTTAGAGCATAAGCCACTAGTGTTCTGTTCAGGAAAATTTCCCCAATGACAATGTGTTCGAAGTTATTTTCCACTTTCTCTTCTATTAGATTCATCATACCCACCCACCTCAAAAATATTAATCCAGAATTCCTCCTGTCAAAAGGAAATGCAAGGACAAAGAGTGAATTAGAAACTGAAGGAAAGGCCATCCAGAGACTGCCCACCTCAGGGTCCATCCTATCTGCTGACACCAAACCCAGACACTATTGCTGATGCCAAGAAGTGCTTACTGACAGGAGCCCTGTATAGCTGTCTCCTGAGAGGCTCTGCCAGAGCCTGACCAACACAGATGCGAATATACACAGCCAATCATTGGACTTAGCACGGGAACCCCAATGTAGAAGTTAGGGCAAGGACTATAGGAGCTGAAGGGTTTGGCAACCTCATAAGAAGAACAACAATATCAACCAAGCAACCTCCCCCAACCAAAGCTCCCAGGTACTAAACCACCAACCAAAGAGTACATAGTAGGTACCCATGGCTCCAGCTGGATATGTAGCAGAGGATTGCCTTATCTGGCATCACCGGTAGGGAAGCCCCTTGGCCCTGGGGAGGCTTGATGACCCAGGATAGGGGAATGCTAGGCCACTGAAGTGGGAGTGGGTGGGTGGGTGCGGGAGCACCCTCATAGAGGCAGGGGGAGAGAGAAGTGAATAGGGAGGGGGCTTGTGGAGGAGAAACTGGGAAGGGGATAACATTTGAAATGAAAATAAATAAAATAATCAATAAAAAAACCAAAATAGTTGGCTTAAGGCCCTGGTGTCTGCTGGTCTTGGGAAATCTCTTCTTTCAGATGTTTGCTTTTGAATTGATCCCCACTTCGTTCCCATGGTGCTGGCACATGCAGGTGGCACATGCTGCTGCTAGTCTGGCTCTCCCTGCACCTTAAAAAAGCTGCTTTTCCACTTAGAAGACTAAGCAAGAACAATAGTGCAGCCTCTTGGGCAGAAAAAGACTCATCCAGGAAACTGTTTGAGCTTAAGACAGATCATAGCATGACTTGGGGTGAGGTTTCTTTTGTTGGGTTTGGTTGTTTAGTTTTGGTTTTGTAACTTGCTTTGTGTTGTTGTTGGTTTTGCTTGCTTTCTGAATTCTAAATGATGGTGTTTGCCAAGGTACTGAGAGAAAATGGCAGGATGGAGTTCAGAAGTTTGAGACTCAGACATGTCCACCACTCCACAGCCCACAGATGGTTCTAGACTTTGCTTTCACTAACGTTTCATGACCATACCCTGGATCGGAAGTTGCAAAACTCTCCTGAATCTTGGAAAATCATGCATGAGAGATGTTCTAAATTTCTCTTACTCACAAAAGCAACTATATTCCATTGGAAGATATTTCCCTGATTTCTAAATTAAGCCTCGTTTTCATCTCTTGCACCTTTTCCTCGTATTTGTAAACTTTTGGTTGTACAGTCTAGGATAGGAGTCCTAGGGTAGTTTCTGGCTATCTTGCTAGAAAGGAAGGAGTTCTGTAGAGTTGTCTCCCCCTCCCCCAAAGGGATACATGCTCTAAGTTTGATTTAAATGTAGTTTTCCCTTGTCAATTCATGAATCAAACTGTCTAGGGATGGTGTGAAGAAAGCCAGACCCAAAGGAAGCCGTGGCTAGGAAATTCACTTGTTTAACAAGGAATTTCAATTGGTTCCTTGCCGTATGGGTCAAAATGGCTGAGCCTATGCCTTCATGCCTTTTGTTTTTGTTTATATTTTTGTTTGCTGTGGAAGCTGATGCTGTTGGCTATCAGTGTTCTGAAACAACCCAGTCACTATACATGAGAAATGACTTCAAGGTGCTGCTGGACTGAAGAGGACACAGATCCAGCTTTACACAGAGTGCAATTCACTGAAAAGTGTGGTTTTACTCCCAGAGGTGTGATTTGAGGAAGCAGAAAGATCTGGTAAACTTTTACAGTTTGGATCAGAAAGAGGTATTTATTGGTTAGGACAAAGGTAACGTACCTATCAGTGATAGGTGGATAGATAGGTAGATAGATAGGTAGATAGATAGATAGATAGATAGATAGATAGGAGATTATTTTGGAGTTTTGGTTTCTTTTAAAAGCATATAAATATTATAAGAATATATTTGTGTTTTAATCTCAGGTTTGAGATATGGGGCTGCTTCAGATTTTTCACAGCAGCTGACTATGATTTGCCCATGCTGTAGCAAGGGTGTGATTTTACTAGTGGCAAATAGTTTCTGTGATTATGTAACATTTGGAATTCAAAGAACTTTTCAGGGATTATAAAAATGCTAGGGTGGGCATGTTGTTGTTGGGTTGGTTGATGGTTTCTGTTGGTCACAGTGGGTGTGTTAAGTAGCCATGCACAAAGAAGAAAGAAGGAATTAGATATCCTGATGGCCAAGGCCAAGATCAAACATGCCCCAAGAAACTCAACAGTCCTAATCAGCAGGAAGTAGTCTAAGGACAACATTGCCCCCTTTCCCTTCTATCCTTTTTTTTCCCTCTCCTTTCTAATGTTAAAGGGTTGAAAGGATGGAGAAGGGTGAAAGAAAGAAGAAGAATCCACAAAGTAGCAAAAGATGGTCTTCAATAGTTTCTGGAAAACTATATAGGAAAAAACTGCCTGTGGTTACAGAGGCAATGACAGTATTGTGATTCACCATGGCTCTGGTCATGTAAGGCTGAGTCCATACAACTAGCCACAAGGCAGTGCCTTGGATATTTGCCAAGCAGACTACCAGAAAGTAATATTGAAAGAACTTGCTTTGTATGCGGTGCTACATGGGGCAAATTGTCCCAGAGTAATTAGTGGAAATCTGGATATGACTCTCTCTGCATTCTCACCTCAGCCCCTATGTAAGTGGCTCAACTATGCTGAAGTCCAGGCCTCTTCTTAATAGTTTTTGCAATTAATATTATATCCTGCAGAAATTCCCATGAACCCATACAGCAAGCGAGTGTCCTCTTACATTGATTTCTAGCACAAATGTGGTTTTCTTTCTATGTTTCTATTCTATGGTTGAGACTGTGGAAATCTTGGTGTCCATATAGAAGAGGCTAGATGGTTATAGTGGTCAGCTTTTGCCCAGATATTTCCTTCTCATCTCCTTCTGAGGCTCACTCAGGGTTCAGAACATTGTCGCCTTCCTTAAATATTTCTGTCACACTTAGAATATAATACCAACTCCATAAGGGGCCTAAGTGAGCTTGCTCTGCCTCTCCCTTCTGATGGCTCTTCCTTCACTCTAACCCTACTCTCCTTAAATAGGCCAGATAGTGTATACCTCAGGGCCTCATAGCAGTTGCTGGTCTCCCTGTCTGGGAACTTACACTTTATATTTTCACAAGGTTCACTCACCCATCTCATTCACAGCCCTGTACAACTGTTATTCTAGAGATGCCTTCTTAATTCAATGTCAGAAGTAACTGACAAGCTGTCCACACATCTTAGGAGATTTGCCCCACTTTAATAGCACTCAGTGCTATCTAAGCTCGGTTGACCTGCCTGCCTCATAGAATGATGCTCTTCCTGGTGGAAAAGCTGGGAACAGAACTGTGGCCACTTTGCTCTAATGCTGCCACTCCCCTTTGCCTGCCTGATAGAGGTAAAGTTCTTTGATATGAGAGAGGGCCTGAGTGTCCAGATGTGGTCCAGGGATGTCTCCTCCTCTTATAGGAATAGGTCTAATTGATAGGCCATCAATTAGCATTTCTCCTGCAACCTAAAACTTTTATTACAGGTGTACATTTCCTGCTCTTTTTAACAAGTCTGGTCAGTAGCTATGTATCCTCGAGTGGCCCTTTATAGTCTAAATTCTACTTTGCATACCTCAGTATTTCCTAAGCAACTTTAGCAGATTCTACTGTTCTTACTTCCTTTTATGTCAGCAGAAATGCTGACACCTAAGGGATTCTGCAAGCACATCACTGGGTTGAGACTGTCACTCACTCAGAACCAGGTTTGCATGGTTGCTTCTCGGAAAATACTTGAGACTGGCCGAAAACATCACTTGGGAACTTTGAACTTTTTTTTTTTTTTAAATCAATATGCCTTCCAATTATTAAATAAATTGCCTGTAGCAATATAGCTTTCACACATCCACAAAGACAGAAAAAGAGAAGACAGCAGAGACATCCTGCTGTCCCACATGCTCATGAGGTAGGTGGCAAATGTCCCCTGCTTTTTCTGCCCCTAGCTGGGCAACGACCTCCATGTGTGACAGTCAAGTTGCCACAGTCCCCAGCAGAGTCAAAGCAACTCTAGGTGGGCTTCAGGTGACAGGTACAAAGCCTGCTCTTTCGCTCACTCAGGACCTCATCTCCCTTTTTGGTAGCAGGAGGCAAAGCAACTTCCAAGGTAACGCCAACACTTTCCCAGGCAGGCGCTGGTATGGCCCTGTGGAATGTATAGAGGCCCTGAGAACTGGGCTCAGCATCCATCCGACATTCAGCTCTTTTCCTTACTGCTCTCAAGCTGGGCTTTGCTTTTCAGAACTTGGTTTTTGTCCTTTTTGTTTTAGAATCTTGGTCTCAAAGGCTGAAGGCAGTATATTATCTACTAGGTCACACAGCTCGTAAGAGAGAAGGATGTCTGTGTTGGGCATGTTAGCATTAACCAAGACCTGAGCTTGGAATTCTAATGGCATTCTTGACACAGCACCCAAAGAAGTAGAGCCTGGCCACACAAGGGCTTATTGCAGCTGAGTCAGTGAGTCTCACGCCGAGGCGGGGCGCTAGTGCTCCTTGTGCTCCGCTCCATGGATACTTCCCAGATGGTGTCTGTTGGCCCTGTGCCACTACCTCCGCTTGCATCCTATCAGTCTTAGAGCAGGGATGGGGTACAGCCTAGTATTACGTGAATCTAAAGGTACCCAAGATTTTACACAGAGCCTAATATTTGAGAACTGAGGGTTATCTAAATACCTGGAAGCACTTTCTTGGAATGCTAAAATGGAGCAGCGAGATTTTTTTTTTAGCCTCAGGGGCTGGGAGAGGGAAGTTTGTTTGTCTGCTTCTTATTTACTGGAATTTTAATACTGAGAGGGTATATGCAAAGGCTGAGGGCACCATGCCATCTTCACAGAACAAGACCCTAATGGCTACCTGACATACAAGAAACTGTAAGAACACATGTTAAGGACTGAGGAAATTCTGCTAAGGTGCTAAACTAAGTTAACTGTTTAACTCCCTGATCAGTCATCATCCAGGGCCTCTGTCTTGATTTTATTGGCTCCCTGCCGGGCCAATGCCAAGATAGTGTGGTTGATGGCCACCATCTCCACAGGAAGCTGGGTGATGGAGACATTCCCCAGTGCTGGGTCTGTGTAGAAGCTGTGGCTGTAGAGGAAGATGTTGGAAAAGTGTTGGTACTGTTCCCATATGAGCTTCCTCCGAAGCTGTACCTCCTTCCAAAGTTATCACTATGCTCTTGATCAAGATGGTCCAAAGTTTCTAATGCACGAAGAATTTCATGTTTGGTCATCCCAGGACGCCGAAGCCATTGGAGCAGATTTATCTGTTCTATGGTAAATCTGGGTTCAGCTGTATAGTAAAACATGGTTTCCAGCAAAACCACTGGAAAGGAGCTGAGCATACTTTACATGAGGCAAACCAATGGCCTTTCCAAAGAGAGCCGGGCTTATTTACCATTTTTGGAAATCCAGCTGAGTTCTCTGCACCCAGCTCAGCCCCCTCCCCAGAGGCTGAGGAGGGCTCCAGGCCCTTGCAGGAAGAGCAGAGGAAGGAGGGGAGGCTCCCAGTCTCCCTCGAACTTTGAACTTATAAAAGTTGGGTTCCTTCGCCCTTCTTCCCATAATCCTGAAACTCCTTACTACGTGGAGTATGCTAAAACACACCTTTGAACATATTTGTAATTGGAATGTAGCTTGTGAAGGATGTGATCTTAACATATATCTGGTTCTTTTGTCCCTATGTAAAGCTGTTAAAAGCCAGGAATTGGGTAAGACTTTTATAATTGAAAGCAACTTCAAAGCTGAGTGATGGTGGTGCACACCTTTAGTTCCATCACTTGGAAGGCAAGAGGCAAGCAGATCTGTGAGTTCAAGGCCAGTCTGGGGAGGAGGGGAGTTCCAGGACAGCCAGGGCTACAAAGAAAAACTCTTGTCTCAAACAAACAAACAAGCAAACAGACAACTCCAATTAAGCAGTTATACATTGACAAAATTCATCAATAGACTCTTGCAGCCATAAGATGTGACTGATTGTATCACTGATCATTATCTGGCTAGGTTTTCAAACCTTTCCTCTTCTCTCCTCCTTTCCCCTAACTCTGTCCTTTCATATAAAACAATCACTGGAGAAGGTATGAACCACCCAATGGACATGATCACAGTGTCTCCGTGACCTTTTAGGAAGGCTTCCAGAGATGACTTGAAATTTCATGACAAGAGGCAAAACCAGGCTTTACATTTTTGCAGATTCAAAAAACCACTACACTGAAGCTCTTACAGAAATAAGGATTGAAAACCAGAGCTTCCTCAGCAGGATGATCAGGTGTAAACAGTGCTGACTTGCCAATCAGGTGTTAAAGTCGGTCTTAGAAGGTACCCAAATCTGTCCCTTTCCACCGAGAAACCTCTTGCAACTGGCTTTCTGGCAGTTAAGCAAGGCTGGGTGTTTAGTTCTGGCCATTTACAGTCTGAAACAAAGATCTGTTTATCTCTTTTAGCCTTAAGTAATTGACCATGAAAGCTTCGTGTTCCTGATAAGACAGTTGGAGCAGAGTGGAAGGAACGCTCTGTGATAGCCGCCAGCAGCTACACGAACCGGGTCTCCTGAAGAGAGGAAGGGACCTGGGAAAATAGGGGAATCGGACGGCGAGAGGAATAAGGAGACTGAGTCATGGTTTCTAATCAAGGACTGATGTGTACTGAGAAATAAATAGGCAGGGAAAACCCTTCCCCCAGTCAGCCAGGATCTTGTGGCCAAATTACTACTAACTTGATGTTCGGTCCTGGAAGCAGGTGATTCGAACTCAGGACCTTTGGAAGAGCAGTCAGTGCTCTTACCTCCTGAGCCATCTTGCCAGCCCACAATTCTTAATTTTAATGTGTGTCTGCATTAGTATGAAAATTAATGATTTTAGTGTGACAATAAGGAATTTGACTGAAACAGCTCTTACCATGGTTCTATTTGTTAAAAATCAGTGGTTAATATTTTAATTCTTCCAAGGATCTTCTAGGTCAAAGACTGGAGTGTATTCCTGCAGACTGGGACATTTAGCTATCAGTCCAACAAGACAGACAGGCAGACAGACAGAAAGGAAGGAAGGAAGGAATAAAAAGTTTGGATCATCTGTTTCTAACATTATATAAGCATTCATTAAGATGAAAGTGCTAGGGCTGGAGAGATGGCTCAGCGGTTAAGAGCACTGACTGCTCTTCCGAAGGTCCTGAGTTCAAATCCCAGCAACCACATGGTGGCTCACAACCATCCCTAATGAGATCTGATGCCCTCTTCTGGAGTGTCTAAAAACAGCTACAGTGTATTTACATATAATAAATAAAGAAATCTTAAAAAATTAAAAAAAAATAGTGCTAAACTAAATTTTACCTGTGGTTGTTTGATGCATTTCCTTAAAGAATAATATATAATCTATAATCTTTCAGTCATGACACACAGATGTTATTGTTTTTAATTATGTAACTTTAAAGACGTGGACATTAGTATGGTTAGGATCCTAGCCCCAAATGTATGTGCTAGAAGCTTGGCTACTAGTCTTTGTCACTCGGGGATGGGGGATACTTCTAGAGAATTGTCCTCAGGGGGAAAAGTTAGGCAGCTGCGAGTGTGCCTGTTGAAGGGATAGCAGGACTCCTTAGGCAGCTGCGAGTGTGCCTGTTGAAGGGATAGCTGGACCCCTTAGGCAGCTGTGAGTGTGCCTGTTGAAGGGATAGCTGGACCCCTTAGGCAGCTGCGAGTGTGCCTGTTAAAGGGGTAGCGGGACTCCAGGGTGCTCTCATTCTTCTGGCTGCCATGCAGTAAGCAGACCATTGTGTGTTACATTGCCACAGCGCCAAGACCACAGAGCTGACCAACCAGAGGCTAAACACTCTGAAACCATGAGCCTAAAGAAACTTTCTGCCTTTTGAAGTTTACCATGTGGAGTATTTTGTCTCAGTGATGGAAAGCTGTATTTTCCTTCTTTTGTTCAAAGAAGGAATACTCCACACGTGTGTTCTAAGGAGAAGCCAGAAGCTAGCCTCTTTCATCAAAATAGTCACAGGACAAGAAGCCCACCAGAAGCCAAACTTGCAGAGAAGCCTAATAGCTGTGCACTTTTGACATATTTGAACTACAGACATACCTCATTGAGAAGGACAAGAGGAATTGTATGGCGTGTTGTAGAGAGAAATCCACATATACTGGCTTGCTTGCCAAAGGGCACAGTACTAGTTTCTTCCCTGATTGGAGTAATACTAGAAAAAGAGGGCCTCACTTCTATAAATGATGTGCTACTAGGAAAATTGTGATTTTGTGTATTTTGCACACAGGTGCATTAAAATCGAATCTGATTTTTACAGAACACACACACACACACACACACACACACACACACGCCAACTGTATATATCTGTCCACTTAAAAGCTGATAACTGAGTTTTCTGTTTCTTAAAAAGAGTACTTTTAAAAATGTTATCTTTTGTTGTCTAAACAATGGATAAATACTACAGTGCACCCAGAGAATACAAATTTGACAGGATGGGTCTAATTCACCTTAGATGTCTGCCTCCTTTAGAAAAATTTATTTAATTGCTAACATAATTTGATGGAGAGGAATTTTAATCAAAACGGATAATTGTGAGGTGTTTTTCTATTCATTACAATGCACTGTAAATTATAGCGAACACCACATGGTAAAACCTTGGGTAACTAATCCATATGAACCCTGAGGGTATATCAATCCTAGGTATATTTGCTGAGAACTTCTTATTAAAGGGAATAAATTTCCAGGTTGGAAAACCTTTAGAATGGGTGAAAAATTAATCAGAAGTGTGGTAAAACTAGAGAATAAAGGTACTTAATAAATTAGTGCTGCAGTGGTGATGTGTTGTGTCTTGCATGCTGTCATAGAGCAATTTCCTTGGAATTGAAACATCCCATCCAGGAGGCAAAAGAGAAGACTCAGGAGAGTCAGGAGGCAAACAAACTGCTTGTGTCTGGGGAAGCTGAAACTTGCGAGATTCCAGAAGGTTTCTTCCAAGCTTTAGAGAGGCAGGAAACGGCTGCGGTAGGAGGAGACTCTGACCAGCTAGCCTGCCTCCAAGTAGTACAGAGAGGCCCAGGAACATAACCTCCATCGTCTGTCCTGGGATGGGGTTTCTGGTGATGGAGCTGCTTTTGAGTCATCATCAGTACTCCTCTTGGTAACCCTGAAAAAAAAAAAAAAAAAAAAAAACCTCACTGGCTCACAAATATAACAGAGATAAAATACTGAAAGTTCAATTGACCAAGCTGGTTCTGGGGCTGGGAAACAAAGTAGTATGTTAGGGGTGGAAATTGTTTGCTTAGTTTGGGGCTATCTCAGACACCAGGCTTGGCTGAGGAAGAGAGAATAAGAGTGGCTACAGACCCTGGGTGGGGTACAATCAGGCCCACAAGTACTGACATCCCCCTTGGGTTCAAACTGAATCAAACAGTTTGAGCCGATCTCACCAAGTCCATGGGGTGGGGGGAAAGCACAAAGGTCTCATACAGGCAACCCAGGAGGAGAAAGCCAGACAATCAATAGAAATGATTAAACCTATTAGTGCTGTGTTAGCCTTTACTAATGGAATTTTAGTGTTCTCTTGGCTGTTTGATTCCAAAACTAATTTATACTCACTTAGAATGTTAGCCTTGGACCTTTAAGCAATCCTACCAAGATTACCTTCAATTTCCCACTATGTGTCACATTCTAGTGACCCTGCCCAACCTCTTTAAAAAGGTTCCATTAGAGAGATGGTGTAAACCTAAACCTTCTTTAGGGTTTTGCAGATTTTCAAAAGTATCTAAACAACATGCAGAGGTACTGTGATTCTTGCTTGACGCTACTGTCAACTTGCTGCAAATTATAATTGCCCAAGTAGGGAGCCTTACCTGAAGAGCTGCCCCGATTGCTTGATTGATGTGGGAAGACCCACCGCAAGTAAGTTCTGATGTGGGTGGCTCCTTATGGTAGCATTCCAGACAAAATAGAGCTTGGCAAAAAGGAGATTATTCACCTTACTTGGCCTTCCCTCTTGCTGGCTAGTTGATTGACCCTGATGCTACTGCTGCAGCTCACGTCACTGATACCAGAGCCAGCATTTCCAGACTTCTATCATTGACTAAGGACCAGCAGCAGTCTGGGAACATTTCAACTCCTAAGGGCCACATTGGGACTGCTGAGGCACCCACCCTTGTGGACTGAGCCACTGCTGGCTGACAATCCCTCAGGTGTGAGACAGGAACTGTAGGACTAACTATTCTGACAGCTGAGGCACCTAGGCTCAGAGACCAAGTAGCTGCTTAGTTTGCAGTCTCTTCAAGCTTGTGTTTCAGACAGCTGTCATTACTACTTTAACGTAGGCTGATTTAATTATCTTCACTATGTGTTCAGCCTGCCAGCTCTGCTTCTCTACAGCTAAGGCATGCACCCAAAGGAATGCAGACAGGAGATCCATCCACAGGGTGCAAGGACCAGGCACAGCTGTAAAATTCCAAAGAATATTACGGGCTGGTAATTTTATGATACCTGACGAAGTTAGTGAGAGAATCCAACCACAGCCTGTGCCTATAAATGTGAAGGAGCTGCAGCTAGACTCGGGGTTCCTGAGATATTGGTGTATTTTCACATACCATCTTGCCCAAGTTGCCCATCATTTGTAATCTTATAAAGAGAGATGCTATGTGGGGTTGTAAAGCTCAGGAGGTTTTTGACCAGGCTGAGATCTTTGTAGGGCTAGCTAAAGTGAAATGTGCCCTCACTGCCCAAAGGAGACAAAAGGTGTTGATGGAACACATCCATCCATCAACTTGCCCAGTAAGAGACTAACAGATGAATTATATAAACAGCATGGCTGTCAGTGAGGGATACAAATACTCCACCTGAGTGGACACTGCTATGGGCTGTCTACACGCATTTCCATGCAAGCTAGTAACAAGGAAGCCACTATCAGGGGTCTCACTGAACTCTGTGACAGGAGTGGGCGCTCACAGAGAATTGGCAGTGACACGGGTAATCATTGTGCAGTACTGGTGCACAGAACTGGGCTCAAGACAACCAAGTGCAGTGGTACTTCCAGTACCTTACAACCTACCTTACAACCTCCTGGGTCTGGGTTAGGTTTTGTTTTTTTTTTTCAATAGAGTTGCTGAAACAACAGGAAGGACGCTAAACAGATGGAAACAGGCTCTCCCAAAAGCTCTAAGGATGTTAAATGAAAACTGTCCCAGTGCCAGAAGCAGGCTAGCTCCCTATGTGCTGAGATACCCCTGGTGCCCCACAAACCTTCTAAGGCTATTATCACCATGGTTAGTGGCATTCAGGACCTAGATAGTAAACCCATATGACTGAAGACACCTCATGCTTTGGCTTTGGGACATGGAAGGTAAAGCTTGGACTAAGCTGGAAGCTCCCTCCTTACTGGTTGGTTTTCAACAAGATGGTTGGTATTTTGTGTACAGGCTTCTTGGGGAGAATTGTCACTAACATTTCTGCTTGGCTATGGCCCCTACATGCTGAAGTACAGAACACACAGAATGTGCCTACCTGTGTAGGAAGACATCAGGAGTACAATTCAGTTTTCCAACGGATTTAAGGCCAGCTCCATTGGAAGGAGTTCTTTTCAGGTATTGGAAGCCAGGGCAAAAGCCTGTGTCTGGAGAGGTCATAGGCACAGTGTGGGGACTCACAGGGAGTGCTTGATAAATGGATACGATATGCCTATCAAGATGCCTTCCAAACACTTACGCTTACACCCATGGCTCTCTGTTGCAGTTCTCTGAAATCAGTTATGGAAGGAAACTGGCTTCTGCAAGAGATGACATATAATACAGACTCCTAGCCACTGCTGAAGCTCCTGAGAACCAGTGACTATTGCTGTGGCATGGAGGCCCAATGCTTAGCCATAAACAGATATCTCTATCATCCTCTCCAAGGCTCAGAGAGTATTGTCAAACAGGAGGCTGGAGAGAATGATAAGAGCCAGAAGAGGTAGAGTCCTGTACAATACTGTTCTCCAAACTGAAACATTTCGTTAGAGAGGTGGGTGGAGGGTGGGGGCAGGGTCATCAGGTTCAGGAGGTAAACAAAGTTCCCTGTTTGGGAAATTTGAAACTTGGAAGACTTAGGAGCACCACTCTCCAGTTTATCAGAGCAGTAAACAACTCCCGGGATAGGAGCCTGGCCAGCAGAGCTGCTGAAAGATCTCTTAGACCAGCAAGCTGTGCAGAGAGCTCTAGGGATGCCAGGAAACCCCTCTCCTGAGTTGTCACTCACGTTGGGTGGGCTTCTCTGAGATGCAGCTGCTTTAGAAAAATTTCTTTTATATATGTGAGTACACTGTCGCTGTCTTCATTCACACCAGAAGGCAGCACTGGATCCCACTTCAGATGGTTGTGAGCCACCATGTGGTTGCTGGGAATTGAACTCAGGAGTTCTGGAAAAGCAGTGTTCTTAAATGCTGAGTCATCCTTCCAGTCCCTTTTAAGTCATTCTTACACCAGTAAGTAGCTCATCACCTGTACTCATGTTAGTGATCCTAATCAAAACTCATTGTTTCACTAAGTGCAATCACTTTGGCTTGTGGGTTCCATTTCTGTGGCTGATAAGGTTAATGGATGAGTGTGTATGTGTGTATGTGTGTTGTGTCTCCTCAGGAAAACTCTGCACACAACAGATATCATCCTAGTATCTGAACTGGACCCTCACTGTGTAATTTTCTAATATCATTTGCAATTTACAGAAACATTATATAAAATAAAACGATTTCCAACAAAAGTATCTTTGGAGAAATATCTGAAAACCCAAAAGCAAATGATAAATTTATCAAAAAGAACCAAGAACAGATGCCACAAGTAGGAACAGGATAGCTTTAAGCTGTAGAAAAAGAAGACGACAGAGATGCTACGTGAGGTGCTCTCTCCACTGTCATACACACACTTGTGTGTCCTACACTCTTACATCATCGTATGTCTCTTCTGTAAGCCCCCCTGCTGTGAAATCTACAGAATCAGAGTAGAAAACGCAAAGGATTGTCCATGTTCTACAAAAATAATTCATTTACTTGCTACAACCTGTTTTCCCATCGTAGATGGACTAAAAATCACCCATGTCCAGACTTCCCAGACCTGAGTCAATCTGAACCTTGTACACACTGGCTTTGCATCCTACTATCCTCAAACCCGAATGAACTAGCTTTCTTTTAGGTCCTTGAAAAGTCTATAGTAGTTGTTATTTCGAGACCATTGCATTGTCTGAAAAGCTTTTCCCGGGCTGACGTCTCCCATATATTTAATGTAAGTTCAGTTTAAAGCCATCCCCTCACTTCCTGGTCAATCTATCATACAACCCACTTCCTGCATGTCTCTTAGTCACTGCTGGAAATTCTTGTTTGCTGTTTCAGTTTCTGCCTCCATCTTCTTCCAGACCCCTCCATCAGGCGGTCTTCTATGTTTTACACATGGCTTTGTCTTACCTGATACCCAAGAGAGGAATAAAACACACACACAAAAAACAAGCATATCTATAATCCCAGCACTTAGAAGGTAAAGTTCTGAGCAACATATCAAGAACCTGTATAAAATTCAAAGAATTTAAAAAAAAAAGAAGAAGAAGAAGAAGATGAGGGAATTCTCTTCAGGAAGCCTTGGTGGAACCAGTACTTTCATTTTAACTGGTGTACTAATGCAGATACACTCAGTGGCTTCTTAAGCCTAATGATGCTAATTTAAATTCTGAAAGATGAGCAAGACTATTGGAGCTTTCCACTGCCCTCCATAACCTTCTTAGGGAATGAGAACCTCAGCTCTCTATAGCCCCTTGATCAGCACTTAAATGAGCCTTTGGCCCTGCCATAAAGTTCTTAGCTACCCTTCCCCACTCCTCAGACCTGCCTAACATCTCTGGGTCTGAACTTGTCCACCTGCAGAGCAAGGGTGATCAATCATTCACCCTCAATGCTTGTGGACACTATGGAAATATAAAAGCAAACACAATGTGACATCTGAACTGGGCAACCCCTTAAATTCTAATCTAATTATCCATCCTCATGAAGAGAGCTGCTGGCTGCTAGTTTAATAACTATTATCTGGGGACATTCATTTGTAAGATTCAAGAGAAAGAAGTTTCAAAAGTTAGTCCTGGAACAAGTTCAACAGGAGTCTTAGTTAATTTCCAGAATGAACAACTGGTTTTTGTTCAATTGGAGGCGGGGGTCATCTACGTAAGCTGAACTGCAAATCTCTAGAAGCCACAATGAAAAGCCAGTCTCTATTTTTAGCAGTGGTTAGGCTCACACAGCCACTGTGCATGTGTCAGCCACATGCCCTATGTCCCCATTAAACAGGATCACAAATATCTTACTAAAATATACAAATGTGGGCTAGGTAGATGGCTCAGTCGATAAAGTACGTGCCACATAAGGAAGAGGATTTGAGCTTGTTCTCCAGCACACAGGCAGAATGCCACATATCTACAACAGTGTAGTGGGGAAGCAGAGGCAGGGAATTGCCTGGAGCTTGCTGATTAGCCAGTCTAGCACAAACTGGTGAATTTTATGTTCATTGAGGCCCCCTGTCAGCAGAGAACAATTAAGAAAGACACCAGATGTCAACTTCTGGCCTCCATACAACTGCAGATACATGAACATATTCCCATACACATAAATGTGCCACCTCCCCCATACAATTAAAACATTTTAAATGTAAAAATATCCTCTCCCACGTGTACCCCTCAAGCTGTGAACATATAAGTCAGGAGGTTTTCACTTCGCAGACCATACTTGGTCTTCTACGCTGTAGTGTCATCAGTAAACAATGAAATGGGGGCAAAGCTTTAGGTAACAAATGTAGGGAGAAGGCTGTGCTCCTAGTATGGAGGTCACTCTCCTGTCTCCTTCTGAAATACCCACCTGCCAAGGACTCACACTATGGTAGAAATGTTCAACATTAACTTTGTATTTAACAGAAGCAACTAGACTTGGGTTATTCAGAAAGTGCACGTAGATTCTGTTGTGGCTTAAAGAAAGTCCTCCCTCATCAATAGCATTCTCCCCGCGTACACCACAGGTCTGGGAAAAGAAGTCACTGTATCACAGAAGAGCCAGATCACTGCCTCCAAGACAACTGACACAGCACGACTTTGACACTTTTATTACACCAGGTCAAGGAAAACAAATAGAATATGGCAACATGGTCCTGCCTTCTTTGGGCATATATTCTAAGCACACATCCATTCTTATACCGTGAGAAAGGAATTCGTTCAAAAGTATCTGACTGTTCACCATAACCTACCCTTAAAATCCTAGCTTAAGTCTTATACCACAGTGCACAAGAGTTTTGGCAGTCACGGGCTCTGTCACGAGGCAGACCTTGCAGACACAGAGAAGATAACTATCACTGGCATTCATACTCAGCGAGCAGGACAGACCGCAGGAGGCAGTCTGGCTGTGGAGAGGGACAGAGATCCAGACTCTGACAAACTGCTGCTTCTGCTGGGGGATTACCAGTCAGGGCTTTTCACTTGGTTGCCTTTCTACCCTGTCCCAGTGCCTTTACACTTGGCAACAATGAACAATGAAATACCTACAAGCAACCGTGTCTAAATAAAGAGTTCAGTGTGTGCCTCTCCCGGAAACAGCTAGTGGCAGAAGTGCATTTCTTGGCGCTCCTAGAGTAGGCTGGGATGAAAATTGTACCGTAGGCTGGAGAAGAGCCCAATGTGTTTCACAAGGTTGGGCTCCACCACATAGGCCCGCTCCCCCTTAGCTCTCAGCAGAGAGTACAGTGCCATGTCTTTGCCAAAGCCCTTGTGGCAGTACACCTGGGACAGGTAGGTGAGGGTCCTGCGGGCAGCAGGGGCAGGGAAGAGCATAGCCGGGGTGCAGCACTGAGAGGCAGGAACCACACTGTACAAGGAGGGACTCAGGCGCCGCAGTTCCAGGAAATAGTGTCGGCCCACCAGTTCCACCAGCCCCATGCTGTACAGACAGAAGAAGAGCATGACAGGCCAGCTGAAGCCCGGACGGCAGGCAAACCTCATGTATATCCAGGTTAGCACAGGCCCCAGCAGCATGCCCACACCAACCCATTCCAGGATCCGCATGGGCTCTGGGTTGATGTAGTGCTGAAGCCTCTCTGGGTGATAGAGCTTTAGATACAGGGCATCCTGGAGGTGTGGCTCAGAGAAGCGAGCACGCAATAGGTGCTCCAATACTGGGAAGATCTGTTCTTCTGGAATAGCATCATCCTCCACCATCAGGACATAGTCTGGATTGTAGGTCTGCAGCGAGGACTCCAGGCAATAAACATAGTCTTGTTTCTCTTTCTCAAAGGAGTTAGTTGAAGGGTCATCACCGTAATCATCTTCGGTGCCCTCGTAGCGGTTGGCCACAGGGACATACTTAGAGAGCAGCTTAGCATCAAAATGGCTCACACTCCGCTCCACATTGCACAGGAAGAGCTGGTGCCCCTCACACTGGGGGCCACACTGCTGCAGAAGCCGATGGAACTGGGAAACTACCTGTAACACGTAATGGAAGCCAGGCTGCCTATCCACGGTGATTATTGTGATCACCAGCCAGGGGCGGGGAGTGGCCTGCCAGACGATGGGTACAGACCCATTGGCAGAGGGCAGCTCTTCAAAGTAGTGAAGGGCAGCCTCCCCCTCCTTCAGGCTCTGCTGCAGGAAATCCTGACTCATCTGGTTTAGATGCCAATGGCGCAGGTAGAAGTATGAGTGGAGGAGCCGGTGGCAGGCCAGAGGGGCCAATAAGCCAAATGTCACCACAGTTAGAATGAAGAGCTGCACAGCTGTGCTGCCCCAGGAGAGTCGCCGAAGCCTCCGGAGAAGCATGGCAGCTGGAGAGGTTGACGTGGTCATGATGTCAACTTTTGGTCATGTCTGGTCCCAAGAACAAACCATCCTGGATCTCAGGCCAGAAGCATTAAGTCAAACCTAAAGAGAAAAGGTAGAATCAGAAAACAATACTTTAAAAAGCTCCAACAATGCAGCCCAGCACACACTGAATCAGAAATTCCAGTTTGAGGTCATGCAGACACTAGAGACTTGAGAAGAATTGTCTGTTGTGAGTGATTGTTTCCTTGCATTCTGTCCACCAGTGAGCCTTGCCATGCCCACCCTCCTTATGATTAGAGGTACCCAATACATTCAACCAACTCTCCATGCCTAAAGATGTGATATTAGCTTCACAGTGTCATAAAATAAGCAGCACTTGGTAAAACTATTATTTCGATTCACTTGCTACAAAGGCATGGATATTAATATAGGGTCACAAAACAAAAAAACCAACCAAACAAGAAAACCCAAGGCTCGACTCAGAAGAAACACACTGTCTGAGAAAGCTGCAGCATAAACGCATAGTACTTGACTGCATGATTTCTGAGATCCTTTTCTGCATATACCAACGGTGTGGCGGGGTGGGGGGAGGGAATACTTGGTGGTGCTTGTTATTTAATGTCATCTTTGATTTCTCTAATCTCATTTAGTCTAATCATTTAATTTTGATTGTCTTCCTAATTTATTTTGATAGGACTATCGTTAGAACCAGTAGGAAAAAGTGTCTTCCTTATGCACGCCAACTGAGGACTTTGACAGGGAGGGGAAACAGCCCCTATAATGGGGCTTTTCCGTGAAGCGGGTAGGGTGAGCAGAGGAAGGAACAGCCAGGTCCAGAAAGGACCGTCTCGGGACATAGTGTCTCAGAAAATGAGTGTGAGGTGGGCACTCCAGACCTGCTGCTCTGTTGGTAGGAAGTCACTTCACCTCTCCATATCCTGGATTCCTTGGCTCTAAAATGAAAATAACCTGTCTTGTAGATTTACTACAGATATTAATAAATATGCCAGAGAGAAAAATTACACAGAATAAAAATGTCATTAAAATATGTCCCATGAAGCTAGAGTCTTGCTATGCAAACAGCGAACCCCAGTTTGAACCCGAAGACCAGCCTCTCTCCAGAACTGTATGTGGAAGCACATCCTTATAACCCTACCACAGGGGAGGTGGAGACGAGCAGATCCCAGAACTCACTGGCTAGCCAGCTTAACCTGCTGGTCAAATTCCCTGTCAGTGCAGAGATCCTAGATTAAAAAGCAAAGTTAGAGGCTGGAAAAGTGGCTTAATAGAAAAGAGTGCCTGCTGTGTAAGCATAAAGACCCGAGTTCAAATCCCCAGATCCCACATAAAAGCTAGCCCAGGTGGCACTGGCTTATAATGCCAGTAGAAGGAAGGCACAAAAAGAATTTCTGAAGGCTTGGTGCCAGCAAGTCTGGTGTGGGCAGCTGTGAAGACAGAAGGGAAGGTCTGACATTAAAGGTTTGTCTTCTGACCCGCGCAATCCCCCATGGCACATTCATATAAATGAACAGAAGAACACATAAACAGACATCAAAAGGAAAAAAAGCAAGTTGACGTGTCTGCGACATTTGAGATTCATTGTAGCCTCCACAGACACATGCACACATGTACATGTACACCTACACAAACTGCCCATCTGCGACATTTAAGGTTCACTGTAGCCTCCACAGGCACATGCACACATGTACATGTACACCTACACAAACTGCACATCTGCATGCACCCTCCTTCTCACCCTACACACTGAAAAAAAATACAACTGATGCTCAAATTTGAGTAATATCTGATGGAAAACAGATTCATACCATACAGCAAATTCAAAATAATGAAGCCTGTATAAGAGCAGTAGGCTTAAGTCAAAACTAACTGATAACTATAGCATCAAAAGTTTACTCTTGCCTCAGAAGCGTTTGTAGCCACTTGAAAGAAAATGGTCCAGCTTGTAGGTGATGAGGGTTCTCCGGAGGTTCACCTGTATTGTCTGCCAGCACTTCCATATCTGCATCCTACCTGTAGCAGTCACACTGAACTTCATTTCCTGGCTGCGGCCCTTCAGGATAGGAGTCATATGACTAGGGCTTGACAAGAAGACGGAGATGAATGGAGTATCTATCTCTATGGATGTAGAAGAGAGTCTGCCCCAACTGCTCACCTCTCCCCTCCTGACACCGACACTGCTTAGTGTTGTGAGCTACATGTAGACAATTGCATCTAGCCACTAATGATTTTTGGACTTTTTCTGTAGGGTAGTTATACAGTCATGTAGAACACCAAACATCTCTCTTCTATGTTGTGACACTTTTCAAAGAAGTAGAGTCAAGTCGGCAACAGAAGACAATGGTCATGGGAATGCAGATATGAGTCAAAGTAGTTTAGTAATGTCAAGAGACCTGGAGAACCACCCAAAAGGAAAAGAAGCCAGGAGCTTTTGGTAGCATATGACCCTGGGCTTGGTGGTTTGTAGACATCACAATACTACAGACTTGTTCTTTCTCCCTCTGATCTGCTGAAATCCACAGAGGCAGGACATCACAGACTTGTGCCTCACCTGGCCTCATTAGTCTCTCATCACTACTGCTGGACACCCAGTGTTGGAACTGGGACAATCCCGTGCCTCTAGTTCAGAAGCTGGGTGTAGGGCCATTTGGGTGGTTTCCTGCTCCCATTATTCTTTCTGTCCTGGCTATTACCCAAGGGAGTAAGACCATATAGAGGATGGAATTAGATACAAAGGCAACATGATAAGACAATCAGCTTGGAAAATGCCAGGTGTACAATAAATGCTATGGCTTATGACGGTACAGCAGGTGGCAAGGAAATGGGAGTGCCCATGTTGACATAAAGAGGACCTTTAATCCCAGAAATTTTCCCCACTGTAGGAAATAAAATCACTAACATCTCACAAAGTCCTTTAGTGTGTGTGTGTGTGTGTGTGTGTGTGTGTGTGTGTGTGTGTGTGTCTGTCTGTCTGTCTGTCTGTCTGTCTGCCTGTCATTCTGCAGATGATCAAGGAAGAAGAGGGGCTCACTGGCAGTGCCTAGGGTCTCTGCTTGCAGTGATCAGCTCTACAAACCTTTATGATTTACCTTAATGACATAGCATTCTTACACACAGGTCTGTTGATAGTGGTGGCCTTGCTGGATTCAAGTACTGAGGGCAGCCTGGAGGCAGTCACCCAATGTGCTTCTCCTCATGGATCAAAGTGCAGAGGAAATGGCTATCAGGGCTGGGCTCTCGGGTCAGGTAGAAGCTAAGGCGGGACAGATTTGCATCCTTACTGGTCTGCTGCATATCAAATCTACTCATGCCATCCACTAGGCAAAGCAAAAGGGGCAGGAAAACTCACTCTTCTGCCAAGCAAGGGGCGAGGGTAGCTCACAGTCATAAACAAAGGCCTGTGGGCCAATTTCTAGACCCTCAGAAGAAAAGAAAGGCTCTCACAATCTGCTCAGAGAAAGCCTCAAACCCTCACAGGGCCATAAGCTTGTCCCCAACTATGGGGAACTGAAGGGTCAGAGCAGAGCAGGCTTCCAAAATGATCCCCAAAGTTCAGTGGTTTGTAAGAACTAAAGTGTTTAGATGTTTCTATTTTCATATGTGGAGTTACAAACACTTCAGGTATATATGACTATAAGCAAGAAACAGTGAATATCTTTATTCTGAATATTTTGAAGAAATAAAAAACACATGACAGTGAATGCCTATAATGTGGCTATTAAGCATTAAATCATTAGATTCTAGGGCACTTTTAAATTACTTTCAATGTTCTTTTGAGGGAAGAGAAATAGAGGGAGAGTGAGGAAGAGACAAAGACAGCCAGCCAGAGAGGGGAAGGGAAGAGAAGGAGGAAGGGAAGGGAGAGAGGGACAGGAGAGAGAAGATGAGGGAGAGAGAAAGAGAGAGAAAGAGAGAGAGAGAGAGAGAAAGAGAGAGAGAGAGAGAGAGATGGGGGAGGGACTTTTTTGCTTTTTTCATTTTTCTAAGCATGCAGCTTCTCCTCTTATTACTTGCCCATAAAAATTAACTACCTCAGTTTCTTGTATATATTCTAGAATGGACAGGTTAAGACTGCCCCCTTTTCACTGACCTTACTGGTTTTGTGACAGAGTAAAAAGAGAAATGGAAAATCATAAACTAGCTCTCAGAGCTACTTGAGCATACACATGGACCAAGTCACATAATTACTCTCCAAATTCAATAGAACATGCACAGAAACAGAAAGAGGGCACTAAACGCCTGAAGTCAGTGGTCAGGGAGATACATATCATCGCCTCCATGAGAAGAAGAAAAGAAAATACTGTTGGATCATTCGAACACTGCACATGAGCACACTCACTGTGGACTGTAGAAAATTGGAACATATAATGATTGGATGACTGGCTTAGCAAAAATCCATGAGTAATACAGACATTCAAGAGTATGTTGTTACCTTTTGGGGCACAGTGGGGTGTGGTGCCCCCTCAACACCCAATGTTTATTGTGCTTTCCTGATAGAGTTTAGCATAGCTGGCTTGCAGGAACTGAACTTAAATACATAGGATATTTTTTCATTCACAGTTTGAGGGACAGAATTTTTTCTCCCAACCTATGAATGTAGGCAGAAGTGAGCCATATTTACATAAGTGGAAGCATGACAGAGGAAGGTAGTAGCTAGGTCAGCGGTTCTCAACCTGTGGGGTAGCTACCCCTTTGGAGTCACTTATCAGATATCCTGCATATAATATATTTACATTATGATTCATAACAGTACCAAAATGACAGTTATGAAGTAGCAACAAAAATAATTTTATGGTTGATTGTTCACCATAACATGATGAACCATATTAAAGGATTGCAACATTAGGAAGCTTGAGAACCATTGGTTTAGATGATTCCTCTGACACCTTTTTCTAGAAGTCAGTACTCACCCATAAGATTGCTGCTGAGGCTCACACTCCATTGACATTGTAGTCTGACTGGTTTTCTGAGCCATCAGGTAACAACTGTTTCAGTTCCAAGGAGGTAAGTACTGCAATGTAAGGTACTGCCATTCCCTAAACTGGATTCCACCTATTACCACATCTTGGGTGTAGGACTCAGAAAACAATGAAGGATAAAGACACTGGGAAAAAGCATGCATCAGGACTTCTATGAACAGGTACACAGAGTGATAGCAAATACTGTGTCTTAGCTACGGAGCCAAGGGAATTTGGGAGACAGGACACCACACTATGTGTCAGTAAGTAAGAACCTGAGAATTGTCTATTTCCCCCAAGTCCACCTTCCTTCATAAAAGACACCACCACTTTCTCAGGCATCAGAATCTAGGAGCCTCGCAGGTTCTGACTTCTCACTTCCTTCCAGCTCTTCACAATTCCAGGGCCTGGGACCTGAACAGAGAGATCTCAAAAGAAGGAAAATGGCTAAGGAATACCGTTTAAAAAAAATAGCAATCAGGGAAATGCAAATCAAAACAACTTTGAGATTCCATCTTACTCCAATCAGAATAAGGATCAATAAGACAACCAACCACGAATGCTGGAGAGGATGTAGGGAAAGGGAGCCATCTTTCTCTGCTGCTGGGGTTGCAAACTGGTACAGATATTATGGAAACTTGTGTGGAGAACACTCAAAAAAGTTAAAAGTAAATTATAGTATATGACCCAGCTATACCACTCCTTGGCTTGTGCCCAAGAGACTGCACATCATGTTCACTGTTCCTCTATTTACAATAGCTAGCAAATGGAGAAAAATGAAATGTTCTTCCATCACCAAAAGCAGAATGAAAATGCAGTACACACACACACACACACACACACACACACACACACACACACAATGAATATTGTTCAGCTGTAAGTAAAAATGGCTCCATGAATTTTGCAGGTAAGTGGATGGAACTAGGAAAGATGATATTGAGTGAGGTAACCCAGACCCAGAAAGACAGACATTCTATGTTCCCTCTCACCCGAGGCTCCTAGCTCTAAGACCTCAAATGTCAGTTATGTCCTACAGTAACTGGAGAAACCAACAGAGTAAAGAGGGAGCTTAACTGGGATATGGAGTTGGGAGAGAGATAAAGAGGGGAAGAGCAAGGTATAAATGCTCTGATTGGGTAAATGGGTAAAAAAGTGGGGCTTTAATTAGGGAGGCAAGGGAAATAAACAGAGAAGCCGGGTAAGATAACTACTGAACTCTCGGGCATCAGATTAGAACCTACAACTACTGCTTTACTAAATCATCACAATACCTAGCTACACTCTAAATATTTGTCCTTAACCCCCACAGGTAAGTGTAGTCTTCACCCCTCATCAAGAAGACTTCCCTTTGCGACAGGAGACCATTACAGAAAGCCACAGCCAATTAAAATGCCAGATTGTAGAGCCCAGTCCCAAGGGATACACCTACAAAATAATCCCACACCTAAGGCTCAGGCAACATTGTACAAGAGGAGGCAGAAAAAAATCATGAGAGCCAGAGGATCAGGAACTTTGCTGTGAGACTGTGCTCTACATAGCATCAGAAGTTACAGCCATAAACTCTCACCAGCAATTCTGCCTAGCCATAAG
Source organism: Mastomys coucha (assembly GCF_008632895.1). Lineage (NCBI taxonomy): Eukaryota > Metazoa > Chordata > Mammalia > Rodentia > Muridae > Mastomys > Mastomys coucha. The sequence continues at coordinate 10,552,538 of NW_022196900.1, forward strand.
CTGAACAAGGAGAACATTGGATGTGCCAACATGGACAAGGGACAGTCCTCGAGGCCTCAACCCCACACAAAGAACTACAGGCAACTAAGGAATGCGAATAGCAGGAGAAATGGTCTTCCCCAGGGAAGAGCACACAAAGTGCTTATCCAATATCAAATGTTCATCCCTGAAAACATAAAGACAAGTAACACGATGCAACTGTGATGGTTTGTGTATGCTTAGCCCAGGGGGTGGCACTATTAAGAGGTGTGGCCTGTTGAAGTAGGTGTGTCACTGTGGGCATGGGCTTAAGACCCTCCTCTTAGCTGCCTTGAAGCCATTCTTCCACTAGTAGCCTTCAGATGAAGATGTAGAACTCTCAGCTCCTCCTGCACCGTGTCTGCCTGGATACTGACATGCTCCTGCCTTGATGATAATACACTGACCCTCTGAACCTGTAAGCCAGCCCCAATTAAATGTTGTCCTTATAAGAGTTGCCTTGGTCATAGTGTCTGTTCACAGAACCCTAACTAAGACAGCAACAGAACAGGCTATACCTTGGAACATCTGTCTGTCTGTATGTCTGTCTGTCTATCTATCTATGCATGTAACAACAATTAATGAATAGGAGACCATGAATTTAAAAGAGAGCAAGAATAAGTATATGGGAGGGTTCGGGGGAAGGAAAGGGGAAAAATGCTATAATTATATTACAATCTAAAAAATAAAAAAATTAGATATCAATGGGCTAATGAACAGACAGTTCTCAAAAGGAGAAATGACAAAAACATATATGAAAACCATTCAATCTCCTTAGCTGTCAGGAAAAGGCAAATTGAATCTACTTTGAGAGATATGGAGGTGGCTCTGGGGTTAAAAGTATTCGCTGCCTTTGCAGAGGGCACAGGTTCATTTCCCAGCACCAGCGTAGCAGCTTGTTACAACCATCCCCAACCAGAATTAGGGGATTGGACACAGTTAATGGTCTCTGCTGACATCAGGAATGTACACATGTACACATGTAGGCAAAACAGCAGATTCAAACCACCACAATATCTTATGACTTAGCTGGATCACTCCTGAGTACAAATCCAGGGGAGTTTTGATCAACATGCTCCATAGAAAGTTGCATATATTTATCATGCAGTATTCGGAACAGGCAGGAAATGAAAGCAGACCTCAAGTCCATCAATAGAACAAGTCACACATATACACAACAGAATCTTATTCAACCCTAAAGAAAAGTGAAATAATGACATTTGGCAGGAAAACAGGCTGAACTGGAAGTCATTACATTAAGCAAAATATGCCACCCTTAGAGAGACAAATGCCATGTTTTCTCTTGTATGCTGATCCTATCATTTAATATTTTTGTGTGAGTGTATGAGTGTGTGGTACATGTGTGCATATGCATGTGTGCATGTGTGTGTTTCTATGGGGGATAAGTTATAAACTTAGAAAAAGAACCTCAAGAGAAGTAGAGATCTTAAGAGGAAGGGACAAGGAGGATGATGAACATGTGTCACATGAAAAGAGAGAGGGCCAGTGGGGAGAGGAAGGGGTGCAGCAGGGGGAGCAGAGGGAAAGGGATGGAGAGGTCAAGTAAGAATGAAATATTTTGAAAGTTCCATAGAGCAGCACTCTTTACTACGGAACTGGTCGACAACAGTTCCCCTGTATCTGCAGAAGACAGTCCAAAGGCTTTGCCAAGAGACCCCAGCCCTGAATTCAGCTCCGACAGTCTTTTCAGCAGCACGCCCCTTACACACATCAACTCAACCATGGAAAAGCAGATCAAGAGGTACACATCCCTTCTAAACAGCAGCCTGGTTTCCCCAACAGAACTGAGTACTTTCTCCTTACACATATCAGGACTTTCCTCAGAGCATTTAGCTGTCACTTTCTACTTTAGATTGTACAACTGTCCCTTGGGATCCAAGGTGGATTGGTTCTAGAACTCCCTACCCCTCAGAATACCAAGATCTGAAGATGCTTAGATTCTTTATATAAATTGTCACAGTCTTTATGTACTAGTATGCACTTTTTAAATACATCAAATTATCTCTAATACCAGTCAGAATGCAAAACGCTATGTTTTTGTTTAGGAAAGGATAGCAACAAAAATTAATACAAACATGTATGGTTTAAAGAAAATTTCACTTGTCAGTGAAATTTTGTGATTAGGTTACCTCACTCAGGATGGTATTTTCCAGATCCATCCATTCCCCTGAGAATTTCATAAATTTATTGTTTTTAATAGCTGAGTATACCCCATTGTGTAGATGTACCACATTTTCTGTATCCACTCCTCTGTTGAGGGACACCTGGGTTCTTTCCAGCTTCTGGCTATTATAAATAAGGCTGCTATGAACATGGTGGAGCATGTGTCCTTTTTGTTTGTTTGTTTGTTTTTTGTTTTGTTTTTTTTTTTTTTTTGAAGCAGGGTTTCTCTGTGTAGCTCTGGCTGTCCTGGAACTCACTCTGTAGACCAGGCCGGTCTCAAACTCAGAAATCCGCCTGTCTCTGCCTCCCAAGTGCTAAGATTAAAGGTGTGTGCCACCACTGCCCAGCATGTGTCCTTATTCTTAGATCATTTTCCATCTGCAGTGAGTTGAATCCATGGATACTAACCCCAAGGTACAGAGTAGAATATCTACTTATAGATATTTGCTGCATTCTTACTGCACATTCCAGGGTGTGATAGACCCTTGAATCCATTTCGACCAATTGGCTCTCAATAGCAATCTGATTAAATCCCATTTAGGTAGAAAGATAGATTCTAGCAAACCATAAGCAGGAAATTCGAAGCCCACACACTGTCCATGTTGCCTGATGCCTTTCATGGCTTTATTCATAACCCTTCATTCAATAGCCCTTTAAAGTTCCTTCTTACTGGATTCAGTGTAATTTACCGTTGATATGCCTCACAGGCCTAGCATACTAAGTACTCTATGCCAAAAAGAGCTTTAATGCCTGTTGAGCAAATAAAAGATCCCAGGAAGTCTTTTGGCCACTGCAGCTCTTTATTTCTCTGCTATAAAACTGGGAGTAGCATACAGCCCAATCACATACTGGGCAGAGAACAACTCATTTCTAACTTTGCCCAGCATTTTTGTGACAGGTACTCTTTTAAGCATTGAGTGGATGTGCACAAGAAGTCTGATAGTTACTAAGTTCCCTTTGTAGATGGGCAAGCTAAGGCAGAATAAACTTGCAGTGCTTAAGAAAGACTATGGAATGGAGTAGCCAACAGGAAAATCCACGATCCCTGCTCTTACTCATCATGTACTAGTGCTTTTGAGCCCAAGAAAGTGATGTGAAAACATCAGAAATAGTGAGAACCACTTTTAAGATAAGGTACCACTGGTTACCTCTGAAGAGACATATACACTATGTATTTATAAAATGTATAAAATAAATGATTTCATCCCATCAATCAAACTTCATTAATGGAATTTTAAAGACCTCACTCAGGTAAAGTGGAAAAGAAATACATTTAGAATAAAAATGAAATACCTACAAATAATTTGGAGACGTGGGCAGACTATACACATAAAATTATACTAAAAGATATTTTTAAAGTTGCTAATAAATGCATTTAAGAAAAAAACACCACTTTTCCTACCGGAAATAGAAAGATGGTCCTTTTTCCAAAACAAGTTTTGAGAATTAACACAATCTCAATTCAGTTTACTCCAACAGGAAGCAATATAGTTTCAGTAAATGAACAATTGCATGGAAATTGGTAAATCTTGCAAGCTAATCTCAAGTCATACCCTTTGAGAGGGGATAGCAAGTAATACACTTTGTAGAAGCGATGAGTTATGCGACGACTTAGGACCAGTAAGAATGTCTCCCTTAAATTCTGTTCGTAATAGAAAGGGCTGGGTGATAAATGGGACGACAGGGGTAGCTGTGTTGATTCAAATTCTAGAAAATGTACATAGTATGATCATTTTTATTTTATATGGGGAATATAATTTAATGAAAGTGAGCCCAGAGACATGAGAGAGGAAGGCTTCCCACTAGCTTTCTACATGCCTGCAAAGAACACGTGTGACTTCAATGGCCTGTACTCAAAATTTCACTCAGCTCATGAGTCTTGTGCCAGACACATGGATGGTGAGCAGGGCAGAAAGAAAGTCTAAATGCCTTTTAACTCCTAATTTAAACTGTTACATTTATAGTTTATTAGATATCTTATATTTGTGAGTTTGTCCCTTTTCATTATTGTTGTTGTATTAATTCTTATTTGTAATATTGAGACAAGGTCTTGTTATGAAGCTCAGACTGGCCTGAAACTAGAGATTCTCTTACCTCAACCTCCCTAGTACCAGGATTGCAAGCCCAGGCCACTATGCCAGTGTGTATTTTGGTGCCATGGCTCTTGTTATTTTAATTACTGAGACTCTGTAGCATATTTTATTATCTTATTAAGCCTATTTTGTTCTTATGACCCAGTATAATTCTCCTGGCTTTAAAAAAACAACTTTGGTCTACAGCCACACCACTCTCAATGCCCCCAATCCTGTTTAAAAACAACTTTATTGAGGTACATTTTATTATAACAAAATGTACCATTTAATTGTTCAAATAGTTCAAAATTTTGACAAATTGATAGATTACTAGCAACACATTAAAAATATCAAAAGCATTTTAAAGAATGTTTTGAATTATAATTAGAAAACCTACAAGTGAATGTACTCCAATTAAAATATGGGGAAAAGAGTTACTGTTCCATCCATATAAGTGTATAAGACAAACACAGGTAATTAGGTATGGGCTCCTATGGGTAAATACAAGCAAATTAAAACTACATATCATTATTAATATAATTAGATTATTAATAATAACTACATTATTAATATAAACTTCATACGTAGAAAAATTTAAAGTTAAACAAAGAATCTCAACATCTAAAAGATGTAGTTTTGTTTATATTTTGCTTTTTTTGCCCCATGCTTATCATTTCCGTTTTTTTTTTTCTGGATCTTATCATATTAAGCGTTACACGCACCTTGTTTGCTCTTCAGATCTCATAAACTATGTGGTGCATAAAGACCCTCTAGAAATCCTCCAATAAAGCAACTATTTCCTTTACGTGGTTTATTTCTCTCAGGGAAACCGGAGTGCATTTGCGCGCACACCTACACCTGCAGATTTTGCTGATAATCCGCATGGTGAGATCATCACAGAAGCCTCCTTGTGGTCCCGCAGGGAGAGCAAGGGCCGAGCGGGAGATGCCAGGTCACTGTGACCTGCGCGGGGGGGAGGGGGGGTTCAGGCCGCATGACAATCTCCCGAGCGCAGTGCGGCACTGGGCGACGCCTGGCACAAGAACCAGAGCAAAGGCTGAGACACACCCATCCATCCTAACTATATCACTCTGGGGGAAATAATAGTGACGGAGAACCCTTAGCTTGGCACCTAGGGCCGCCGCTGACCTTGGGGGAGTGCCCTCTGCCCCCCTCCGGCCTCAGTTTCCCCACCTTCAGGCCGAGACTGCGAGTCCATCGCAGTGGCGTTCCAGGCGCGGGCGTTCCCGGGAGCGGGAGGGGCGCCTTCCTCCGGTCACCTTCGCTGGAGGACGCGCCCTGCCGAGGAGGACCGGCGGAGGGGCCCCCGCTCCCGGGCAGCCATTAGGGGGTAGAGCACTGGCGGTCTGCGCTGCCGGGCTGCATCCCTGGGCCTGGTGACAACACGGCCGGGCCGGCGACCGCCCCAGAGCGAGGCGATCCGCCTGGTGGTGCGGCAGAGGCACCAAGGGCGGGGCCGCGGCCGAGCCAGCCTGCGGGGGCTCAGGGAGGGGGGCGCAGGCCTCCGGGGCACCCCTGCCCTCTCCGGCCGTCGCTCCCACGGCACGTCCCCTCGCCGGCGCGCTTCTCCGCGACACCAGCCTGGCAGGAAACCTACCCTGTGGAGGCGTCGGCTGCGTCCCGGCTTGCCGTGGCCACCGCCGCTGTAGCCCTGGCCACCGCTGCAGTAGCCCAGGCTGGCCGGTCTGGGTGGTGGCGCCTTGGCAGAACCCCGCCGGGCTGGGAGTAGCGGAAGGCTCGCCTCCTCCCGCATTCGCTCCGGCGCAGGGCTCCCTCGCTCTGCCAGGCCACGTGACCTGCGAGTTGCGGAGCAACTGCAGCCCCCTAAGCAGGATCGCGGGTGGGGGTGGAGGGGGGGGGAGGCATAAAGGCGCCAACTGACGGGCGGCCAGGGAAAAGCAGGGTCGTTCCCAAGTCAGGAGAGCAGGGTGACTGTCCCTTTTCTAATGGGAATACAAGCCTAGAATTTATTCCATCAGGTGGGCGCACGAAGATGTATTTTAATGAAGCATCTCTCCTTTTGCGGAAGCGTTTGTGTAGAAAGCTATTTCTGTTTCTGAATGGGCTTCCATCTTCTAAACGCCTTCTGCTTAAATGCCAAAGCCCCTGGGAGACATAACTGGAGAGGGAGGAAAAATATATGCACTGGGGTAGAATAATCCTGACGTGCAACACAAAAAAAGCACAGGAAATGACTCAAGGAAGGGGAAAAATATACGTGTCTAAGACAAGGTAACAGCCAGCTTTGTACCCTGGCCTTACCAGGACTCTCACCACACGCATCTTTGTGCCCATTTTTATTGTTTCTAATTTATGTCAGTTTGCCTGTGTAGGCCATGACTTAAATGAATATTTGGGGTGTGCATATAGTAGAAAAAATTTTGGTGATCATAATGTTGTATTGTCTAATCATCATTTAAATACTCAGGATGCAAACAAGTTGCAAGGTGTTCTAGCTGCTTTCTACTACGGAAGTAAACAGTCCTGAGATCAGCCTATTGAGCCAAGTTCCCGCTGTTGAAGCCATTCAGAATTCATGTTACTAGGGCCATGGTTCTTCGTACATATGTGTCCATTTGAAGAAGCCTTGAGATGCTCGCAGAAGAAGCCAGCCAACTACAAGAAATCTTGTTATGATATCTGCCTGATTTAGATGAAAATTTCTTGGCATTGCTTGTCTGGTTTGGATGTTCTGGACGTGCGTTTTAAACTTTCTTGATAGTTTAGTGCTTCTCTCTCTGTATTTTATTTCCAGTTCTTTTGAGATTAGAAAATTCACCCGTAATATTTTGTTCACTTAAATCTGTGGAGAGCTTTTCTTTAACCATCCAGAATAAAGCCTGTCGTGATGAGTGTTCCATGTGGTCTCGGAGAGGTGGCACACTCTGCGACTCTTTGGTTTTATAAAGGTTTTGTACTTTAAAGCATCAGTTAGCTTCCTGTCAGGCATAGTATTGTTAACACCTTTCCTGGTACTGATTTTCAACTGTGGAAAATTGTTAAGAGTAATGAAATTTGTGCACTCATCTAATCCTCCCTTTAGTTGTTCAAGCTTTTCATCATATGTTCTATTGCTCTGTAACTAGGCATATGGACACTGATGATGGCTCTCCCCTCTATCACTACAAAGTGCCTCTACCTTTGGCAATACATTTATAATGCATCTGATAATAAACCAGCCATTCCAGCTTTCCTTTCTCTAGGCATGTCTAATAAATTACAGTGAAGACAGGCCATTGCTGATATTGCAGCCATTCTGAATTCTACAACTTTCTCCAAGGACTATTGTGTTTTGCTCTAGTAGACAATTTACTTGCCTGGACTCCATTCAATTTCATACTGTGCGTTTCCTGCAATAGCTGATATCTGTGATGATTTTTTCCTCCTCTCCTTTAACCCTCTCCCATCCATCCAGCTTCTGTTATATTTGCATAGGTTCTTCACACCCCCAGGGAGTCTTTTCTGTATGTGAGTAGATTTGCAGTTACCTTAACATTTGAGCAGACACGGGCACTGGTGGTGCATGACTTTAATCCCAGCACTTGGGAGACAGAAGCAGGCGAATTTCTGAGTTTGAGGCCAACCTGGTCTACAGAGTGAGTTCCAGGACAGCCAGAGCTATACAGAGAAACCCTGTCTCAAAAAACAAACAAACAAAACAAAACAAAAAACATTTGAGCAGACACTAAATCCAGCTTTGGAGATTTGGTTTCTCTGTCTCCTAGTTTTTACAGTTCTCTTTCTAAATGTCTAGCCTCTCTTCCACCTCCCTCTGAGCTGATGCTCTGATGCTTCAAGGCTGAGTAAGGCTTCAGTTCTGAGCTGCCTGAATGGTACCCACTTGTGCACACACAGCAAAAGTATGACTCTCACCCAGGGTAGTTTTATCTTTCAAACCTAGACCCTCTTCTGATGTGTATCTGGGGTCTTGTTTGACCTGTTGGCCTCTTTGCCTGGGGCATTGCCAATGAGTGAGAAGTTCAGCAGTCAGCAGGAGATGTGGCTGCAGTTTACACTAACACAGTGAATCCAGTCCCCTGCTCTCTAGCTACTAGCGTTTTGCGCTCATTTCCCAGTTCTCTCCTAGCAGTGAAATGTGTCTAAAGCCATTGTGTACTTGGAAGCCTCTTTTTTCTGCTTCAATAGCAGTGAAGATTAAAAAAATGGGAAACCAACAAAAACAAAAACACAAGTAGAAAATGTCACATTGTATTATGGTTTGAATCTGGAATGTCCTTGTACATGCATGTGTTAAACATCTGGTCCTCATCTGGTGACAGTATTTGGATAAGTTCTGGAAGCTTTGGAATGGAGGACTAGCCGGAGGAGGCAGGTAAGACAGAGCTGGCCTTTGAAAGTTATACCTGGTCTCTAGTCTCTCCCTTGTTTTTCTTCTCTCAAGTGGTTTATGTCTATTGTTCTGTCACAACGTGGAGAAAACCAGGCAGTACACAATTTCCCAAGTGGCTGCTTCCTTCAGATTGCTTCTTGGTTCCTTTTTACATTTGGCTAGAATTTATAAAGGCCATCTGTAGAGAATGTAAGGCATGAATCCACCCAACTCTTACCAGAAATTGGAGTATTAATTAATTATTGAGATAATCTATAATTACATTTATTTGTTTGGTTTTAGTAGGACTGGCTGGAACTGATTATGTAGACCAGGCTGGCGGTGAACTCACAGAGATCCAATTGCCTCTGCCTCCTAAGGGCTGGGATTAAAGTTGTCCAACAATATGCCTGACTAGGATCTCTGTTTTATTCATGTACCATGTAAGCGGAAGAATAGGCAGATAATGATGTTCAGTTGTATATCTAGGTAATTGTTATCTTCAGTCTCCTTCCCTTATTCTCCACCGATGCAGACAGTTCTCCAAAGTATGTGATTTACTTTTTATTACCTACATGCACATCATAAAAGAATATGTCTTAAAAAAAGAAAACTGATTCTGTAAGCACTGTTTACACAAACTTGAAACCAGAGATTTGGAAAAAGTATTACAATGCTATGTCAGGATTGCAACAAGATATGAGGGCAGAGAAATCAGCATTTGAATAACACGAGGATAATCTTTACGCAGTGCAAAAAAACATCATGCCTACAATATTTCAACACATAAGTGCCTTCCTTTTAAAATTAATTTCAGATTTAGAATAACACATATGTATGTATTTATGTATATGGCCCAAACTGTCCAAAAGGGAACATTTACCCTATTAGACTTATCACTCTGTCTTCACTTATGCATCTTATTAATGTTGCTGTGTGAAAGGGTGGGTGCTTGACAGGAACTTGGAGATCTGTCCCCTTCTCCCGAAATCCTTCCATGTTTATTTTATAAACACAAAGACAGCCTGCCCAACCCCAGCCCAAGCCTAAACATTAGAAAATGAATCTTGAAAAACTATTTATCTACTTCATAGCTTTTATTTAAATCGAATTCATTGTCACACTAATGTCTTTTTCAGTAAACAAAAAGGAAAAAGTCTAGTTTGTAAGCAAATCCAGAGTCATATTTTGTGGGTTTGTGGGTTTTTTTGGGGGGGGAGGGGTCTGTTTTGTTTTGTTTGTTTTGTTGTCATATCCCTTGAATTTTTCTTAACCATTATCTTTCTTTGCATCTGTTTCTCGCTTCACACATAAAAAAGTTATCACAATTTTAATATCTGCAGGACACAAGGATGACTCACTGGGTAAAGGTGTTGGCTGCCAAACTTGACAGCCTGAGTGCGATACTCAGGGCTCTCATGGTGGAGCTCCCTGACCTGCACAAACACACACACTCCAGATAAAAGAAATACGTGTAAAAAGAACCTCACTTACTACCTCACAGTTTTGGGGGTTAAAAGTCCAAAATTAAGGGCTGGCGAGATGGCTCAGCGGGTAAGAGCACTGACTGCTCTTCCGAAGGTCCTGAGTTCAGATCCCAGCAACTGCATGGTGGCTCACAACCACCCATAATGAGATGGGACGTCATCTTCTGGTGTGTCTGAAGACAGCTATAGTGAATTATGCTGAGTCAAGCAGGGCCGGAGCAAGTGGGGCCAGAGCGAATGGGGCTAGAGGCAGCAAAGCCGGCAGAAGTCCTGAGTTCAATTCCCCGCAGCCACACACATGATGGCTCACGGCCATCTGTACAGCTACAGTGTACTCATACACACAAAATAAATAAAATATTGTTTATAAAGTCCAAAATTACGGCAAAATCAGGGCACTGGCAAGCTGTTTCTTCTTCAGATGTTTCATAAAGAGAGTTAGTTTCCTCATCTTTTTCAGTTATCAGAGCCTGTTTGGCTAAGCATCTTCCCTTGTACTTCAACCCCTACTTCCCTCTGTTACTAACTCTGGCTCTCCTGCCTTCTACTGACAAGCACAGTAGTAATCTTACCTGGCACATATGGATGATCCTGGATCATCCTCTTCTCAAGATCCCAGCTTAACCACAGTGACGGATGCTTAGGTTGATGGGGATCAGGAAAGGGATGGGTGGGGGGACTAGTCATCCTACCACAGTGTTCAGACCTAAGGTGTGTCTCAAAGTCACTGTCAATCCTATTGAGAAGAAGGCAAAGGGAAATGCAGAGAGACGGGAAGGTGATAAGAAGCTTAGGGGAGAAAGAAGGCAGGGATCTGCAACTACTCATTTGGAATTCTGGCTTGTTGAGTGGCTTAATGTCTGGGTCCCCTTCTTCATGGAGTGGAAGGAGGATCCCAGGTGTTGTTTTTAGATTTTCTTTTTAAGTGTTTAAACGTAGCAAGCAGAAAAGCTTGACATCTTTGTCCGAAAACTGTTTATAAAAAGTGAACTCCACTTCTCTAAATTCTAATGTAGTGGTTACTCCCTTCCAAAGAATGTGTACAGTATATTCCCTCTGGATCATCTCTCTGCAAGGAATGTCAGCATTTTCTCCGCGGCTCTGTACAGATAGCAATTGATTGGCTTCATGTAAAGTAGAATGAAGTGACCAAATCAGCTCAGTAAGTCAACAGGATTTGGAGGGAGGGAGGGAAGATTAAAGAGAAAAAAAACACAATTACACAACATTGTAGCGTGATCCCAGCAAGTGCTAAGATGGGTTTAATTTTTCCAGTCCACTTTTATACCATTCTAGGTACATACAAAGAATAGGGTCAGTTCTAGGTCAAAGACAAAGTACTCAAAGAACAAACAAGGCATAAAAAAAAGGTAGTTAAGGAACTAACAAGGCATAAATAAAGGTTCCATGATTACTGCATTCAGGGACTTAACAAGAAGATCAGGACACAAAGAACACATTTGTCAGCTGTATTCATCTTGAGCCTACTTTCTTGTCCTAGCCCGATGTAAATATTTTTGCCAATATCCTTGATACACCAAGAGCTCTCCACAATGAAGCTCAGAAAAAAAAAAATCACTTGTTCTTTCTCTAGGATAGCCAGCAGGAAGCAACAGGACTACACTTCCATGTTTCACATGCACATCTGATGTTCTCCTTGGTCCACAGGACATAATTAAACTCTACTTAGGGCTTCACAGTCTGTGCTATTCTGTTACCATGGTGATGTTGTAGCAATAACAGAAAAAATAGACTCATGAAATTAGTAAAGGTTTAGAAACTGAGCTGAGCTGAACCTGATGGCTAAAAAATAGCAGATTTGGGATTGATAGCCATCAATAAGACAGAGTAACAGGCACATTAAAGACAGAGTAAGAGGCATATAAAAGGGGAAGTAGCTCAGATCTCAGCATTCAGAGTTTTCAGCACCTAGATGGATAAGAGCATTCATCTTGGATCATACAGTAAAACACCCGTACTGATAATCCAATATAGTCCAATATTCTTTTGTTTTGTTTGTTTGTTTCGAGCCAGGGCTTCTCTGTATAGCCCTGGCTGTCCTGGAACTCACTTTGTAGACCAGGCTGGCCTCGAACTCAGAAATTCACCTGCCTCTAAAAGCATGTGCCACCTCTGCCTGGCTCCTTCCTTTTTTTTTCACCATACCTCTTTCTCACAGTTGCCTGTAGGAGTAGTTCTGATGCTGTCCAGTTTCCCAATTGGTTCTTGATCTGTCAGTAAAGAAGACATGGGCCAATTGCTGGGCAGAAGGAATAGGCGGAACTTCCAGGTCGCTGGATGCACGTGGACAGAAGCAAGGGAGGAGAACGAGAGTTTCCCCATGCTTCTGATGGAGAGGGTTGAAGAGCCATGTAAGGTCTCAAAATGGCGTGGCCACACAGGCTACTCCTACAGGTGGATGGTCAGCGGTGGGGGAATTTAGCAGGGGATGGATGTGACTTAGGGCAGGTGGGAGGTGCGGAGATAAGAACATAAATAAGGGCAAGCTTCTCCAGGCGGGAGATAGTAGCACCTAGCAATTGTGCCAAGAAGGCAAGTTGGAAATGAACAACTGTGTGTCTTTTATCTGTGGATTCAAGGGCAGCTGGGTGGGACTGGAACAGATGCAAGAACTGAAGCAGAGGCCATGGAGAAACACTACCTGGCTTGCTTTCCATGACAGTTCAGCATGCTGTCTTAACCTAGGAACACCTGCACAAGAATGGTACTGCCCAGAGTGGGCTGGGCCCTCCCACGTCAATCATTATGAAGGAAATTTCCCACAGACTTTCTACAGACAAGTCTGATAAAATTATTTCCCCACTTAAAGTTCCCTCTTCCCAGATGACTGTGGCTTGTGTCAAGATGAAATAAGTGACCAGCACACCATTCTATGTATAGTGTGTTTTCTCCATAAGGACGCCTCAAAGTTTAGCCATCTACTGTATCGTGCCTCTTAATGCTCCTGCATTATGGATTAAGTGTCTATCACGTAAATTTTGGGGACACATTTAAACATTAGTAGGTGGTTTAGAGGTACCCGGCTTGCTAAATCTTAAATACTCTGTCACTAGCGTTAGTCTATAATTTCTGCTTCCAGGGAGCAGAACCTAAAATTTCACCCCCATTTCAGTATTGAAATTCTTGTTAAGAAAATACCATTATCCTCTGTGCAGTTTTCTTTTTGGTTTGGTGCAATATCCCAGAAGGTTCAAATTAAGAAAATTACAAATGGCTTGTGTCTAGTGAAAACAATCTCAACATACTTGTGCTGTTTAAAACAGTTGTCCCCCTCTGGTCCCAAGGAGGAGTCTCTTCCTCTCTACCCACAACCAAGTACTTCCAATAGCTTGCAAAGTGCAGAATGAGACTGTACATTGTGCCTTGCACTATAAAACCAGAGTGTGGTGGTTTGAATAGGTATGGCTCCCACGGACTCATGTGTTTGAAAGCTAGGCTCATCGGGCGTGGCACTGTTAGGAGGTGTGGCCTTGTTGGAGTAGGTGTGGCCTTGGAGGAAGTGTGCCACTGTGGGGGCAGGATTTGAGGTCTAAGAAGTTCAGTTCACTTGTGCTGCTGGTGGATCAAGACACAGAACTTTCAACTCCTTCTCCAGCACCACATCTGCCTGCATACCACCATGCTTCACACAATGGCAATAAGAGACTAAACCTCTGAACAGTAAGCCATCCCCAGTTACAGCTTTTCCTTTATAAGAGTTGTCAGAGTCATGGTATCTCCTCTCAGCAATAGAAGCCCTAAGACAAAGTCATCTCGCAGTTTCAGTACCACACAGATACAGTTTTATGGGAGGATCAGGAAACTATGATGAATCCAGAGAATAAGTTGTACCTTTACATTTCATGATATAAAGACAGATTTAACTTTGCGTGTAATTTTTTTCATCAATCCTGGCTCTGTCATATTGTCCAGAAAAGAACATCTATGAAGTAGACATTATCTTTCTTGCCTCTTTTGATAAATTCTCAAAATTCTAACTTTGGTGTACTTTGGGACAAAAGTTCCTTTTCTTCATAAAGAATGAAAGTGTGAGTGTAGAGAGGGTGATGGGTGCATAAATAAAATTTCATTTTTCAATACAGACCAATATTTATGTATCAAGCATATGGTACAAATAGAGACTGAAACTATATAATTTTAAAAATAAATAGAAGTAGAAATCATTATGTTAAAAAAATAATCCTGAGTCAGAAAGACAAATATGGTCTTTTCTGTCATATGCGTAATCTACATTTATATGTGACATCAAAGTGGAAAGGGGACTGTTGGAAGGGAGAGGGAAGACTAGAGGGAAGGAGGGAGGAGTAATAGGAGAGGTTATGGGGGAAGGAGACAAACATCTACATTTTCTTTCATACAAAGGTTCTATATTTTTAAAATTACATGTAAGATAAGGGTGATGTGAAAGGAAACCAATGCAAGTGATGAGCAGTGACATGAAAGGTTAACAAAGAATGAATATAACAAAGTATAATGATGCACACGTATAAAAATGTCATAATTAAGCCCATTACTTTGTAGGCCAATTAAAAACAAGAAACTGGAAATACAGGCTTCTGCCATTCTTCTTCGTTGTCTTCCAGAGCTAGATATGACTATATTGCTAATGATACCGTCTACTTTGGTTGCGAGACAGTAAAAGCAAGTTAGACCTGAGCTGGAAACTTCCACCTTGGTCGTCGGCAGTTTCATAGTGTTGGAAGGTGCTACACAGGTTGCTTTGAGAGACAAGGCATCAAGTCTAACCAACTCTGAGCCCTACAAATTCCTGTACTAGCCTGATGTGCCTGTGGCTGCAATAGTGGCATGACTGTTAATGGGAATAATCAATCACTCTCTTATGGGATTCAGGCTTGATCCATAGAAAAGAATGTTATCAGTGGCATGGTAAACCTGGACAAAAGGATAATATTAGGGAAGTCACAGTCCCTAGTAAGGAGTTTGCAATTGTTCTATTAAACTGATATAATGTTAAACTTCTTTCTAAATAACTATCTATATCATAGGTAAATTCTACTCTTGGCTTCAGTGAGAGAAGCCTCACTTTGCCTCTTGGTGAACAGAGACTCATCCTGCTCAAGGTACCAAGAATAAATAATGGTTGAGTGCTAAACACAACTTCCTCTAAAATACTTCCCTAAATAATACTTCCTCTAAGACTCAAAGAACATTATGGAAGAGGAAGCACAAAGAATGTATAAGCCAGAAGATGAGAAGAAGGGATACAAAATGATATATTCTGTGCATGATAAAGCCATTTTCGTCTTGAAGTCATAGCTCTACTTATTGCACTGGGCCTACACAAGACTGGCCCTATCAACCATCATGGATGTAGGAGGTGTTCATGCACTTCTACCACTCTCTGCTGAACTATTGGCTAATGAAAACTTCTGAGAGAGGAGAAGTCTTTATTTTTCAGTTGTGTATATACTAGGGAACCTATCAAGCTCCAACATATACTCTTAAACCCATGGTCACACATTAAAGTCAGTGGGTCACAGAACAAAACAGAAAGACAATGAAAGTGGAAAAAGAAAGTATAGAGGGAGCAGAGGGTTAATAGGAGTGGAAAATGAGACTAATTGGATTTCATTCTTATAGGAATGAAATGCCATGGAATAAATGTAATTAAAATGTTTATTTATGGGCTAGAGAGATGATTCCATGGTTGAGAGAACTTGTTTCCTCTTTTGGAGGACCTGGGTTTGGTTCCCAGTCCTCACATGGTGGTTTACAACCATCTGTTACTCCAGTTCTATGGTATATGATGCCCTCTTTTGACCTCTGTGGATGCCATGAATACAAGTGATGTGTGTACATGCAGGCAAACAAAATAAATCTGAAAAACGCTCATTTATTTCATTGGGAGTATGAGGTAAATTCATGTGTCTTTGTGCTGATACAGACACTTGAATGTGTGCCTGTGGTGGTCAGAGGTCATCCTCAGGGTTTTCTTTAGTCATGTCCTACTGTGTTTTCTCTGACAGAGCCTCTTTACTGAACTTGGAGTTCATCAACTGGGTAGACTAATTATCCCATGAGCTCCAAGATTCTCCTGTCTCTGCCCTTTCTGCAGGGAGGTTACAAACACATGTGGCCACACGTGGCTTTTTACGTGGGTATTGTGAATCCAAACTCAGGTCCTCATGCTTGTGCAGCAAGGGCTTTACCCATGGAGACCAGACCACTTCAGGATCCCTCTTCTAATTTTTTTAAAAAGAGTATATGTGTGGGGATTTGCATAAGGTATCCCCCAAAACTTTTGGATGTTTGAATACTTGGTCTCCAGTTGGAAGCTGTTTGGAAAGGCTTAGGAAGTGTGGCCTTGATGGAGGAGGCATGTCAGTGGGGACCAGCTTTGAGGTTTCAAATGCTATATGGCATCTTCAGTTTGTTCCTCTCTTTCCTGTTTGAGGCTTGAGATGTGCACTTTCAGTTGCTGCTCCAGCTACCTGCCACCTCTGCCCAGCTACCATGGACTTTGAAACCATAAACTGAAGAAAGAAAAGCTCGTCCTTCTATAAGTTATTTTACCACAGCATTAGAAAAGTAACCAATACAATATGGCGTGAGACTGCTAAGTTCTAATTCAATAGTAAATACTCCTTTTTTCCCCTTGATAGAGATTTCTGAGAAATGTTCCAGATGAAAACCTATAATACCCAGCTACTTTCCAGGGGTCGTGAATGAGATATAAGCTGAAGTATATTGGTAGGGTTTTTTTGTTTTTGTTTTGTTTTTTTTTTCTTTTTTTTTTTTTTTTTTTTTTTTTTTTTTTTTTTTGTTTGCTTGTTTGTTTTTTGTTCTGGTGGGGAAGGAATGAGGAAGCTGGTTTCTACTTCCCAGAATACAGAAGTTAAGTTTGGGACTTCTACACCTATACAGAACCCAAAGGGGATCTTGCTAATGAGAGGCCCATGTCTAAGCAGTCTCCAGTTGGTGGTTGACTGGGAAGGGGTCCATGTCTAAGCAGTCTCCAGTTGGTGGTTGACTGGGAAGGCTTAGGAGTTTATTTTGCCACAGCAATAGAAGCTGCGGCCATGTGTCTCTGATCTTTACTACTATAGAGCAATCCTCAGACCTCTTTTTACATGAGACAGTTTTGTTATTATTGTTTAGATATTTGCTATTACATTTAATCCAGTATAAGGAATACAAGGTTATTTGAAGTTGTTTTGCAATTACCTTGCTTAAAATCCTCTGATAAGGTTTTAATTTCTACCCTGGATGTTGGATTCAAGGTCCTTTACTACTATCATTTTGCCTAATTATAATTCTATATGTAAACAGTACTAATTGTATCCTCTACCACAGGAATAAGAGGGAGCCAGATTTTTCAAATCAGAACCTGAAGTTGTATAAGCCACTGAGTTCTTTTATAAAACATAATGGAAGCATTAAGCTCTAGGGGAAGGTAAGAGGGGTCATAGTTCAGGAAGGCTAGGGAAGATGCTTAGAAGACAGTTTTATAGGACTCTGGCTCTCACCCAGTAATTCCGTTTTGCATTCTACCCTCAATGCTTCCCTTCCCCAGAGCATCCCCTCGGGTTCCACTGAGATCAGAAAATTGTTGTAAATTGGACTTTGGAGAAAATGATATAAAATTTATGTCATACTTTTGGTATGAAATCCTGCGCTAGGTTTCAACGTACCAATGAAGATGGGGTTTCTCATGGCAAGTGCCATGAAATCAAAATGGAACTTTGGCCAGGGAAGACATACATTGCAATTATTGCATCGTGGAGGCCAAGGCAGGAGGACTGCCAGCTGTGGCTACATAGTAAGATCCTGTCTATAACCAAAACCACAAAACAACCAACCAACAAAAATACTTTTAAAGTTTGGTGAAACAAGAAAGCAACAAGGAAGTACCCCCAAAGCAGCCAAGTTTTCCTAAATTATAAAGGGCCTAATTACCCCCAAGACAACATGATTAAAAACCAAAACAATTCCCCACCAGCCTCCCTCTCCAGCCCTCTCTCCTCTGTGTGTGTGTGTGTGTGTGTGTGTGTGTGTGTGTGTGTGTGTGTGTGTGTAAAATGTCCACTATCAGGGAGCAGAGAACCATGCCTGTGAGCTTGTCAGTGCTCAGCTGGCATTTTCTATTTTATACAGTCCAGGATCCCTTACCCAGGGAATGGTCCCATCCACATTTAATAAGGGTTTTTTTTTTTTACATCAATTAATGTAATCAAGATAACCCCTCCCAGACATTCCCAAAGGTCCATATTACAGTGATTTTAAATTCTATCACGTTTATAATTCACCACCACACCAAGTTTGACTATTCTCTGCCAATATCAGTTCAGGATTCCTCCAGGTACCACTCAGGCTGAGGACTGACTAAAAACAAACTCACCATTAATAGTATGTACATACTGAACTATGTATGATGTAGACAGAAATGAACACCACAGTCTGTTTTGTTTTTCCCACACATAGCTTTATTGTAGGTGTAGGTGTAAACATGCTCAAATTTGACTCCTTGGTTGACAGGTACCAAAGGAATTTAAGTGATCTTGACTGAGGGGAAACAGAGAGCTAACTGGTTAGAGCCAGGAATCTGGGAGGGATCCTACACTGTAGTTGGGATGTGATGGGATTTGTAGATAACTCTGGTTTGTTCTGCAAATTCTACTGGCACCTCTGTCTTCTAGTGTCACTGAACCAGGGTCTGCCACTGGTCCTCATGTTCCACTGAATGGAGACTTCTGGTTCTGAGGGGTTCTCAAGGATATTTGGGTCATAAGGATACTAAAGTGGGTCATTTGTACCTAGCTGTTTCCCAGGCTACATTTGAGAGACACTTGTCCTCTCTAATGTACACAAGAAGTGCTTTCCATGTTGGGGAACCTCTTTGGTACATATAAATAGTATTATTTTGACAACCTCCCATAAAGATAGGATGGTTGATGGTCAATAATTCTAGGTATAGTGGTTTGGTTTGATAATGGCCTTTTGATTAAGATACCTGGTGCTTCCTTTATCCTGATAAAGGCAGAGAGCTCCTCTGATAAGTAGAAATCCTATTTTAAGGATCCAGTTTAAGGACAAAAGGTGAAATGAATATAATACAAGCAAAGACAATCTAAGAGGCTGAGAATGACTCTTGCTTTAATGGGGTATGTCCTGAAGCCCCTCCCCTTTATACATCTACTCGACTTGCCAATTTTTATCAAGCCTGTCCCTTTTTAGTTCTAACTTTGAAAGTGTAACTCTCCTTTCTTCTCTCTTCATCTCCGTCTCCAGACACCCAAATCCTAAACCTGCTACTCCTCAGAGAGCACTCCTAGACTGAATTTCCTAGGACCTACTTCTGGGTGCAGCTGCTTGCAGACTTCCATTACTGTGCCTGCCTGCCTTCTTGCCTTCTAACTCAGAAAGCGAAACTTGGTTCTCTTCCTCCTTTCCCTCACCTTCTTCCTAGCAGTTGTCAAGATCTCCATCTTGCATGATCAGGATCTCTTCAAAAATCCTTTAGCCATGAGACCAGGAATGTGCAAAAGGAACCCTGTGCCCCATGGCCATAGTGACACTAGGTTTCTGTGCTTGTGTCTTGAAAATAACCATCAGCAATTTGGAGGAGCCCAAAGTTCCTTTATATGCTTCAGCTTTAGAAATAGAAGCTGGCATTTTTTTTTATATATGTCTGACTTCAGGCCATACTAATTACAGTTTCATGTTCCTATAGGTCTGCCATTGAACCCAGTGGGGTTGTCTCTTGGTGTGAATCCAGATGTCAATAGTTGCCATATAGAATGTACTTTGTCTGCTGCATATAAGGAGACTTCTGGGAATCACTTCCAAAGCTAAGGCAGACAATGGTTTATCTGGGCAGGGAATGCACACCCAGGGAGGGAACACACCTGGGTGTGGATGATTCCACCCAGCAACATGCTCCTTCATGCTAACTCTTCCCAAGTAGGAATTTGGCATCAAAGTGAAGGAAAGTTTTCTTCTGGCAAACTTTCAGTGAAGCACGCTCCTTAGGGTGTTTTGTGGGAAACAACTTTAAAGAGTTGTGTTAGAAAAGTAACTTCATTTTGGGGCGCAGGGTACTGAACAGGAGACAAGGCTTGCATATCCTGTTTCTTGGGGTGTTGGTGGATGGATGCCCTTCTGCTCACCTGTCCAATTGATTTTATACCCAAAGTTCATTTGTGGCAATTGGTCCAGTTTTCTGAAAAGATGTCAAACTTGATTGGCATGTATCTTCTTAAAACTTCCTACTTAAATATAATAGCAGCCCATGAGCTATTTGGCTCAGCAGATAAGGGCACTCGCTTCCAAACTTTAGGAGAGAACCTACTACCGGGAGTTATCCTCTGACCTTCACGTGCATACCACACACACACACAACAAACAGCTTAGTTAAATATAGAGGGCATGCCATCACAGTTTTTCAAATTTGATTTTGATCTCCTTTATTGTTGTAATAATTTTGATGTGATTTTTTTTGTTTGTTTGGTTTTTGCTAAGGATAATTTTTGTGCTTAGGAAAGGCTATTTTTATTCATGTGAATTTTTTTTTTTTTTTTTTTTTTTTTT
>NW_022196900.1:10573272-10584620 GCF_008632895.1 Mastomys coucha
TTTTTTTACTCTAGAACTGGAGAAACATCTCAGTCTTCAGGTGAGGCTGCTTAATATATTGGAGATGCCTCCCTTACAGCACTTTTCCAAAAGGAACCAAAGGAGACCAGAAAGAGGGTTTAGGAAGCTTTTAATGAAACTAGAGTCAGAGAAAGACAATAGACTTTGCAAGAAGGGACAAGGCCAGAGCAAACCAGAGAAGAACAAAGGAATGCTGATTCAGTATTTTGAACTGCTTGTAACATTTACTGAAGTGGGTATGAAAACAGTGCCCTCTCTAGGATGACTTGAATATTGGGCTGGGGTGAAACCATGCTCCTAATTCTTGGACCAACAGAGGAGGAAACAATTAGTCACATTCTGGCACTGTTGGCTTTGGCTCTGTACTCATTTAAGACTGGTGTGTAGCCTGACGCTTGGATGTGTCTTAGATAGGAAATAGCTGACAGCATTTACTCTTGTCAGTCTACATCATGGCCTTGGGTCACCTATGAGCTGCGCTGGGCTGTCTAATGTTTGATCACTCATAGGAATAGAAGTACTTGGAAAAGGTTACAAACAGATTAGGGAATTTTCCAGCACTTAGGGGAAAATGGACAGTTAGAAGTTCTAACCTGCCTCCTTGAGGATCTGCCTCTTTTAACAGGTCCTAATTCCCTGCCTACCTCAACATTAAAAAAAAAAAAAAAAGTAGCCAGTATGTTAATGCTGAATTAAAGTGTACCCTTTCTTAAGCTTGATTGTTATATCTGTTTTTCTATTTATAAACCAAGTAATTTTTATATGCAAAATGGCAGTTTCAATTTTTAATCAATTTAAGTCACATTTAGATATTTAAATATATTTTATTTTCTTACTATTTCCGATTCCTGATGATTGAGTCAAATCCTTAGTAAGCATTAAGCAATGCTCAGATGAGTGATGCATTTCTGCACTCAGCTGACTGTTGAACAGTTCAGGGTGGGGTGCCCATCCCCCTTATCCAAACACCTACTTACAGTGTTAGACTCCTCAGGGAAGTGCAGGGACTTCGCTCTGATACTATCACAGTGCTGAGGTATCTGCCACACTTAACTTTAAGGTCGCATACTACATCCCTGCATTTACTCATCCTTCTTGCTCCTTCAAGTGGCACCATGCACAGTTTTCTAGTATCTGTTTGGAGAAGTTTTGATAGATTTCAGTTTTTAAGATTAGATTTGCATAAATTCGTCGTGATGAATGGCAATGGACTTCTATCTACATATGTTTTGTGAGTCCGTGCCTTTATGGTGATCACTTTATGCATTAGTGATGCCATAGGAAAGGTAAATTTGTCTTAATTAAAAAATATATTTCTATGCTACTTAGTGGGTCACAGTTGTGAAAGAGAAAGAAATCAAGGAAAGGAAGAAGGGAGGGGGTATGGGGATATAGTGGGCATGAAAAGGCAATGGAAGGATGTCTCTAAGTCTCATTTCACAGGCAGATTTCTACCAATTAAGTGAAAGTGTTACTATTTTGTGCTTACTTTAATCAGTTTTGCTTTCTGGCTAATAGCTACATCTTTCCAAAACTGGAAAGTCACCTAGTGAAAGGAAGTTATTTTGCCTGTCAAAGAAGCTAGGTCAACTTTTGGGGAAAGTGGCTATGGAGGTGGTGCAGTTGCTAGGGCAACTGATACAGTCCCTGGAACTCACTTGGTGCAAGAAAAGAACCAAGGTCTTCACATTGTCTTTCTGACCTTGACACCTACATCTTGGCATGTGCTGACATACTTGTACACACACACACACACACACACACACACTCACATATACATTCACGCACGTTTACACTCACACAATTAATTAAGGCTTTAGGAAAAAGAATTACTGGGTTTGTATCAGAGACTGAGGACTCTAGTAACTTACCAGGTGACAGACTCTCAATATTATTCGTTTTCAATGCCATTTCAATTTCTGAGGACTCATACATTTGTGCCTCTTAGTGAGAAGTTTAGTTGCCTGATTTGAATCAGTTAGCAAATGCCCATTACCCTGTTTGTGGCCAGCTTCTTTGCTCTGGTGATTTTACTATACTCA
Source organism: Mastomys coucha (assembly GCF_008632895.1). Classification (NCBI taxonomy): domain Eukaryota; kingdom Metazoa; phylum Chordata; class Mammalia; order Rodentia; family Muridae; genus Mastomys; species Mastomys coucha. The sequence goes on from NW_022196900.1 coordinate 10,575,336, forward strand.
TGTGTTTGCTCAGATCTTGGTAACAATTCTATAAATATATGTCAAAACTGATGGTACTATTTATTTTAAAATTCTACTGACTTATTTTATAAATAATTTACACTTGTGGGAAAATTCTACATGTGATCAACCAAAACAAAAATACAAATTTTCTAATTTAAAAAGTGATTATTAATACTGCATGCATCTGTTTTGTGTTATAATAACAAAATGCATGTGCCTGAGTAGTTTTGTTTGTTTGTTTGTTTCAAAGAGATTTATTTAGTTCACAATACTGATGGTTTCAAGAACAAAGTGTTAGAACCTATTAGCTTCTAATGGAGCATCATAATGTTCTATGTATGCCAGAATGCAGAGAGTGTGGAAAGAACATGTGTACAAGAGAGAAATGCAGAAGGAATGCTGGCATGATTTATAGCCATTGGCCAATTAGCTTCCAAAATAACCACTCTAGTCTCAAAAGCTAAAAGATGTTAATACATGCTGAAGATTGGTGGTTTCATGATCTAATCAACTCCTACATGAACAAGATCCCACTACCTCTCTGTTTTGTTATGTGTTGAGATATTTGCAACTAGAGGCGTGCAAAGGAGTTTGGGACAAAGGCTGAGAGCAGGGATGGGGAAGAGGGGAGGAGGGAGTCTGTCTCATTATACCCTCTGAGATTGGATTTATGCACTGATCAGAGATAGGTTGGCTAATCTCATCAACTGCTCAGTATTTGGAAACAAGAAGGCAAGTGTCTGGGCACTGTCTATGAGAGTGTTTCCAGAGAGGTTTAACTGAGGCATGACTACCCGTCCTAAAAGCAGATAGCACTAGCCCATGAGCTGCAGTCCTGGATGGAAAAAAAAAATAAGATACTGGGCAGTGGTGGCACACGTCTTTAATCCTAGCACTTGGGAGGCAGAGGGAGGCAGATTTCTGAGTTCGAGGCCAACCTGGTCTACAGAGTAAGTTCCAGGACAGCCGGGGCTACACAGAGAAACTCTGTCTTGAAAAAAAAAAAAAGACAAAGAAACAAAAAACAAAATCAAAAACCCAAGAAAGAATTAATAAGATTTCTGTGAGGAGGCTGCTGGTCACACAGTGTTCACAGGAAGCGCATTCCTTCCACATAGGATGGGTCTCGGTTAACTCAGACTGCCTTTGAACATGCCATGTAAGGAAGAATAGTATTGAACTCCTGGTTCCGCTACTTCTACTTTCCAAACACTGAGATTATAGGTGTTCACCACCATGTCCATCTCCTGCCTCTGTTGTCAGGATTTTGTTACAACACTGAGAATCTGGGGTCTCCTCCAAATAACTATGGACCTCTTCTTTGAGGGTTAATTTTCTGCAAAAGGAAGGGGTGGCTCAGAGGTCCTGTATTTGGACACACACACACAAAACTCTCCTAAATTACCATGCTTTAACTTAAGATTTGTCAATATTATGATGGTGTGAAGATCAGCATTATTGTATACTGTTTTGTGCTTGTGCATCTCATTACAAAATCCCCATGTGTATATATACAGGTGACATAAACTCTTATAAGAGAGGCTTTGTGTTAGGTGACTTTCCTAATTGTAAAATTGTGTTGTGAACATATGCAAAGTAAGCCAGACCAAGTTACAATGTTCAGTATGTTGGAGTAGTTAAATATATTTCAACTTACATTGTATTTACTTTGTGGTAGGTATATCAGAACACAACCTCATCATAAGCCAGTGATTTATAAATAAACTGTTTTACATGGATTCATTTTCTAGTCTTTATTGAATGCTATGCTAGTCTCCTATTAAGATTTTAAAATTTTCCCAAATTAAAAAATAACAAGTCTTTTTCATAATTGCTGGGGTCAGAATTCCAACATAAGCTTTACAAACTAAAATCAAGGTTTTGGCCAAGTCTAATTCTTTACATGTTTGGGTTCTACAGGTACCCACATTCCTTGGCTTTAGTTCTGTATGTCATCATCTCTTCTTTCTTTCTTCTATCCACATTGGACATTCTCATTCATTGGATCTTCAAGTTTCTCTATAAACACTTTTATGATTACCCAGTAAAATTTCCATTTCAAAATTTTTCATCCCACCCCAAATCTGGGGTCTACCGTGACATGCTACAATCATTTCTCAGGGGGGGTGTTGGACACAGATTGGAGAGATTAAAAATGGAATGAAACAGCATCAATATTGTGGCAAGCAGTCAGTGCAGAGGCAAGAGCAGCAGAACTGGGAGCTTGGAATGTATCTGAGAAAGGGCAATGTGGAAATGTCTGGGCTGTGAGTTCTGCTCAATTTTTGACCAAGATAGGTAAAGTAGCAATCTTGGTAGGCATCATTGTGGGAAAATGAAGCCCAAAAGGAACTGGGAGACCTCTGTGAATGCCTGCATTGCTTTGGAACAATCTGCTCTGTGTCCTTACTGGTGACATTTGCTCTGACTCACATATCCTCAGGGTACAACTGAAGAATGGTGGCTCTCTTTTACATTCAGTTTAGGGCTCAGCCCATAAAGTGGTGTGGCTTATACTCAGGGTGGGTCTTCCTACCTTCATTACCCAATTAGGAAAATCCTTCATAGGCATTCCCACAGGACAACCTAATCTATATCGTCCTTTATTAGGATATTTTCCCTAGGTGATTCCAGAAATGAACTACCACAAGGTTTAGTGAAATTGAAGAACATGAAAGAATAATTTTAAAAGACTACAGATCAAATACCAGGAAACACTTATCAGTCAGAATTTTCAACAGCAATTGGGTTCAGTAGAAAAATGGAGGAAGACTTCCATGTTATTAAAGGAAGAAAATTTAGAACACAGTATTTCATATCCATGAAGTTGTTATCCATTCGTTTCTCACTTTCTATGGTAATATGGAATTCTGAAAGGCTTTGCTTAAACCATGCAAAGCCACCTCTAATTGTTAGTTTGTAGGCAATTCATTAGACTCCTTCAGGAGACCTAGTAATGGCTTCTGTTTTAGAGCTGATAACTAAAAACAGGTGGTTTAACTCATATGTTTATTAGGTACTAGCCTGTCAGGATGTAGTAAAGTTGGCTCAACCCAGAGAACACAGATTGACAATACGTCGTTGCAATAACATGAGGTTTATTGATTATGGGGGGGGGTCAACCCCGAACTCAGAAAGCACACATCTTTTATACTTTACAGAGGGCAGATTTCTGCAACAAGGCTAGCTGGCTTACTCTGGTTGGTGGAACACAGGACAAAGAATCTCTTCAGGCATAGGTTGGCTTGCTCAGGGGGCTGTTCTTGGCTTAGTCAGCCAACTTCCCTATCCAGCTCTGCACCTGACCTTGAAAAGTCCCTGGGAAGGGGTCAGCAAGGTCAGGGTGACAGTTTGTGGTCTTTTTTGAAATTCACCACAGGAGGGGTTGGGGGTTCTTCCGAGAATTGCTAATCTTGTTTTCATGGACCTTAACATCATTGCGACCACCAGTTATTTTTGTTTTGGCCTTACTTAGCTTAGTCAGAATGGCCTGGTCATTCTGTCTCAACATTCTGACTGCCAGAACTTTGTTTTTACAACATGTCCTTGGCTATCTCTGGAACACAACTTCTCAGTGTCTGAAGCTGCTGCTTGCTACTATAAAACTTTGTTTCCACATTGCTTGCTGCTTACAAGAGCTGGAATATGGCTCTCTTACTTTACTATTTCTACATTCCCAGAACTTTGTTTTTATATTCTGAAAAACTTGGTTTCTATATTCCCAGAACCTTGTTTCTACAGCTTTGTGTTTTCACTCTATTACTTCAAGGAGATCTGCTGAATATGGCATTAAATGTTTAAACATACTATGACAAACAGAGATTCTCAAATCCTGACAGTGACTGACCCCCACCCAAGATCTCCAAGAAGCAATGGGTATAGTGACAAAGGACTCCATCTGGATTGTAGTACACCAACCACTGGGTGAGACTGCCCCCAATGCCATGCCCAATGTCAGGGCTCAGCCTGAACTGTGAACAAACAGAGAACACCAAGAGAGTTAATTGTTTCCTGTTGCCCAGGACAAGGTGAGGTCTTCTCTCCCATGTTCCTCCTTCACAGGGGAAAAAAAAAACCAAAACAAAAAACCTCTCATCTTCAGAGCCTGATGGCCAGACTGCCTCTGCTGGTGTTGCCATGGAGACACATAGGAACCTGGAGCAGCTGTCTAGGTAGTGGACTATGGACTAATCTCTGTCATTTTAATTAACATATGGCATCTAGATTCTAATTTATCCTCAGGTCTCTGATCATATTGACAGTTAAGCTAACTGTAGTTTGACAGCTAGAGAACAACAGGCTTCTTACCCTTAGGTAATCCATGACCATGTTAGCTCATTAGTCAATTTAATAGCTAGTTAACACTACTAGGCCTCTTATTTTAAAAAGACAAACAGGTTTGCCTTGCTCACAGGGTTCATGTTAAAAGGTAAACAGGTTTCAGGTGTAACTTTTTTTATTATTCCTTTATCTAAATGAACCTCATTTTGTAGTGACTGCTCCCAGTAATCAACTACCTAGGCCTCATGGTCAGTAATTGCATAGAAAAAAAGTGCAAAGTTTATGTAAGGTTTGAGGATACGAAAGCTTAAGTTATGAGGATCTAAGAAAGTGTTTTAGGGTCTAAGAAGGTGTTTTAAGGTTGGTAAATGCAAGTTAAAACTTAAATGGTGATTTTAAAAAGTGATTTAAGGCATATAAGAGGACTGAAAAAAATGCTTTAGGATTCTTGCCCTGACTATGTTCCTATTTATTGTATTAGGACTTTGAAAGGTCAGAGCCTTAACATTAATTGGTGAAATTCTGATAAGTTATTAGTCTAACTCCGTTGAAGCTTTCCACTATCTGGTCCACTATCATAGTCACATGCTCAACAATTTCAGTTTCTTTTGGTCGTCTTTTACGAGAGTTTTGGTTGTCCTTTACGAGAGTTTTGGTTGTCTTTTACATGTGTTTTGGGTGTCTTTTACGTGTGTCTTTTACGTGTGTCTTTTAAGGGTGTTTCTCATTGTGCTAAATCTCTATGCACCCAGTCTTCTGGGTAGAGAAGAGCAGCCCCTCTTACATGGTCTGTAGTCAGACTGGAAATCCAGGTCAAGTGAGCTTTTGCCCCTTCGCCATGGAAGGTTTCTACCTTCCCTGAGCTCACCTTTTTAAACAAATTTATCTCCTTTTATAAGCTTAAAAAGATTCTTGTAAGCTTCAGAAAATCCACGTGGATCCAACTCTTATGGGTCAAATGGACTCCAGATAAGTATACCTGTCAGTCAATGGCCTGTTTCCCTCCCCATCGGCCTATTCCTGAGGATGGGATCTACTCCCCCTTCCTCCATCCTGGAACCCCCACTTCTCCCCCAACTATTAAGATCATAGGCCTAAAACTTTCAAATGTACAACTACGAAATTCTTTTCTCCTTAACCTACTTAACTTTGCCTTCTGCCTCTAATATGTATACGTGTTTCAGCATCCTCACAAGTCCAGGTGTTTACTGGAAATCTGCATCCAGGACAGCTCCGAAGTGCTCCTCACAGGTGCCCCAGTCAAGCCTCACAGACTACTTCAACAGGGTCTGCACTTTCCTAGCCGCAGATATTCTTACAGATCCTGGACAGCAGAGAAACTGCCAGCTCTTCTAGAACCTGGCCAGCACCCCAATTTTCTTAGGATCTTGACCCAGGGAGTGGCACTATTAGGAGGTATGGCCTTGTTGGAGTAGATGTGTCACTATGGGCATGGGCTTACGACCCTCATCCTATCTGCCTGGAAGTCAGTCTAGCAGCCTTTAGATGAAGATGTAGAACTCTCACCTCTCCTGCACCATGCCTGTCTGGATGCTGCCATGCTCTCACCTTGATGATAATGGATTGAACTTCTGAGCCTGTAAGCCAGCTGCAAGTCAGCTGCAAGTAAACATCGTCCTTATAAGCATTGCCTTGGTCATGATATCTGTTCACAGCAGTAAAACCCTACCTAAGACAGTCCCCAAGACAACTTCATTCTTAGCCAACAGGAAGTAGTCTAAAGAACACAGCAACCCAACACCTGCCTCACCATCACCCACTCCTAGTTCCTCATTTTTAATTAAAGAAAAAAGAATATTAGCTAGCTAGCTCCTACCAGGGACCCAACAAGGACTTGTCATTACTTACCCTCTATTACCTGGCACTGCCAGGTGCTAGCGGCTTATGAAAGGACTGCTCACCACCCCAGTTCGCTCTCTTTTTCTCTCTCTGTTCCCACAAGTTCCTGCCCAGTATCTATTTCCCCTTCTGTCCTTCCTCTGTCCTTTTCTGTCTCCACTTCCCTGCCCTCATGGCTCTGCTCCTTTTTGTCTGCCTCTACAAGTCTTGATTTTCCCAAATAAACCTCCTTTAGGTCAGGTCTGTCACATGACATGATTTCTCAGAGAGACAACGTTGCATGGGCCCGCAAGGAACACCCTTTCCCCCCACCATATTATATTTCATAACACTAATAACTAATCAGAAAACTAAGATTGTTCCATGCCTGGTAGACTTTTTCAAAACTAATATGAACTAAAGTTCTGAGAGGAAAAGCCACATTTATGTTAATGATTCTATGAGGTCGACTGACTAATCTGAACTTTGTGGAGAACTGGAATGTGACACATCCACAGATAGATCTTGTGGCGCTTATCTTAACCTGGCTAACTGAGGGCGAACTCTCTGCTCACCATGGACAGCGATTCCGGACTATGTAAAAAGCGAGCTGGACACAAACTGTCTCTTGACTTCAGCAGGCAGGCTGCCTGAGCTTCCCCTTCAGGATGGGTTACTGTCCTTGAACTGTGTGCCAAAATAAACTGTTTCTTCCTTGATTTGTGTTCTGTTGGGTTCTTCACCGCCACAAAAGGAATAATAACTAAGACAATTTATGGCTTTCTTTTATATTGTATCTACATAGCATAAAACCATTACCATATTTAAACACAGTGTTTGGGACAATTTGAACCCATGTAGTTAGGCCAGGTCACTCATGGCAACCTCCATGACAAACTTTCTCTTCTTGGTAAGTCAGCAGCTCTCAACCTGTGGGTTGTAATCTCTTTGGGAGTCACATATCAGACATCCTGCATATCAGATATTCATATTATGATTAAAAATAGTAGCAAAATTAAATGATATTTGTGAAATAACATCCAAAACAATTTTATGGTTGGGGTCACCATAACGTGAGGAACTGTATTAAAGGATCAGGGTTGTAGCAGTAGGAAGGTTTAGAACCACTTGTTTTTAAGATAAGATCTCTGTTTTTGTGTTGACACTAAAACCTTTTCCCCTTGGTAACCATTATGTGGGGAAACTGAAAACAATCATAAAATAATGTTTATCTAATCCATTATGACTTAAGTCCTAAAAATGTTGAGAATTAAACTTGTTGTTGTTGTTGTTTTGGGGGAAGGGCATAAAATGTAGCAAGAATGATTGCCAGGGGCTAGAAATGGGGGTGAATGGACTTGCTACTTGTTGATAACATGGTCCCAATTTTCAGATAGATATGAATCAACCTTGAAATCTATTGCACAGCAGGGTGACTATGTATATATGTTTTATATGGTGAAAGTCAGAACAAATTACAGGTGTTTCTCAAAAATAATTGGTACTTGAAATAAGTGGATAGTAATGAGCTTGATTGAGCCATCCCTTATGAAAACATTACATTTTAATGCATAAACATATATGCTACAGTTTAATAATTTGCTGATAAAGGACCTCACAAGTGTTTCAACAGTGCTGCCTGCTACCTTCGTATAGACTATGATATGTAAATTAACTTTCCTTTTCTGGAGTTTAGGGGATCAACTCCAGGACCTTGTTTATACTATACAAGTAAGTGCTCTACCACAGAGCTACACCCAAACCCTAAATTTTCTTCCAATAGGAGTCAATCTCTCAGTGGGTCTTTGTGTATGTTGAGGGAGGGCAGTTGTTTCGGCATGTGTCTATGCATGAGGGAGCCAGAAGAAGATGCTGAGTGTCCTGGAGCTCTATCATTGTCTGCCCTATTCACTTGAGTCAGGCCTCTCACTGAACCTGAAGCTTACAGTTTATGTTACTCTGGCTGGCCACAGAGCATCCAAGATCCTCATTTCTGCCTCCCATAACTGGAATTCTAGACCCACATAGCCATTTCTGGCTTTTAAATGGGTTCCAGGGATTCAAACCCAGGTCCTGATGCTTGTTCGGCAAGCACTCTTACACATCAAAACATATACATATATACCAGCTAACACTTGTATACACACAAAATAAAATCTTTAAAAAAAAGTTTGGAAAATCGAGATGATCATACACTGTTTGGTCTTGTGTGGAATAAATATTAAGACCAATATATATAGAAATAGAAAATATGCCTTTGGGTAATGTGACGTAGAATTAAATGTCTAAAGATAAGAATCTTATGTGATAGAAGGGAGAAGAAAAGCTGATGAAGACAGGTTTAGTTTATTGTGCTATGGGGGGGAAAAATGATAAAACGACTACATCATGTGCTGTGTTGAGATACACACCCAAATATAAGAAAATCGCCCATGTAAAGAAAAATCAAAGCCATGATGAACTCATGGTTAAAAGCCATGGTGGCTGAGTAGCAAGAGGTGGTGACAGATAGAGAAAGCACAGGTTGCGGTGGAATTCCCACCTCCTGTTGTGGGAGTTGTGGGATACAGACCCAGAGCTATATGTGTCTCACTCCTCACTTGATGCTACACCCATCTTCTGGAGAAGCTTGAACTAGACTGATGAACCACATGTTTTTACGGGGAGCCATGGCTTTTATCAGTGGCAATAGTGCTGGATTTACTTTTAACTACTGTTAAACTATTTACTGAGACAAAGGTTGTACTATGTTCCCCGGGCTGATTTTGAACCTTTGCACCCAAGGGATTCTCTTGTTCCCACATCTGAAGTTCTAGAACTACAGGTGTGTACCCTGAGCCTAGCTTTGTTGAATTTACTTATAAAATGACAAGTAATGTAATTGGTTTAGAAGATAGAGCGAATGAGACATTAAATGGATAATGCAAGTTGAGATAATTTGTGTAAGTCCTAAATTAATAATATGTTGGCTTTAATATCTTTAAGTTATTTTCTGTAAAATGAACACGACATCTATATTTCTTCAGTCTTTTTAACCCTTTCAACAACATGCAATTGTTGAAATTTCATTGTCAAGAAATACAGTTCTTTGGGGGCTGGTGAGATGGCTCAGCAGGTAAGAGCAGTGACTGCTCTTCCAAAGGTCCTGAGTTCAAATCCCAG
>NW_022196900.1:10584718-10586469 GCF_008632895.1 Mastomys coucha
CTTCTGGTGTGTCTGAAGACAGCAACAGTGTACTTACATATAATAAATAAATAAATAATTTAAAAAAAGAAATACAGTTCTTGGATGATTTCAGTTGCTACAGAAGCATTAATTATGGACTTTCCATAATTTCTTGACAATTATTTTAAGTAAATTTAAAATGTGTTTTATAAGTAAATAAATTTGAAGATACATAATGCTGTGGTAAACATTTTTGTATAGCCATATTTAAACTAACATAGCATTATTTTGTTTTCTTTAGAACAATTATGTCTCACAGATTTTAAGCTATGAATACAAATTAGAAAGTTGACATTCATTCACAAATTAGACATTCTTCATAAGAAAAAAAACTAAGATGTTCAGTACTTTTTGGATATTTTAGTATTTACCAGCTTGAAGCTGGATCTCTTTGCTGTTAAGCTAAATGTCAAGGCAGGAAAGACGAACAGAGCTTGAAGAAACGCTCTTAACTGCTAGGCCATCACTGATCGAATATGATTAACACAGGCAATCGAGTGGAGTCAAAACATGTTTAAATCTCTATATAATACTATATCAGGCTATTTGACATCAATTTTCCCACATTGATCTTAGAATAATTTAAAAGGCATGAAATGAACAAAATTCAGGACAGTTTACACATAATTAAGTAGCAAGTTTTTTTTTTACAAACTTAAATGTATAGACCCTTCTTTTAAAGAAAGAAAACAAATTATTTGTTGATGTATGAAATTATTTTCATTATAGTGTTAAAATACAACAACATAAACTTGAGACATGCCTTTCCATGTAGATATATAAGCTAAGGCATATCCACAAATCAAATATAAATAAAGTTACAAAGCCAAATAACATTTAATATGATGCTTGACATTATTTTGCTGAAGGTCCTTCTGTACCATAGTGCGGAGAGAAATCCAAACATTCAATGTCGTGTAGTATAAAAACATACAAGATCAAATCTATGACGAACATAACCTCCCCTCTGACTGTTAGAAGAGTCTAAAATGGGGTGGGGCTCCTGTACAATCTGTAATCACCTGTAAGCCCCCCTGTTTTTACAGACCTTGCTAAGACTCCCTCCTTCTCTTTCCAGACCATAGAACATACATAGCACATGTGCTGCTTTGCCTTCATGTGGATCCCAAACAACTGGAGTGGGGCTATCCCCAAAACTTGCCTGTATGTGGGATATGTTCTTTTAGCTGGGCTGCCTTGTCTGGCCTTAGTAGGAGAGGATGTGCCTAGCCTTACAGACATGATGTGCCAGGTGTGGGGATATCCAGGAGGACCCTCACCTGCTCAGAGGGGAAAGGGAAGGGGGATGGGAGGAAGGATTGTGGGATGGGGTGATCAGGATGGGGGCAGAGAGTGGGATGTAAAGTGGGTAAGTAAAAATCAAATAACTCTTTGTCTTCTCTCTCCTGAAAGAAGAGGAGGCCTGGCTCTAGCAGACACAGTTGTCTATAAGCACATAGTGAGCATTGAACATGCTTAGGCATAGTTGACCTGGGGATCTGGGCAGGAGGAAGCGAGGGTGTGGAGACAGAAGAGTGTGCTGAATGGCTGTAAGATAGGGAAGGCTAAGGAAAGAGAGGTTGGACTTCTACAGAGCACTCTCAGGTGGGGCGGGATGACTGAGTGCTCAGCAGTGCTGCTTCTTTCCCTCCTCCCCCTCCTCCTCTCCTTTCTCCTCCTCCCCCTCGTCCACCTCCCCTTTCTCCTCCTCCCCTTTCTCCTCCCCCTCC
>NW_022196900.1:10586482-10610177 GCF_008632895.1 Mastomys coucha
CCCTCCTCCTCCCCTCCTCCTCCCCCTTCTCTTCCTTCCCCTCCTCCTCCTCCTTCCGGCCTCTTCTCTTTTGTTATCTTATTCAACACAGGGCTTCTCTGTGTAACGCCCAGCTCCCCAGTGCTTTTAAAATGTGCCCAGACAGGAAGCATAACACAAAAGTAACAACTCCCACTTTCTAAGAGCTTTCTCTTGGCCTTTCTGAGTCGAGGGTGGATCTGGAGGATTTCTATAGAGCAGGTGATGTCATTTTAGGTACTATACAATTTTTTTCTAAAACATAATAAACAATTTTCAGAATGATATGGAGGTCACAATCCAACTCGATGCAGACTGTGGAATGTTGTAAGGGAGGAGGCAGAGTAACCGTGGTTCAGGAAAAAACCTTTGCAGAGACTAGGAAAAAATCAAGTAAAAGTCTACACAAAGTTTCAGTTTTGTTCTTTTGAGTATTAGGGGCGCCTTAAGTAGGTGTCCAGGTTTCTCAGCATCCTTGCCACCAAGGCTGTGAAATGGGGACTAGCATGTACTGCTGCCACCTTGTGGCAGAATTGTGCCATTAATGACGACAGATTCAAAGTTACATAGGGCTCTTCAACAAATACGAACTTGGAAAAACAATGTGAAACTCAGCCTACTTCTCCCCTAAAAAAAAAAAAAAATCAAGCTAGGAATTATGGCACATGTTTGCAATGCCAGAACTTTTAAGCTGAGGTAAAAAAGGCCACAAATTCAAGACCAACCTATGCTATGTAGTTGGAGGTCAGCCTGAAGCACATGATGAAACGCTCAACGGACAGACAGACAGACAGACAGACTGGTAGGCATGGTCACTCATGTCTATGATCCAAATATTCAGGAGGTTAACACACAAGTTTGTAGTAAACCTCATGGTGTTTGAGGTCACATAGTGAATTCCAGTCCATTCTAGGGCACAGTGTGAGGCTGTGCATCGACATCAATTAAAAATAAATCCCCAATAAATGAAAATATTTTATTTTATTAAATTATAAAATTAATAAAAATGGGGAGGCATTTATAAGTGGGGTCATATGAAATTAACATTTAAACTGGTGGTCTAAAGATTATCATTAAAGTAGTTAGGCACCATCCAATCAGATGAAGTCCTTAATGCTAAGGAAAAAGAGTGGCTGGTACCTTTTCCTGTCTAGTGGGCAAGGATTCTGCCAGTGAACACCAACTGCAGCCGTTCCCCTGGTCTGCAAAATTTGAACTAACCAAACCCCATGAGCTCATGAGCCAAATCCTCAAGCTGGTCTTTCCCTCCACCATCTTTGTGTGTGTGTGTGTGTGTGTGTGTGTGTGTGTGTGTGTTTTCCTGTAGAAAGCCCTGCCATGGGTGAAGGTGGCAGATGACTCACGAGGACTTTTGAAAAGGATAGCTTCATCAGTAGCTGGATGTCGGGGGTAGGGGTGGGGGGAAAGAAGGGCACTCACAGGGTGAGAACTTAAACTTTCAAGAAAGGTTTGTTCTCCTCTCAGTATTTCCTCCAGCACTCTGAAGTTAAAGTTAGAGGTGACTTTGATCTGTTTCAATTTTCCTGAGATTCTCTTAAGTATTCTAACCCCACTTTGCTAGCTTCGTTCTTAAGAATGACAGAGGCTAGTTTCAGGCCTCATACACTATTCATGGAAGAAAACTGATGAAGAGACAGAGATAAGATATATAACTCAGAACAAGGACTTGAAAGCAGGAATCCTTCGATCATCTGGCCAGGGATGCCAGAAGGTTTTTAAAATCCTTGAGGGTTTAAAAAATCTCCTTCTAAATGAGCTCCTATGCATGGTGGCTATAACCAAGGGTAGGAACTGAAACTCCCATGCAGACATTAAACCTTTCTGTCTAATAGCTTCAGAACTGGATCTCTATATTTCCATAATGAAATGGCTCTCTCTATATCTATTTCCTAATATTAGCCATTGCTTGCTATCCAGTGGCCTTATGGTAAATTGTGTGGCGTCAACTCTTGTCAGAATAGTATTATTGTCTTATATGATGCTTTTTAACAGGTGGGCCGAGGAAACTGAAGTGGAAACTTAAGGGTTCTTTGGAAAGTCGGTTGGATGGTGTTTTGCTGGGGCAAAGACGTGGAGGAACGTTTTGCTGAAGCAGACACAGGAGAGAGGATATTCTGCTAAAGCAAACATGTGAAGGGACACATGGTGAAAGAATCTTTGCTAACGACATGCATGTATTGGCCCACATTACATCTTGTAGTTAAGCTGCATTTGTTGGGACGCCATAGAAAGAAATGCACCAAAAAACTTTCTGGTGGTGTGCTTCAGTTTGCTACCACTTCCAAGGACTCAGACTGATTGGATGCACAGGCTGAGGCAAGACACCTGCTGAGGCAAGGCATGTGGAGGACGAGTGATGTTTGGAGGGTATAAATAGAACTCCACGGAGTGACGGCGACAGAGCTTGGCTTGCTGGTTCAGCTAGCTGTGCAATGCTTGTGGGTCTCAAGTCTTCACTGAATTTTGCTTCCCTGAGAGAGGCACGGCTGAGAACTTCTCCTGGTGTTCTGTTGGTCCCTCTTGCTGATGTGAGCCTAGACTGAGGCCTGGCTGTCTCTGCTAGGTCACGTCACTGCTGGTGCTAACCCGACTCTACTGAAATGGACTGTGGGTATAAATCCATGAGGTGCTTGCAAGTGGATCGAGCTGTCACTGCCTGCTAATCCGTGAACTGAACTGCCATTTTCCAGACAACACAGATGGGAATTGCTCCAAAGAACCTGACTAAACAGGTCCACCGCGTCCCTCCACCCCACCCCTTATCCTTTCTTTTCCATTACCCCTGGTGGGTGGCAGGTTATAAGGAAGGTTAAAGCATTTAAGACCTATCATTGAAAATAGGATTTTAAAAAATTAAAGTAACAGAAACAACTCTCACCACATGGGAGGGTGAAGTTCATTTACAGACAATTTTCTCTGGGCCAGCTTAGACACTGCAGTCCAAGGCACCAACAAAACAAGCCTTTCCACAGTTGACCTTTGTAGTGGCTATTCCTGGTTGTGAATTGGACTATATCTTGAATGAACTACAATCCAGAATTGGAAGGTTCACCTGTGATCTAGATCTTGAGGCTGGGAGACTCATTTCTGACCTGGGTCTTGGCATAGAGATCTTGAGGCATAGTGGCTGTGAAAAGCTTAGGCTCAGGCGAGGTAGTACATGCCTTTAATCCCTGGAGACTGAGGCAAGGTGATCTCTGAGTTCAAGGTCAGCCTGGGACAAGCAAGTTCCAGATCCAGTAGCGGTGGTACACACCTTTAATCTGGGACACACCTTCTGCTGGAGACTTACATAGGGACATTGGAAGAAGGAAGATTGACTCTTCTTTCACCTGCTTGCCTTGTAGGACTGAGCAACTGCTAGATCCTTGGACTTCCATTCACAGCTGCTGCTGACCATTGTTAGGGAGTTGGACTACAGACTGTAAGTCATTGACAAATTCCCTTACTATATAGAGACTACCCATAAGTTCTGTGGGGTTCTAGAGAACCCTGACTAATACAACCTTCTTGTCTCATGCACAAGACTAATCAAGTACAAGGACACCCAAATTCTTTCTACTACCAGAAATTTGGTGTGGATTAGGTATTTTTTTCCAAACATGCTTACATGCATTTTTTTTTTTCTTCCAAAGGCACAGCAGCCATTCTTACGTCTCTATACCTTTATCTGATGTCATTGGGTAACTTGACACATTTTTGGAAACTGTACAGTTTTTCAAAGGCCGGTTAGATCGACTGCCTTTCTATCATTAAAATGCATATAGTATAATTGAATAAAATATAGTTTATTACTAACATAAAAAAATCAACGCCCAATTAATTTTAAACATCCTGGTACAGGACTGGCAAGATGGTTTAGTGGGTAAGGGTGCTTGCCATTCCAAGTTCAGTCCCTGAGACCCAAGCTTTGGAAGTACAACGTAGTTATCCTCTGAGCTTTATACGTGGACACTTGAACACATATGCACACATTAATTTTTTTTTTATTAAGACTGGTACTGAGATTACAGACTAATTGACTTGTTCTCCTCCTCCACTGCCCCTCAGTCCCCCCGACCCCCGCCCCTCAGTTCAGTATCTTATCCTCCCCAAACACTAAAGCAGTAGTTTTCAAACCTGTAATGAGAATCCATAGGAGGAAGATGGGATAGGATGAAGGTGTCTTTTTAACCCTACAGGAGACTAAAGTTCTCTAGCTGAGTGTAATTTGCAGGTAGTGCTAAATAGAGTCCCCATTTATGTTTATTTTGGTCTTTTCAGACAAGAGTTTCTCTGTGTAATATTTATTTATTTTGAGACCGAGTTTCTTTGCATAGTATGTATTTATGTGCTTACTTATTTATTTTGGTTTTTCAAGAAAGGGTTTCTTTGAGTAGTTGGGGCTGTCCTGGAACTCCCTTTGTAGACCAGGCTGGCCTTTAACTAACAGGGATCTGCCTGCCTCTGCCTCCTTAGTGCTGGGATTAAAGACGAATGCTACCAACGCCCTGAGGGAATCCCCCTTAAGGAAACGATACAGAACTAGAAATCCGTCAAACCCCTTGAGTTTTTATGCAGAATTTTTCATCTCTTTAAAAAGAGACCCCTACCCCCATCTCAGGTATCGGCGCTTGCCCATTCAGAGATGGACAGGACCATCAACCAGTTGGCAGTTCAGATGAGATAGGACAGCCGCCATCTCCACAACCTCACACACAGAACATAAACAAAACGCTTTCCATCAGTAGTAATAATGGGCTTTTAAGGCACAGACCAATACGTTAAAAAAAAAAAACCGAAAACAAAAACAAAAACAAAACCCCAAAAAACCGCATTCAATGCTTTGCGTTGAAGAGGCTGGTCACTTTGGGTCTGAAGCCTGAAACAGTCCCCGCCCCTCTCCAGCGACAGAGAGGCGGCGCGCACACTCAGAACTCTCTGCGCCCTCCTCACGAGTCACTTCCGCCCGGCGGTCTCCTCACACGTCACTTCCGCCCTCTCCTCGCAGCGCAGTGGGTGAAGTTGAAGCAACTTCCTTTTCCTTTTCCCTACTTCCTCTCCCTGCCTCCGCCTCCGTGAAGCTCAGTCCCTCTTGCAGCAGGTCCCAAGTGAGGGATTGGATTTCCTCACCGGCCTTCGTGAATAACCGCTGGGAGCCGCGCGCCCCGCGGCGTTACTTGCCAGAGCCCAGGTTTGCTCCGACGTCCGGTGCTCCCGGGCCCTGAGTGGCGAGGACTCTCGGGTCCCATCTTCCCGGCCTGTAGCTTGCAACGCCGGAGAGGCTGCGGCCAGCGCTTTCCAGGCAAGTTGTGCTCCCTCTTCAGCTCCAGTCGCCTCTCTTTGCAGGCGAGGTCCAGCTCAGGTTGCTGCTTGCCATAGATGCCTTGTCCTGGAGTTTGAGTCGGAAACCGGCTGGATGTAGACTCCTGATGACCGTGCTTCTCTCGATTTAGCATCCATTCCGCCTCCTTCAAGCCTCGGAACCAGAGTCAGGTAGGAAATACTGAAAGCGTACCCCGTCTGAACAGATAAAGAAACGGGAATTGTTGGCAAGTTCGGTCTCTAAAGGCAACCCGGCTCGCAGAGGAAGCGCTGGGGTGCTCGCCTAGGACTGACATCTGAGAGCGTTTAGAAGGCACTGTAAAGAGAATGCTTGCATTTCTGGGTGCTTAGTGTTTATCAGACATTATCCTAAGTTGTTTCTCTAGTTGTGCCATGCGTTCGTTACAGTAAGTCTAGCAATCATGTTGTTCTTGGTTTAGGAAACTGAGGTTCAGAGATAACTGATGTATGTATAGGATTAATGACGTAGCTAACATTTCCCACATCTCTTTCATTTCAGCTCCCGAGTCTCCGAATACTTTAACCTTAACCTGTCATAAATAAACTCTCCTTTTGTTTTGTTTTTTTTTTGTTTGTTTCGTTGTTGTTTTGTTTTTTTGTTTTTGGCATCTCAGGAAGTGAGAATCCTGAAATTTATTCATAGCTTCTCTATTATTTGAGTAGTATTTTATTTGTTATTAGCATCTTATGTAGAAATCTATAATCCTGTCAATCCCCTTCCTCGACAGTTTTTCCCCTCTGACTCTGTCTCTTGATTTAAGATTGGTGGGCTTTGCTGTGGAATTAGTGGATTTAGGCTAAAGAGTTGGCCAGAAAAAAATTACCAGTTTTTATATACATAAGTACTCTGTATTGTGGCTTGCCTACTTATCTTGATTCAGTTCATGTCTTTTATTTTTGCTTCTGTTTTTTCATTCAGAAAACTATAGCTGTCATCTTATACCAGGATGTCAGGGATTGGAAATAAAAGAGCGGCTGGAGAGCCAGGCACATCTATGCCTCCAGAGAAGAAGACGGCTGTTGAAGATTCAGGGACCACCGTGGAAACAATTAAACTAGGAGGTGTCTCTTCAACGGTATGAGAAAACAACCCTGCAGAAGTGTACTCAGCTTCTGTCAGTTTGTTTCTGAAAGTAAAAATTTATGGAAGCTTTTTGAATTAAGAGAGAAGCATTAGAAAAGAAGAGGGAAATGGATGACTTGATATGGTGGTCAGTTCTTGAAGTGTGGTGTATTAATGTTTGACCTGTATTTGCAAGGTGTACTTCTGGTTTTTTCTTTTTCTTTTTCTTTTTTTTTTTTGAGAGTCTGACTACAGTTGTCTTTGCTATAGTTAATTGGCACTTTTCTCTTATTGAGAATTTGGTGCCATGTTCTGAGAGACACCCTAGCAAAGCCTTTGAGAGTGCTAGTGCTGAATGAGAGTCAGATCAGAGTGCCCAGGGGGTGCGCTCAGCCATATCTCTTAGCCACATGGCCTGTATTATCTGCCCTATGGCCATGTTTGTTTGCAAAACGAATCTGTAGTACCTGTGTGTGACATTGGGTTATGATGGAAACAAAATGGGAGGCCTTGTAAAGAGTTAAAGCACTGTAAAAACAATAGTGTGCACTCATAAGAGTGAGCTATTAGTTGTTTTTGGGCTAGATAATGTGATAGAAAAAAAAATTTTTTTTTAAATAGGTAGTAATATCTTTTAGACTTGAGAAGCTTTGATGTGGATAAGAGTCTGTATTTGGAATTTGGTCAAGGCGATATAATATGTAGACACCTTCCAGTTATGTTTCTTGTGTATATTGAGCTGAGGTTTAGAGAAGTTGATTTTATTTTTCAGTCAGAATAAGATCCTGATTACTAAATTGTTAATAAAGTGTCATTTAGGGAGATGACCTGTTCATCTTGCTGCTAGAAGGTGGTTTGTCTTAGCAGTGTTTATTTTGTGCACCCTAAATGCATTTATGCCGATATAAGTATTTACTGAGTATGTTATTTGTTGGTTGCTATGCTCTACAGCTCTTGTAATCTAGTTTCCAGTGTGGTGCTGAGAAGAAAATAGGTTGATGGAAGGAAAACAAAACACATATTCCAGCTTGGACTTTAGCCAGAGGGGAACAAGGAGCCCCGGAAGCACCTGTGGGAGGAAAAGGATAATCATGAGCACTTAGCAGAATTTTTCCTCTCGTTTTCCTACTCCCCCCATTCACTGACAGCCTCATTTTCCAAGGGTGAGGATCTGCTTCTTACCTCTGTTGAAGGCACTTCTATGCACAAAGAAGAGTAATATATAAGGGCTGAGGGTAGATCTCAGTGGTAGAGAACTTGCTTAGTGTGTGTTAGGGGCTTAGGTTTAATCCGTGGCACTGAATAGAGTGTGTGTGTGTTTACATACATGTGCATGGGCAAACTGGAATCTCAGGAGTTCCTGAAAGACTCCATGTGCAAGGAAAATAGTTGGTATGTAATCACATGGGCACCAGTACACAGCTGGTTAAATAGATATACTATTTGGATACAAAATGACCCAGTCACTGGGACTGTTGTCTTAACTGTAACCTTGACTGCAAAAATGCTCAGGTCACTAAGTATAGTCTAAAATAAAGGTTTGTGAAGGTGTCCCAGTCATCTACCACAGAGCTCTTCGTGTGAATGAGTGCAGGGAGTTGATGCAGCTGAGCTGGGAGCCTGGATGACCAGGTCTGATTCTGAGGCCTGCCTGCTGCCTGTTGGTTTGCTGTAAGCTTGAGTCGGAGAGGGCGGTTGTAATGCAGTGAACAAAGGCTGCACAGTAAAGCAGTTGGCCTTAACCAGGAGCAGCTACAGTTATCCATGTCAGCAGAAGAAAGGCAGAGGCTGCAGTGTCAGGTTCAGGTTGATCATTAGCAGTAGTTTGAAGAAGTAGGTATGTGGATTCTTTTCTGATTGCTTCTGGGTTTTCAGGGAAATCTGAGAGGAAAGTTTGGGTGTTTGAAGAGAGAGGGGAAGATATGAAGTAGTCACTGTGCAGAGAGGTTGTCCTAGGGGATGCAGTAGAGTTGCTCACTGGGCAACACTGGGGCTCACTTGGATTTCTGAGCATGTACTGTAAGTGAAACTAGTCAACATGGGATTTAGTTTTTCTCATTACAGTTAGCTGTGTGAGTCTAAGCTTGAGGTAGGTGGACAGTTGGATGTTACAGGGATTGGAGTGTTTCCAAGGTAAACACGAGGAAGAAGCAAGGAAAGAGGAGAAGGTATATAAAGGGTGATTGTAACAATTCATCATAGAGTGTGTGTTTGGAAAAGCAGGCAGTGAGGAAGCAAGAAGCATGAGGCACAGAGAAAGGCGTAAATCAATAGATTAGATTCTGAGAGGCCAGAGAATTGTTGGAGTGAGGAAACAGAAAGGTAAGGAGACATTGCTGCTGGCTATGGAGAAGGAGCTTACAGAGGACCTGCAGGTACAGATCATGCTGGGACAGTAGCTGTGGAGACTGGTGACAGGGAAATGGTTAAGATATGCAATGACTACCTAAATGGGAATTAAAACTTTAGGCAGCATAATGGGAAGTGAGACGGTAGCAAGTGATGGTAAGCTAGGTTCCAGATCTGGGAGATGACACATGACTGAGCAGTGTATGGGTAAGGACAGCAACAGTGGCATCTGCTCAGTAGTTTTGAGCAAGGGAATAGCAATGGAAAACAAAGGTAGCATCTACCTTTAGGCTGGGGCTTCAAGGAGTGTAGGAGGGAAACTGCAGGGAAATGATTTTCTCTCAGGTTTTAGTTACAGCCAGAATGGGAAGGTGGCTTTCTGTCAGAGAAGAGCCTGGGTGAGTGGTTTAATGTTTGTTGATGCTCTAGTTGGTATGAGTCTAGGAGAGCAAGGCTGAAAAATGAGGCAGACTAAAGTCTCATGCAGTAGCCAACTTTATTCAGAGTAGCAGGCAGTTATTACTCTGAGGATTAAGAAGAAACACACGAGTAATGTTTGCAGTCACAAGGACAAGCTACATGTGGCAAATACATGTTTTTCCATAGAGGAACATGAACAACAGCTGAAGTAACTACTCCTGTCACCTGGGAGGAGCATGAAAACTCATTCCAAGAACAGTTCTGAGTTTGAAGAAACTGAGGTGACAAGCCTCCTGTCTTGTTTTTTTTGAATTTTCTCACAAGCACTCAGAATTCTCACATGACTCTATACTTAGACTGTGTTCTGACCATTCACTAATAGTACAAATGAGGGCAGAGTGGAGCTTCTAGCCACTACCCTGACATATCAAGTGTTTTAACTAACATGGCAGAGGGGAAATAAAAGTCTCATTAAGCAATTCTTGCTTTAAAACTCAATTTCACCAACTTCAGCATAAAACAAGACTTTTAGTTGACTTTTTGCAGAGCAGTCTGCTCATCCATCTGAATTTACTCTGCTTCCCTTTGATAAAGTTTAACTTTTATATAAGGAAAAGAAAAACAAAACAAACAAAATTCCACCTGCTATTTGTGATATTTTCCTTCACTGCTACCCCACACCCCCGGCTTCTCCATGGGCAGAAACTAGAGAGTCTAAAAGGTCTGGGGAATTGGTGATGGATGAGAGTATTTTGTTTGCTTTGTTTTGTTTTTGAGACAGGCTCTTTGTTTAATCTAGCAACATGGATGATCTGGCAAGGGATCACATCTAAAGACCTTTCAGGGCTATATGATCTGGCCAGAATCTAAACACACCCTGGATTGCAGTATATAAGTTCTATTGTGCCGACATGAGATACTTGGAGAGACATGTTTTATATCAGGAAATGGGAAGCTGGATTGGAACAGAGTTCTGGATGATTCCTTTAGTATGTATTTTGGAATAAAATTTATCCCTGAAGCCTGGTGATGAGGATAGTCATTTGACATTAGAGTCCAAAATACTGACATACTGGATGCTATGTGTGTGTGTGTGTGTGTGTGTGTGTGTGTGTGTGTGTGTGTGTGTGATCTAAACCTATGCTTAAGTCACCCAATAATGTGGGCAGCTATTGGAATAGAGATCAACCCAGTGCCAGGATCTTGAGTGAATAGAGTGGTGCTAAGGAAGTAGAGGACAGTGTTGATAGGTAGAGCCTCAGGATCGAGTTACTTTGTGAAGATTTCTATTAGAGCAGTGAGGTGGTCAGCTTGAGAGTCTACTGTACTTGCTGTTTCCATACATGATCATACACCTGTTCCTTTATTTCTTCTGTTCCCATTGCTTACCTAATTATTTGCTGTAAGATTTCTTTGTGTATATGTGCTTACATATGGAGGCCAAGTAGTGTTTCTCAGTTGTCATCCACGTTGTTTTTTGAGACAGGGTCTCTTAACTTGGCCTGGGACTCAGCAATATTAGCCAGCCAGCTGTCCTGGCTAATATTGGATCTACCTGTCTTTATCTTCCCTGTGTTGAGGTGACAGCATTTGCCACCATGCTAGGCTTTCTTAGAAGCAGGTTCTGTTGATCAAACTTAGGTTCTCATGCTTGTGTGACAAGCCCGTAGCACCTGAGCTGTGTCCTCAGCCTCGGATAAGATTTGTTTTGTTTTGTTTTTATAGAAAATAACTAATGAACTAATGTGAACTTATTGCACTTAATAGCTCATTTGTTTTTTTGTGGAGACTAATGATTCTGGTTTCCTGAGGTAGGAGGAATTAGACATTCGAACACTGCAATCCAAAAATCGTAAGCTAGCAGAAATGCTAGATCAGCGGCAGGCCATTGAAGATGAGCTTCGGGAACACATTGAAAAGCTGGAGCGACGCCAGGCCACTGATGATGCCTCACTGTTGATTGTGAACCGCTACTGGAGCCAGGTAGCTACTTTATCTCTTTACCCTGACTGGATCAGCCGTCTCATCCTTAGCACTCTTAGTTTCTTAGCTTTTGCCCTTCTTGTTTGTTTACTGCATGTTTTCTTCTGTAGTTTGATGAAAACATCCGCATCATCCTTAAACGTTATGATCTGGACCAGGGTTTGGGAGACCTACTCACAGAAAGGAAAGCCTTGGTTGTGCCCGAGCCAGAACCCGACTCTGATAGCAATCAGGAGCGCAAAGATGACCGCGAGAGAGGCAAGTGTTTGCAAGGAAGTCTGTCACTGCGTTAGTTACCTGGGTGTTGAGGTTGAATTTTGCTGTGAGGCTCTCCAATTGAGGGAAACAGTGGATTTTGCTATTTCTAGCTTTAAAAGAAGCCCGGGGGCTCCTTTTTCTCTCCCTGTGTCATTGGGAGGTGTTCTGTAACTGCATTAGTTACTAGGTTTTTGAAGTTGAACTTTGCTTTGAGGCTCTCCATTTGAGGGAAAATTTGCTATTTCCAGATTTATAATTTGGGGGGCTTTTTTTCTCCCCATGTTCTCAGGGGATGGGCAAGAGCCAGCTTTCTCTTTCCTTGCTACTTTGGCTAGCAGTTCCAGTGAAGAGATGGAATCTCAGCTTCAGGAGCGTGTGGAGTCCTCCCGCCGTGCTGTGTCCCAGATTGTGACTGTCTATGATAAATTGCAAGAAAAAGTGGATCTCTTATCCCGGAAACTGAACAGTGGAGGTAAGGAGAGAACCAGGAGACTGGAACAGTGGGAGGCAAGAGCTTGGCTCTGTGAGGCTCAGGGTGCAGCTTAGTAGTAAGGGAGAATGTGGCCAGGGGCGTGCGTGACTTCTATTCCAGCACCAAAATAAGGAAGAGGAGAGAACTCAGTTTAATGGAGTTCCTTGGAGTTTTAAACCTTGTGACTCTCTGTGTAATTACCATGACATGCTAACTATATACTTTCATAAGTAGCAGAAGTAGACTGTTCTGACTTCAGATGGGGAGTTTTAATGTGTTCTTTTCTCTTTGGTGTATTTAAAGAGAATTAGATGAGTTAGTAAAGTAGTAAGATGACTCCTGTGTATGAAGAGATAGAATAGGAAACCAATGGATGAAGAAACCTTAAAATAAAATGACCATTTGGAATTCTTATTATTGAGTTTTATTACTGAAATTATGTTCGTACAGTATAGAAAGTATACTAAAATGACTAAAGATTTTTAGTCATTTGTGGCAGATCTCTTTCTCAAGTGCAGATAAAATACCTTTATTTCAGGTTTTCAACAATAGCCATGGTCTGGTTACAGTATCTTTTAAGAAGATTTATTGTGTATGTGTATGCGAGTGTATTATTATACATGTGAGTGCAGGGAATTGAGGAGGCCAGAAGAGGGCATCAGGTCCCCTGGACCTTGAGTTGTTGGCCATCTGACATGGATTTTTGGGTTCTCTGCCAGAAAAGTACATCCTCTTAGCCACTAGCTATCTCCCTAACCTCCTGTTGTAGTATTTTAGCTGCCCTGATTATCATCAAGATATTTAATGTTGCTGGGCAGTGGTTTAATCCCAGCGTGTGGGAGGCAGAGGCAGGTGGATTTCTGAGTTCGAGGCCAGCCTGGACTACAGAGTGAGTTCCAGGACAGCCAGGGCTAGACAGAGAAATCCTGTCTATTTATTGTCTAAGATATTTAATGTTTTAATCCCTTAAATAAATGAAATATAATGTGCTTTATTTACTAGGTGAGCAAATAAGAACTGTATTATTTTGGAATTTTGTTTTTAAGAAAATTTAAAAAAGGGCTTCTTTTTAGTATGGTAGTTAACATGTTTGTTTATTTATATTTTATTTTTAATTAGGATACCACAGTGTAGAGTGGATGGGTGTGACTTCTCCTCCCTATTACTGTAAAACAAGCTGTGTCATATTTTTGTCTCCCATGGTTCTAGTTGGCTATTTAGAGGGTATTGTTAAACCACATTAATGTGGGGAAAGTACAGTGTGCAGAGGTTATTTTGATATGCTACATTTGATATTTTAAGTGAATATCAAGTACTTACTTGTCATATTAATAAAGGAATTAAGCTGAATACTATATAAAACCCATACTAGGAACTTTTGGGATTCTGTGTCTACAAGATTGCTTAGCATTGAAGGCTCTTGCATACAAGCCTGATAACAAGGGTTTAATCTCTGGTTCCCACAAGGTGGTGGGAGACAACCAGTTCTTGTGGGTTATACTTTGACCTCCAAATTCACGTATCTGTACACACAGGACAGACCCATGCACACACACAAACAAAAAAAATTTTTTTTATAAGTGTGTTTTAAGATCAAGTTTAAGTTAAAAAAATATTTTATTATAAATTCTAAATAGCTAAGCTGTTTGTGACCCGGAGGAAATCTGTGTTGATACAAAGTTAAAGATATGTTACAAATGATAATACTGAGTATTAACTTTATAAAAGTTCATTTTCACCCATGGGTTTGGTTCTTGTTTAGATTTATGGCTTATTTATTAATTTACTAACACACACTGGGTTTTAATTGAATTTTACAGCCTGGCTTCAGAACTTAGGATATTGAAGAATGAAAGTTTAGGCACTAGTTTTTAACTCAGGTTGACTCAGAGTCACCGTTTATTTATGTATTTATTTTGCCGTAGCTGTGGAGAGTTAACTAGTAGGTTTTGTATGAATCTCTGGGAATTGTCTATCTTAAAAGTCTAACAAATGATTTGGGTGAGCAATCCTACATGGAAACTGGGAACCCATGACTTGACCTGTTGTATGAATACTGAGAGCAGTAATAACAAGTAGGGTGGGAATGCTTTTTCCTGGCAACTGTAAAGGATAGTGTGTGTCCGGAGACTAATTGGTTCCATTTATAGCACTTAATTGAGCTGTAATAATTATGTCTAATTTTAAACACCTGAATTCAACATTGTACTTAACTTCAGGGTTGAGCTTCAGGGTTGTACTTAACACAATATTGTAATGAGTGTGTTCTGTGTTTTTATCTTTGTTCTTCAGGATGTTTATATTTGATTATTTGAAGATAGAAATTATGCTTCCTCTCTCTCCACCACAAAAGAGAGATGCTTCATGTTGCTATTAGTTAATAATGGGAATTTGTGTTTACCTTATAAAATAAAATTGTATTGCTTTAATTTTGACACTGCTTAGAAATCTTGTCTGTTCTAAATTCTAAAGTGACTATTTTTGATAATGGTTATTATATATTGAAACTGTCCCGCAGTTTCATGAACCGGGTTCTGCCTGGACCTAAGGGAGAAAGGAGACCTGAAACACAGAGTTCGAGAACAAAAGGACAGGAAGCCAAGTTGAGGGTTTCCAATCAAGGCTCCTCTTTACTTTGAGGGTTCAGCATTTATGTACAAGAGAGCATAACTGAATCTCTGGTTACAATGACATTTGAATAACATAAGGGATTCGGGAGGAGTCAGGAAGAGTCCGAAAGGGAAGCTGGCTGCTGGGTTGAAAGTGGAGACTCAGGGCGTCCCTCAGGTCTTGACTCCGGGGAATGGCTGGAGGCGCAGTCCACAGTGGGGGAGGAGGTCAACAGCAGATGTCTTCAGGCTGTATACATGCCAGCCTGTAGGTGTAGCTTCCTCTGGAATCCTCCAAGGCGGAACTCATAGTAGTGAGTCTTTGGTTCAGGCACAGCAGGCGTGAGTTGAGTCTCCCGTGGCAGGCTCCGATATTTTGCAGCTGAGGGACCCCAACAATATATGAATAAAATGATATAGCCTTCATTTATTTGCTCAAGGCATTTGTCTTAACAAAGATGAGAATAGGTGATGGTTGCAGATTTACTCATTCACATAACCAGTTACCTATCACCTGACCTGGGTGCTTCCTGTGTCCTGTGAGATAGCACACTAGGTTACTTTCTGACATTGTGAGGACAGTGAGGTGAGCCAGCAGGTTGATGCTTTGATGCAATAGATGATTGTACAACTTAAGACTATTGATACTAAACTAAAGTGCAGTTCTTCTTTCTCAGATAACCTGATAGTGGAGGAAGCAGTGCAGGAGCTGAACTCCTTCCTTGCGCAAGAGAATGCGAGGCTCCAGGAGCTGACAGACCTCCTTCAGGAGAAGCATCACACCATGTCTCAGGAGGTACTTGACCAGAAAGGAGTAACAGCCATTCTTAGTGGCTCTGGGTGATAACACCAAGTCAGAATTGTGAGAACTTTGAGGGCCACTTTACTTTAAAAGGCATACTTATACTGAAGAGACTGTGGGGTAGTAACAGTCAACTCTGAGAGATCAAAGTCCATAGTTAAAGAAGAAAGCAACTGAATATTTCTCTTTGTGCCTCTGTTTAATAGATAGTTTAGGATCTTCATCATTGTGAAGAAATGTCACAACACAACAAAATTGTAAATCCTAAATGTTTCACTGCTTAAATATAATAGATTGTGAACAGTGGTACTGAGTAGATAGCTAAGTGAGATTTGAGCAGAGTGTGGTGAGGAGGCTCCTGCATTGGTGAAGCCGTAGGAACTTGGGGAATGTGAATATTCACCCCAGAGTGGCCCACAGAAAGTGCCATGACTATTATCCCATGTCAGAATTAGGCATCTATCTATGTGAAATGCTTATGAGAAAGTGACGAACTTTGGATGACTCCTCACATGCATCTAATTATTTTGTTAGCTCAAACAATTGTATGCTGAAAACTGAGCTACTTTGGTTTGGCTACCAGACTTTCATTCTGGTTAGTTTCTTAGTTATTGTCACTTAGTCATTTGGTACCCAGTTTTAAGTACTACGTGAATATTACTACTAATGGCAAAACAGCTTCCATTTACTGGTGAGGAAACAAATGAAGAATAGTGTGCAGTCAGAGAGCAGATGATTAGAAAATGTGATTTGCTGCTGAACTTGTTTATCTCAGAGCCATGTTTTCCCTGCACTGTTTTCTGCTGTTCGGTTCTTTGCTTGGATGCTCAGGGACTTTAAGGTTTAGCAGCATTTACAAAATAATGGGAGTCTCATCTTTTAGGGCATGAACTAGGTGTTACCAAGATAGAAATGTCTCCTGTTGAGGCCTCTCCCAAATCTCGGCAGTAGTAAGCAAGGGCCTCTCTGTTTTGCTGTCTGAGCTCATGTGTAGAACCCATGTCTCTCATTGCTGTTTCTCTTCTTTTCTTTTTTCTTTCTTTTTTTTTTAAAACAGAGTAGGATTTAATTTAATGGCACCAAATACAGGGCAGCTTCTTCATGCAACTATTTTTTTTTCCATTAGTTTATTTATTTATTCACTTTACATCTGACCTCAGCTCTCCCCTCTGCTCCCAGTTCCCTCGCACACTGCCCCTCAGCTCTCATTGCTGGTTCTTGAGGCTATCTGCTGGGAGGCTGTCAGTTGCCAGCTGGGGGACCTGAAGATTTCTTTTCTTTTTTTTTTTTTTTCTTTTTCTTTTCGAGACAGGGTTTCTCTGTATAGACTGGCTGTCCTGGAGCTCACTCTGTAGACCAGGTTGGCCTCGAACTCAGAAATCCGCCTGCCTCTGCCTCCCAAGTGCTGAGATTAAAGGCGTGCACCACCGCCGCCCGGCTGAAGATTTCTTAACATGTCAGCTGAACTACATTGAGTGTTCTAGGAAACAGAGCAGATCCTGCCTGATCTTTTTAGCATAGCCTCAGAGTTACACACACTGTTATATTTTTTTTGGCCACTAAAGTTGTCCGGGATCAAGGGGAGGAACAGATTCATCTGTTAATGGGGAGATTGTCAGAGAAAAAAAAAATAAGCTGACAGGTATATACAGAGTAATGGGAACATGGGGCAGTTTCACAATTAAGATGCTATGTAGCATTATCCTGTTAATAGTTCCTTAACAGAATGTGGCTGCTGAGGGGGCTCAGTAGAAACCGCATTGGCCATGCAAAGTTGAGATCCCCAGAGTCTACATAAATTTGAATGCAATAGTATTGATTTGTAATCCTAAAACTCCACTCCCAAAGATGAGAGGCAGGGACTGGGCATACCTGGAAGTTTGAGGGCCTGACATAAGACAAGAAAATCTGTCTCAAACAAGATGGAAGGCAAGGACTGATGCCTGAGGTTGTCTGTTTGTCTCCACATACAATAAACACACACACACACACAAACACACACACAAACCTGATTGTAAACTGCTCAAGAGTCAGCTTAAATATAGAAGAAGTTTCTATTGTTCTATAAGGATTATCATTTCTGGATATGTAGTTAGAGAAAGTTGATAGTAAGAGATGTTTTTGTTTTAAGTTCTTATTTTCTAAAATATTTGATAAAGGAAGTTTTCTTTTTTAAAAAAATACCCATTTTCTGATGGATTGTGGTCTATCTAGGGAAATGATGCTTTTCATAGGTAGAGAGATTATTGAATCTTATCTGGTATTGTCCTTGTGAAAGTTCTTAGCAATTGCTTGTGGCAATCTAAGAACTTTTATTTTTACATTTGGATGTTGAAAAATTTTTTTCTATAATGGTATATGAGCAAGGACTAATTTTATGGAATTTAGAATGCTTGACTCAATCCTTTTGTTATGTTTCTGAATGCTTGTCTTTGCGATGTAGTTCTGTAAGTTGCAGGGTAAAGTAGAGACAGCTGAGTCACGAGTGTCTGTCTTGGAGTCCATGATTGATGACCTGCAATGGGATATCGACAAAATTCGAAAAAGAGAACAGCGTCTCAACCGGCATTTGGCTGAAGTCCTAGAGCGGGTCAGTGCTGGTTATATAGGCTTTAAAACGATTTATGAGTGTCTTTTATTTATGTGTATGTGTGTGTGAGAGAGAGAGGGAATATGCTATCATGTGTGCAGATGCCTATGAAGGCTAGAAGAGGGCACTAGATCCCCTGGAGCTACAGTTATATAGGGTTGAGTAGCCAAGCATGAGTGCAGGGACCTTCCAGCTGGGCTCCTCTGCAAGAGCAGCAAGTATTTTTGACTGCTCATCCATCTTCTCTCCAGCCTATTTCCCCCACCCCTAATATAACATTCTTTGTTTTTGTCTTTAGACTTTTATAAATGTATACCATGTATTTTAATCCTATTGATCCTCCATCCAATTCTTTCAGAACCCCTCTCTATAAGTTCCCCTCTTAACAATATATTTGTTTTGTTTTGTTTTGTTTTTATAACCCACTGACTCCTATTTGGGCTTCTATTTGCTTATGAATGGGCAACATACCAAAGGCCACAACCCCAAATAAAAGTGACTTTCCCTTAGCAGCTATCAACTGCCACCAGTTCTTCAGTCAGGGGGAAGGTAAACTCTTCCCTTTTCCATGCCAGTGTGTTGATTAATTTGATCTTGTCCGGGCAGTCATAGCTGCTGTGAGTTCATAAGCACAAAAACCATGTCATATCCAAGAGACACTGTTTAACAGCAATCCTCCTCCTTCTAGGCCTTAACAATCTTCCCTGAGCCATGGTGTGTGTGTGTGTGTGTGTGTGTGTGTGTGTGTGTGTGTGGTGTTTTCTCCCATTTTTAGCTGAGCACTTGATTGACACTTGTTCTCAGAACTTCAACTGTTTAACTGGTTGTATGTCTGCAGTAACTAACATCCACTACAAACGAAAGCTTTTTAAGGAGTCATCTTTCTCAGAAAGGATCAGCTAGATGCTTCTATTTGAGGAAGAAACATCCTTTGAATGACCCTGGTCATACAACTGAAGTCTTCCAGCCTCTCACTAAAGAGTCATTGTCTTCTCTGCAGGTGAATTCAAAAGGCTATAAAGTATATGGAGCGGGGAGCAGTCTTTATGGAGGCACAATCACCATCAATGCCCGGAAGGTAACGTCTGCCCCACCTGGACATGGTGCTTCACTGGGAACAGGCCTTGTGCCTAGGGCTTGCATTGATTCCCAGGGGACGCAGTGGCATTTGCAGGAGTACAACGGTGAACATGGGAAGCATGAGGTGGGATGATGTAGATTTTTCTTTTTATTCTCATTTGCTGTTTTCCTGGTCCTTTCTAGTTTGAGGAAATGAATGCAGAGCTTGAGGAGAACAAAGAGTTGGCTCAGAACAGACATTGTGAGCTGGAGAAACTTCGTCAAGACTTTGAAGAGGTCACTACACAGAATGAAAAGTTGAAGGTAGGAGGCACAGCTCTGAAGGACAAATGGTTTGTTTGTTCATCTACCTGTGAACCTGCATACTTTATGAGGAACAAGAAAAATGTGGCCAAATTTAGTCTCTTCCATGATGGAGCTCAACAAATTAGGTGTACCTTAACACAGCAGAGGCCATTTGTGACCTGCCCATTGCTAACATGCTCGGTAAAGAGTTGAAAGACTTAGGATGTTTACTCTTGCCTTTCTGGTTAGTATCATACAGAAACTCAATCAGAAGAAATAAGCAAGAGTGGGAAAAGGGCTCCAGATTAGAACGATTGGAGAGGAAGAAGTAAAGTTGTCTCTGTTTGCAGGTGCCATGCTCTTACAAATAGTGGACCCTAAGAGAACTAGAAATGAGTTCTGTGAAGTTGAGGAATGTAAGATCACCAACAACAGACTGGATGGAAGTGATCTCATTTTATATAGCATTAAAAATAGTACATTTAACCAAAGATCAGTGTATAATGAAATTATAGATATACAGTGGAATGTTATTCAGCTTTGAAAAAGAAAATTTAGTCATTTGGGATGGCACTGATAAACCTGGGGGACATTATACTAAGTGAAATAAGGCAGGTAGAGATAGACATGTAGTGCTTGAAATATATGGTTGTTAAGAAAGTGGATCTCATAGAAGCAGAGAATAGACTTGAAAGGAAACATTGGCTCAAGACCAAATTCTCAACACAAAGGAGATTTATTTACCTCAGAGGGACAAAGGGCAAGGAATAAGAGACAAAGACAGGAGATAGAGGATGAGGGAGAAGGGGAAGAATACAAGGAAGAGGGAATAGTAGTATTTGTTATAGAGAACAAAGAACTGCCTCTGGATAGAGAGGAGATCTTGTGACATAGAAAAGTGACAATTTAAAAAAGTAAGCAGGGAAACCCAGTATTAGGATGAGTTTTTCATTTTAATTGGGAATGTTAATTAGATGAGCCAAAGGGGACTTTTGATTGTTAGACTTCAATACTTTGATAGCTGGACCATTGCAGTCAGCCTTAGGAGGAAGATGTCGCCAAATAAGGGAATAGGCTTTGGTGAGTAGCTTTAGGAATGCTAACTAATGAGGTAGAGGGAAGTGGGGGGAGGGGAGAGTGGGGGTGGGAGGAAGAGCAAGGCTTTCCAGAGTCCCTTCATTCCCACCTTTTTGTTTTATTATTCGATCAATGGATGTTGGGTAAGTAGGTGTTTTTCTTTCTGGCTGCCTCCTGCTGACATTGGAGCATTATTGGTAGAGGACACAAGGAAGTTAGGTTGGTGGTTAAGATTGGAAAGAACAGGCAATATCAGTTAATAGACATCTAGGTTCTGCGGGACTGTCTGAAGCTAGGGAATTGTAGTCTGTAAGGCTGGACCAGGTTGTAGATTCCAAAGAAACAGCTGGGGCTGGCACTAGAGTTTCTGGAGTAGTCTGTAGTTGATTTGAAATCTGTTGGAGAGGCTGATGCTCCTGCATTTGAGCTTTGACTACTCCCCTCCAGACCAAGCTGGGCTGAATAGTGCAGAGTGGGCAGGGTTAGCACTGGGGAGTGAGTGTGGGTGGGTGGATGGTTGTGGAGGAGGGGTGGGCAGATGTTGGAGCCTTACCAGAGTTTAGGTAAGGCCTAAAGAAAGTGGGGGAATATTTCGGAGGCAGCTGAGGGCTGTAGGGAGTTGGGGAGGGAGGCAGCTGCTCAGGCCTGATGGGTGTGGCCTGGAGCCTCAGTGCTGAGCTGAATCTGTAGGCATTCTGGGCTGATGTTATTTCTGCCTATTAGAATTGTCCTTTGCAGAATCTTAGGGAAACAAAGAAGAATCTGCTAGAAGTCTTCCTCATCTTTCTTTGATTCATAGACTATCATTTATAATTTATTTCTAGATTAATAAATGATAAATATATTTGAACTAAAAGGAAGAGCTTCATTAACATTCTTGGGAAATTAAATCAAATGCTTGCTTCGGAAAAACATGACCATTTTTGCTACCAGTCAAAATTATTTTCTCTGTGACAGTTAATAAAGAATAGCTAGTTACTAGGGTCTTCATCTGTAACTTAGAACAAATGTCCTGGTCAGGTCAGTTTCATTCAGCTCTTCTAGCTTCTTTGGATTAGAGTTGAAACAATGTAAAACAAATATCAAAATAGTTCTGGGTGATCTGGTTTACTCAGGGACTGAGTTTTACCCAGGAGTGGTAGTCTAGACTTCATAATTTTCTGAGTAATGGTTTCAAGTGTGTAGAGCATCTGTGAGTTTCTTTCCCACGGCTCTGACCTGTGGGACAGACATGCTTCACTCTGACTCTGACTTGCCTTTTTGTTGGGCCTTCCTAAGGTGGAATTGCGGAGTGCAGTGGAGGAAGTGGTTAAGGAAACCCCGGAGTATCGCTGCATGCAGTCACAGTTCTCTGTCCTGTATAACGAGAGTCTACAGTTGAAAGCCCACTTGGATGAAGCGCGGACCCTGCTTCATGGCACCCGGGGAACTCACCAGCGCCAGGTTGAACTCATTGAGGTAATAGCAAACTTTTCTTCGTTTCACTCTATCACAGAGCCAATTATTCCCTCTCCTGCATTGTCTTCTCTATATGATTGCCTGACTAATGGGTTTTGTGGTTTTACTTTCATGTATAGTTAATATCCCATTCATCCAGTGGGTGTAAGTATAAGACAGCAGAATTCTTGCCCTTATGGATCTTATAGTCTGTTGGGAGAATACTGCTCATTAGGATGCTGCATGATTCACTGGTAGTTGTCTAAAGATATGGTGATGGAGAGACAGAGCATCTGACTTGTCTGTGACATCTTCCTGATGAAGTGAGTGGAGAGTGAAAAGTTTGTTGATAGAAGTAGACATGTGCTCCAGCAGTGACAGCCGTCATGAAGCTGTGCCTCTGGCCCTAACATGTGGGGAGATCAGGCAGACACTGTGCCTTTGTGACATTCAGTGCACATTTAGGCAAATTATTTTGAAGGTATAATTTTTACTTTGGTATTTATGTTCACTTTTGTGTTTTCTATACTCTTAAGGTAGTGTTTAGGGTAGTTAGAGTTTTCATGTATGTTGGCTAAATAAATTGCTGCTAGTTTATGTTTACATCTGGACAGTTTATGGGTAGTTCTCCAACTGAATTGTAATCTTAGAGCTAGAGGCCATTTTTTTTTTTTTAATTTGCTCAGTGTTCTGCCAGGTTATCAAGTCATGCTTCTAAATCACATCTGATGTTCTTTAAGTCGTGAAGTAGAAAATGTCAGAGTCAGCCATCTCTTCTTAGCAGTGTTTTATCTTTTCAGATAGTTACAGATTGAATTTAGAGATAGAATAAAGTTGTATGAATGTCTTATTGGTTCTTTATCTGCAGCGAGATGAGGTTAGTCTGCATAAGAAGCTGAGAACTGAAGTCATTCAGCTGGAGGATACCTTGGCCCAGGTCCGCAAGGAGTATGAGATGTTGAGGATAGAGTTTGAGCAGACCCTTGCTGCCAATGAACAAGCAGGTAGAATCATTCTTGCCCTACCCTGTGTTCTGTCTGTTATAAATTCTTTCTTTGAAATAAAACTTGGTCCTTGAGCTTTGTTAATGGTAATTTAAACTCAGAAGACACGAAGTAGTACCTGGAATGGAATCCTGTAATTGATTTTGAGCCATAGCCTGGGTGTTTGTTTTAACTCACTCAGTTTGATTTTTATCCTCTGAGAAGGAACATTTCTTTCACTAGTAACTCCCCGCCCCCTCCCCCCCACACTTCTATTCAGAAGTTCCTGATGTGCTCTGAGCTTTCCCTCCTTGAGCCTTTGCCCTTTTTAAGGCTCCCAATATTGTTCCTGCTATTTTTCAGGCCCCATAAACCGGGAGATGCGGCATCTCATTAGCAGCCTCCAGAATCATAACCACCAGCTGAAGGGGGAGGTCCTGAGGTATAAACGGAAACTGAGAGAGGCACAGTCTGACCTGAACAAGGTGACCTGGAGCGGTGGATAGGCATTGTTTGCCATGGTGATGGTAAAGGCGATCTGAGTGAGGGAAGCATCATGCTCCATAGAGGTGATGTGCGCCTTTTCTTTCTTTGTCTCCTAGACGCGTCTGCGCAGTGGTAGTGCTCTCCTGCAGTCTCAGTCTAGTACTGAGGACCCCAAGGATGAACCCACAGAGCTGAAGCCAGATTCTGAAGACCTAGCCACTCATTCCTCAGTGTTGAAGGCATCTCAGGAGGATGAAGTCAAGTCCAAACGGGATGAAGAAGAGAGAGAACGAGAAAGGAGGGAGAAAGAAAGAGAGCGAGAACGAGAACGAGAAAAAGAAAAGGAGAGAGAACGAGAGAAACAGAAACTGAAAGAGTCAGAAAAAGAGAGAGATTCTGTTAAGGATAAAGAGAAAGGGAAACATGATGATGGAAGG
>NW_022196900.1:10610188-10612541 GCF_008632895.1 Mastomys coucha
GAAAGAGTCAGAAAAAGAGAGAGATTCTGTTAAGGATAAAGAGAAAGGGAAACATGATGATGGAAGGAAGAAGGAAGCAGAAGTTATCAAGCAGCTGAAGATTGAACTCAAGTAAGTGATGTTTATAGTGATTCAGAGCCTGAACCTAACAATGAAATGTTTGCTTTATGGTATGGCTCACCCAAGCATTACATAGTATTTTAGATGTAGCTAAATGTACAATTAATGTGGTCTCAATTTTCAATCCGATGTGTAGCTGAATGGCCTGCCTGGCCATTGTACAGTGTTGCTTAGTTAAGTTAGGTGCCAGTCAGCCCCTGGTTGAGCATTTACTTCTCATGAGTCCATATGAAGGGAACAGATAACACATTGAAGTAGCACACCGAGAATTATTTGAAATTGACCTCTGCTTTTAATTTAAGTAACTTATGATATCACTTGTGTTTTAAATTACCCTATCTTAGTGGTGTCTGGTAATTTATTTGTAGTTGGCAGGTTTGGTTGTGTACTAGCCCCAAACCAAGAACTCCTTAGGCAGTTTTCCTCCTACAGAATTTAGACAGAAGGATGCACCTAACTGGATGCAGCATTACTTTTGTCCCAACACAACACATTTTCCTGTTTGCTTCTTCTCAACCAATAATGTCTCTGGTTAAACTAGCTCTTCTGACTCTATTTTTTTTTTTATGGTTTATACTGAGTGATATTTGAATTTAAAGATTTGATGTACTTAAAGTGCTTGAGCACAAATGTAGTTAAGCTTAATAATTTAGTAAGACATGAAGTGCTAGTGTCCAGCTGATGTTTATAGCTGCCATTGTCAATCCCGACTCTCAGTTTCCGAGTGGTACCACTCGAAGTGCCTGTGTCATAAGTGCCACCGTTATACTTTACAACTTTAAGCTGCAGAATTAAACAGAGGAATGATTCATATATATGGTTTTCTTTTCTGTGCTTCCCAACTGCATTCTATAAGTGTATTGATAAACTATGCAAAATGTGTCTTTCCTTTATAACGTAGAATAAAAAGACTGTTGAAATATTGTACTCCATCCCAAATGTTTTTGCTCTGATGTCCTTTGTTTTCTCAGTCTGTTGGTTCTTTTCCTCTACCACCTGGTCATAGGAAAGCACAAGAGAGCCAGAAGGAGATGAAACTGCTGCTAGATATGTATCGCTCCGCCCCCAAAGAGCAGAGAGACAAAGTGCAGCTAATGGCAGCTGAGAAGAAGTCAAAGGCAGAGGTAATCAAGCCTTCTGTTACCTGTCATCCCGGTGAAAATCTTCATTTGTGAGGTGTCCTTTGTATTTTTCATGCATAATGTTCAATTTGAAAAGTCTTTGAAAGAGGAGGGCCCCTGACTCTGAAATCAGTCTTTTAAAATTCCTTTCTAGGTAGTAAAATATCTCAAGAATGTGGAGTAGGTTTTTAAAATTTTTCATTCCTTAATTGGTCCTGAGAAATTATTACCACTTTATTATATTTATTTTTACTATAGTAATTCTCTTTTTCTGGTTGCATTTGAAAGGAATATTTTTTTTAAATTAATTTTTATTATTTTTGTATAAGGATGTTTTTCTTGCCTGTATATCTGTGCATCACATGTGTGCCTGGTATCCATGAGAAGTACCTGGTACCTTTGGAGCCCAAGAGAGGACCCTTAGAACTGGAGTTAGAGATGGTTGTAAGCTACTTTGTAGGTGTAGAAATTGAACTCAAGTCTTCAAGAAGAGCAACCAGTATTTTTGACCACTTAGCCATCCCATCATCCCTGAAATGAATGGCATTTTGTTTTGTTTGGCTTTGTCTATGTAGCTCTGGCTGTTCTAGAATTCACTATGTAGACCAAGCCGCCCCAAACTCTTGGATTCACCTACCTCTGCCTCCTAAGTGCTGGGATTAAAGGTGTGCAGCACCATGCATGTCCTGAAAGAAATGTTTTTATCCTTGAAAATTTGAGGCCTAAGAAGACAGTTTGAACACTTCCAAAGAAGACTGTGTAATAGGCACAACCTCTGCCTATAGGTGCATGAAATGCTGGACTGATAAGCGGTGTGCTGAACTGTGTCCTTTTCAGTTTATCATTTATTCTGTTTCACAGTTCTTTGATGTTTGGCTATACGGGCCTCCATGTGTTTATAATGTTGGTTGATTTTTGGGAGTGTTTGATGACTTAGGTTTTTACATGATCCTTTTCCTTCTATAGTTGGAGGATCTTAGACAAAGACTCAAGGATCTGGAAGATAAGGAGAAGAAAGAGAACAAGAAAATGGCTGATGAGGATGCCCTGAGGAAGATCCGGGCAGTGGAGGAGCAGATTGAATACCTGCAGAAGAAGCTGGCCATGGCCAA
>NW_022196900.1:10612552-10624298 GCF_008632895.1 Mastomys coucha
CCCTGAGGAAGATCCGGGCAGTGGAGGAGCAGATTGAATACCTGCAGAAGAAGCTGGCCATGGCCAAGCAGGTAGGCACTCCTCCTCTATTAACACTTTCAGACCTGCAAGTCACTGTCAGTGCAGGTTGACTTTAGTCCTACTGCTTTTCATTGTCATAACCTTTATCCTTTGTTATTACATTGAAGTCCTTGTCTGCCATCCTCTCTTACTTTATTCTGTCTGTGTATTTGGGCAGCAGAGTTTACTTTGAGTGGAAGAGCTGTTGTTTCAGTGTTTAGTGAGTCCCTGCTGACTGGGACTGATGCATATACTGATTAGAAAATGAAATTTTTATACTCTGATTATAGACATATGAAACCAATGCAGGCTATTAGAAGCAAGGCCTAGTTTCCTCTGCTCCTCCTTTGGCATTAGTAGATTTGCTAATTGATCCTCATGTTAGGAGGAAGAAGCTCTCCTGTCTGAGATGGACGTCACAGGACAGGCCTTTGAGGACATGCAGGAGCAGAACATCCGTTTGATGCAGCAGTTGCGGGAGAAGGATGATGCAAACTTCAAGCTCATGTCAGAACGAATCAAGTCTAATCAGATCCATAAGTTGCTTAAAGAGGAGAAGGAAGAGTTAGCTGACCAGGTTTTGACACTGAAGACTCAGGTAATTGGAGGAGTAGAGTTCTCCTTTCTGTTGAAGTGGGGAGCTTTCTGCATGAAGGCATGCACAATACTTAATCATTGTGGCTTCTTTTCTTTGTGTGATAGAAATGCTGCAAACTAAGTATATGCTAGAGTCTGGGTAAATACATTTCACATGCCTACACGCTTACCTCAAAGACATGGGTTTTCTTTGACCTGGTTACCTCTGCATATTAGGATGAGAGTTTGTGAGTGAGAGGCTAGAGCAGATGTGTGATTTTACTTTTTACCTCTTAATATTGTTTGATTCTATTTTGTGGATTAATTTTAAGAAGTCTACTTTAGAACCTCTAGCAGTTCTGAAAAAAAAAATGAAGTTAAGCTTGGTTTGAGGCAAGTGTTTAATTTCTGGTTTTGGAGAGGCATTGTTTTGAGGATTAATATAGCTGCAGAAGATGAATATCTAAGAATAAGTTTCTATTCTTGGCAGTTTGGAAACAGGTCTTTTTGGTAGGTTCCTTAACTTTGAATAGCCATGAATTATTTTATGTGAAAAATTGAAGCCTTCAGTAATCATAATCTTAGATATTTTTTAAAATGTTCATGAAAAAGTCAGCAATAGCTTGATGTTTCTGACATGTTGTAATTTTTTGAGGATGTATAGGTAAGTGGAACAAACTGATTTTATTTTCCTACTTCCTTACATTAAAATTTGACTTTTGTCCTACACAGGTCGATGCCCAGTTACAGGTAGTAAGAAAACTGGAAGAGAAGGAGCACCTGCTTCAGAGTAACATTGGCACAGGGGAGAAGGAGCTGGGCCTTAGGACCCAAGCCTTGGAGATGAATAAACGCAAGGTATGCTGCTCTCTGGAACAACATGCTTGGGCAGGCCCCAGAACCTGCCTGCTGTGTTTTAGTTCACCTAATACCTGGTCTTAGGTTATCATTCCCTCCCTAGAGGAAGGAATAGTAAGGTAATGTTTCTGCATTCTACATAGGCAATGGAGGCAGCCCAGCTTGCAGATGATCTCAAAGCACAGCTGGAACTGGCTCAGAAGAAGCTCCATGATTTTCAGGATGAAATTGTGGAGAACAGTGTCACCAAAGAAAAAGACTTGTTCAACTTCAAACGAGCACAGGCAAGAGCAGCTGTCTTTGGTTATATTTACCTTCTCAGTGCTTTGTGAGGGCTGTGGTGAGTGTGGTACACCATGAACTGCTATACTGAAGGACCTTGTGGGAAGGGACTGGCATTGTCTGCTGCATGTCATGTTCCCTAGTTATGAAACAAATACTGGCAAAATGTGTAACCTGGTAAACTGGTAAGTAGTAATAAAACGAGGGGAAGGTTAAAAATCTCATGTGCTTTCATTTTTCTCATGCCACCTATTTTTCATGATAGCTTCTGTTCTTTTTCATAGGACAGTAAATTATTTAATCCAAGTCTACCCTCACTATAAAAGCAGCCTGCTCTCTGAGTTTCTAAGTTGTTATTTTCATTGGATTGAAAGTGCTCTCATTGATGCAGTTCTAATTTGGGGATAAGATTAGGGTTGCCCCTTCTGAAACAAAAGTGTTTTGTAATCAGGTATTTGTAAGTGCTTACATTCCTAATAAGAGAATTGGACATGAAAGGACAGAAAGTTCTTTGTTTTACATTATAAAAGGTAAAGTTGGAGAAATTCTTTCTGTCGGAAATGACAGGTTTGGGAAATGTGTGTAGCTATGTCTATTCTCTTGCTACAGGAAGACATCTCTAGGCTCCGAAGAAAGCTGGAGACCACCAAGAAGCCAGACAATGTGCCCAAGTGTGATGAGATTCTGATGGAGGAGATAAAGGACTACAAGGTAAAAAAAACCCGACTCAATGGTGTCTTTGTGTTTGTCAGGGCCAGAAGTAGTCCAGTAATGCATTGAGGCAGTAGACACTGACCTTTACCACAAGGCAGAAGTGGTCTACTTGAAGAACTGAGTGTAGACACTGACCTTCACCTGAAGTCAAGCAGAGAGTAGGTTATTTTTTGAGGGGAAAATGGTACTCATTCTAAAGCACTGCAGTTGTCTTGTTTATTTGCTTATATATCATAACTGTTTGGATCATGAGCTTTATTTATAGTTCCTCAGACTCTGATTTTCTTTTCTATTTCTAGGCACGGCTGACCTGCCCTTGCTGTAACATGCGTAAAAAGGATGCAGTACTTACCAAGTGTTTTCACGTATTCTGCTTTGAGTGTGTGAAGACACGCTATGACACCCGCCAGCGCAAGTGTCCCAAGTGTAATGCTGCTTTTGGCGCCAATGATTTCCATCGCATCTACATTGGCTGATGGCAGTCAAGAAAGAGGACTGGCTAGGCAAGCACTTACTCATTAATTACCAGGCCTCTGCCTCTTCTCTCCTAGACAGCTGGCCATCTCCCTTGCTCCCCAGACTTTGTCCAGGTTCTCTTCGCCAGTAGTTAGAGAACATTAGTGAAAAAGACTGCAAGTCTTGGGGTTTAGAATGAACTAGAAACTACTAGTGTTTGTTTTCCCTACCAGCTTTTTTTTTGTGTCCTTTCAGATTTTTCAGCATTTTCTTCTTGGGCCTAGCCTATATAAACTCGGATTTGCCCATTCCTCCTGAAGAAGTTGGGTTGATAGTTTGGAAGGGAATGTGGGTAGAGTAAACATATACTATTATGGAGGAGTGAACTTTTAGATAAGCTATCTATGAGCCCAAAATTCTTGATTTGGGTAATAAACCTTTCTAAACTTAGGTTATAAAATGGTATAATTGTCT
This sequence comes from Mastomys coucha, assembly GCF_008632895.1. Taxonomy (NCBI): domain Eukaryota; kingdom Metazoa; phylum Chordata; class Mammalia; order Rodentia; family Muridae; genus Mastomys; species Mastomys coucha. The sequence goes on from NW_022196900.1 coordinate 10,615,973, forward strand.
TAGTCTCTCCTGGAAGGTTTGAAGCCTTAAATGAAATTATATCCAGGATAATTCTATTTCCCACTTCTAGGAAACTGACTTTTTGGGTCAGTTGGACTTCTTACTAAAGTTATTTATGTTTTATATTTATAGTTTTTTTTTTTTAATTTCTTAAGGCCAGAATAATTTCAAACATGATAGTTCCTATGGTGTTTTTTTTCCTTTTCTGAAATCAGAATTAGTACTTAAGAAGTAGCAGGAATGGATTGTGAAGAGATCCAGGTAGACTGGGAATGAGATCCAGGGAGGTGTGGTGAATTAGGAATTACTGTTACCCTCCTTTCTCTGGGGATTCTTTGTTCTCTGTTTTCCAGAAGATTCTCAGTAATGTTTTTGTAGGATTTTAATATTCTGTATACTTTAATTAAAGCAGGATTCAGGTTGCTCTTGTGTTTGTGGTTTTCTTTGTTATGATTATTCCAAAACTGAATGTTTAAGATAGGGTCTTTTGCTATTTAATGCAGGCTGGCTTTGAATCACCAACAGTTCCCCTTTCTCTGCCTTACTGGAGCTAAGACTGGGGATGTGTGCAACCATGCCCAATTAATTCTTTAAACAGAATTAAAATTAAGAGGCTGCCTTCATTGGCAGTATTTAGTTTTTTTAAATATGAATTAAAGAAGTTTTCTCCCTTCCCAGTTGTTTTGAGTCCATTCTGAGGAGAGACTACTTAGTTCTCCTCTATAGCTTACTATGGAGGTAAGAGATTGTCCCCTGGTGGCTTTGGGTGAGAACTTTGAGTTTTCTAGGAACTAGCGCAGGAGAAGTTTTCTCTGCCTTGTAAAAGGTTTGTATCAAGTGAATCAATCCCTCCTGATAATGGTCAAGGGCATGTTTCCTGTCTGTCTTCAGCAGGCTTTGTGATGAATCCTACCATTCCGTGATAGGGGCTTAAGAATAAAATCTAGTTGTTTGGGCTCACTTGGTTATCAAGAGAGGCCATTGATCTGTTGATCCTGCTGCCAAGAATATACACATATGTGTTGATACACACACAGCTGTGCTGACGTTAGTCCCTATTCCTAGACATGACCATTACATTCACGACCAGGACATACTCCCCTTGCTACTTGCACTCAGAAGGTAAGCTGGAGCATAACAAGGGACTAACTAGACTGCTTGGGCAGCAGGTAGTTTATGACGTTAGCAGTTCATCTCAATTGGCCTAAAAAGACCAGCTGCCTAGCACCAGATAGCATTGGCCTGTGGCGTGATGTAGAGGGGAGCATTCATTCTGTGGAAACCTGGGGTAAGAGGACGTTAGAAATTGAGGTCCAGGTAACAGGGTGAGTTCTCAAATTCATTTTCAGGAAATGTTCAAAAATGGTGATTGATTTATTTTTCCTTCCCTCCTCCCTCCTCCCTCCCTCCCTTCCTTCCTTCCTTCGCACTGGATTTTCTTTGCCTACATGGGGAGTTGTGAATGGATTTCAGGAATGTACCTGGAGTTTCATGTCACATTTTACTTTGGTTTTAAATACATGACTTAACAGCTCTTTAGTTCCTGAGAGGAATTTCAAAACTTGACATTCTCCTAAAGTTAGAAATAACAGCTCTACATCCATAGGAAAATTACAAGGTAATATCTTTATGGAAAAGTTTCTCAATTTAAAGTAGAAAGTGTTATATATTGTAGAGAAGTTCTTTATCTCCTTTGCTCTTCTCTCCCACTCTCCTCCCTTCTCCCCCTTTCCTTCTCCCTGCTTTCTCTTAGAAATGCTTAAGTAATATTAATCAAAATCTGGGATGCTCAGTCTGAGGTGTATGTCTTATATAAGGTTTATCTCTGTTTACTCTCAGGGATCCCTTTCAAAGGTATTGAGCTATGTCTGATGCTAGCTATTACATTCTTCATGGATATCGCTTGGGTTCTTTGTTTTTTCTTACTCTCTGTTCAGATTGCCAGCTATCCTTTTCCTCCAAGGACAGGGGAGTGCTCTACTTACAGAATAATGTGCACACCATTGAAACGATCCATGATTTGATAGTGTGAAGACAATAAAGTGACTGTCTTCTGACTTACTGGGATAGTGGTGTTTATTCTTGTAAGAAGAGATTCAGTCTCTGTGCCTGTTACATTTTGCTGGTTAGAATGCCTTTACATTTTGTTCTTCAAGATTTTTTTTTTTTTTGTGGGGGTGTTTTTGTTTGCTTGCTTTTGTCTGAGGACAACCAATTGATTGATAAACTCAAGTCTCAGTGCATCTAAAGGAATACTTTGACTTGTGTAGTATTTGAAAGAGAATGACTCTCGTAGGCTAGGATATTTGAGTTCCCAGCTGGTGGAACTGGAACTGTTTTGGAAGGATTCAGAGGTGTGGCCTTATTGGAGGAGGAGGAGGTGAGCTTTGAGGTTTTAAAGTCCCGTGATGTTTCCAGTAAGCTTTCTACCATGATTGCGCATTGAGAAGTGAGCTCTCAGCTACTGTACCAGTGCTATTCTTGCCTGCTGTCATGCTCCTCGATGTGATAGTAATAGTCTAACCCTCTCGAACTGAGTCCCAGATTAAATGCTTTTTTTCATAAGTTGTCCTGATTATATTGTTTTATCACAGCAATAGAAAAGTAACTAAGGCAACTAGGTACTGTCATTATGTTTTAAGGATTTCTGCTGAACTTTGGTCTGTTCCTGACGTTAGCTGTTAAGATCTTACAGCCTGTCTCACAATTCCTAAGATTTGGATTTGGAAGGGGCAGTGCCTTAACATTGTAATTCCTAACACGTAGCAGAGGCATGGAGTACGCAGTAAAGATGTCTGTATAGTTGGGCTTCCTTTCTTCTGCCAGCTCTTCAGAAGTCTGTCTTACTATACCTCTGTGTGAATCAGCCCTTTTTTTCCTCTTTCAAAATGCTTTTCTTTATAGAGTAACTCTTTACATTTCAAATATTTATGACTGAAAGTTTATTTTATGGTAGTAACTAAAAGAATTGTTGGGAAGTTTGAAGTTAACATTTCTATAGAGACAGCCTGCAACAATTGGAGCTTCTCTTAATATAGATTAGCCTTTCTTTGAAAAACAATGTAGACAATATTAGAGCCATAGAATTGATAGATATAATAATGATGTGCCTAGGGGATTTCAAGTTACTGACATCAGTGAAATGAAATGGTTTAAAAGGTCAGCTGTGAGAACTGAAAAGGAGTCCAGACTGTCCTTTAGAGATGAGGTAGCAGGCTGTGGGCCACTCAAGTGAGCCAGCTACTCAATTGGCATGTGACTCTCAGACTTTGACTTCTCTTTTATTGTCATTGAAGAGAGAGAGAGGGTGGGGGGAATATGAGAATGAAAACTTACAAACTTATGATCCTTTCATGTATGGGCCCTATCAACTTAGGGATATATGTAGTGGATCAGGGTGATCTTGGTTGGTTCTGCTTTTCTCTTCTTACGCCACAAAGCTTGTACTTAACATTTGTCATGTTGAAGTATTTGAAGTCCTCCAGGTCCCTAATTGCTGTGGTTTCCCCATCCTGGACCTGTGCACGTTTTTCTTAAGATGCTTGTCACCTTTCAACTATGTCTCCATACTACTAGCATATTTGTACCTGTACACACATGAAGAGCAGGATGTCATCTTTGCTGCTGTAGCACTTAATGCACATTAAGAAAACCTTTTTATGGGTAAATATGTATATAAAGAGCACATGTATGTGTGTATGTATGTGTAGGTTAGAGGACTCGGGTGTCAGTTCTTGCTTTCCAACTTGTTTGAGACAGGCTTTTTTTTTTCCCTGTGTTTCAAGGCTAGATGACCTATTAGCTTCCAGAGATTTTCTGCCTCTCATATTGCCGTAGGAACACTGGGTTTATACATACATGCTATTACACCTGGATTTTACATGGATTCTGGAGATATGAACTCAGGTTCTCATGCATGCACTGCTGTCACTTCACTCACTCAGTCATCTCCCTGGCCTCTATGTGCATTCCTTTATCAGAGTACACACCACATTGTATTGCTAAATTGTATATCTCACACACAAGTACATTGAGCCTTATGGGTTCCTGAGATCAGATTCTCCTATTATCTTGCTATCTCTCCAGCAACTTGTCTCAATACCTGGACCTCTGAAATGAATGATGCAAAATGTCTTGGGGAAGTTGGCAGTTTTACTAGGTTATAGCAAGCTCATATTTTTATGAGATTTGACTTGGTTATATTTCAAAAGAATGTGTAGAGAATATGTCAGGCTAGAAGACTCATGAAGGCAAGTTTGCAAGCTGCTGAAATTGCTCAGGTTGTCAGAAACTGCTTGCATATTGTAGGGCTGCTGAGTGACTTGAAGCTGTTTGCACCAGTGCGTGGCAGGGCTTGGAAAGCAGAACAAATGCAGCATCAGTTATCCCTGTGATGCTTGCTGTGATGCTTGGGTGCTGGAGTGTGAGTCTCGAGTCTGAGTGAGCAGTACAAGTGCAGTGATTTCAGCTTCCCTCTGATCTGTAGAGCTGGTTGGTCAAGTTGAGGCTTGGGTCAGAGTAAGACAGATTAGAAATACTGGAGGAGGAGCAAGAGGCAGTCATTGAGCAAAATATTGACAGTTACTGTTGTATGGTTGTGCTCTGTGCACACCCATACTACTGTGGTGTAGTAGTAGATAACAGTAGTAGAATACTATTGTTGTTAGCTGTGTAACCTTTGGTAGGTCACAAAATCTCTGCTATGTTTCTTCCACCTGTAATCTCTCTGACTTGTTCGTTCTACTTGTAAACTATTTGTGTTTGACTATTGTAGACTACATCTGAAATATTTAGTATCACATGGTTGTAATATAATCACATGATTAAATGAGACTTCATTATATTATAGTAAATGTCCATAAGTGTTGGCTATTACAGTACGTTTATAAAACCTGGAAAGATCAAATTGAGAGAAGGTCCCCCAGGCTAAGACCATACCTGTCCTTTCCACTGTTGTGGTTTAGCTGTTGATATGTAAATGGAAAGTAGGATGGTCTTGAATTGCTAAAGGAGTATAATTCAGGCAGAGTTTTTGGAGATCCAATGAAGAGGGCTTTTTTTTTCCCCTACAGTGTCTTTCTCATATAAAGATGTTCCTGCTTCCTGATGCCCAGACTCTGCCTTCTCTCAGCATATCTTATGCTGCTGTTGATTAGACAAAGAAACATGCATGGGTCCCTGTGAGAAAGGGGCTGGGGTCCAGGAAGTATTCTAATCCCCAATGAATGCCAGCAGCAAACGGAGAGTGAAGTTTCTGTCTGAACATTTATTCCACAGTTATAGAAAGCGAAGATGGAAAAGACCTGAGGACATCTAGTCCATCCCCGTAGTTGTACAAGAAAAGTGGCTGGAGCAAAACAGCCTGTTCACATCATGCTCACAAGACAGCAGTGCAGTTCTTGGAGCGGAGCAGTTGCACACACACTGAAATGAAGACGCAGGGCAAATACTCTTCACAGACCTTAAGGAAATACTTAGAAGCACTTCGTTTTCATAAAATGACTGGCAGCTAAACGAAAGAGAGTGAGGAATCCCTAGATCGGGTGTGTTTGGTGGCAGGAGTGGGGAGTAGGACCGGGGAGAAATATATAACAAAACAGTGCAGGTGGTGAAGTGATTTTAATGTCTAGAAAGAACGATTTCTGCTGAAGACTCAGTGGATTTTCTGGCTTGCTTTTTCAAAAGATTCCAAAGTAGTGTCTTCTCGATCCACACAAAGCGGTGGTCAACTTTGCCCTAAGGCTGTAACGGACCTAACACTGAGGAGTTACCTCAGTGATACAGTTATGTTCTGAGTGGCTCCACATACATCTCAGGGGGCTGGACGGGAAGCAGCCATTCCTATATAGGGTTTGTGCAAATCGTGTGAATAATAGAAAATCCAGGCATACCCCAACTTCTCAGGTCTGTATGGCTGCCTCTGGCTATCCGGCCTGTTCTAACTTGCTTTTATCTGTTGGAGGAACACTCTGGCAAATACTCTGTGGAACCCTTACTTTTTTATCCAAACAAACCAGCTTACCCAGCTCACACTTTACGTGCTTCCTGTGCCAGGCCCCCTTGGAGAATGGGCTTGGAGTGTTTGCCACATTCCATGTTTCCCAGTACTGGAGCATGGTTGGCAATGGAGGTTTTCCTGATCCAATGAAATAGGAGCTCAGGAGGGAAAGCAGGATCCCTTAGCTCATTCTAACAACCCATCCCCTGGAGCTTTCCACTGTGAGCCTGAGGATAGGTGAGGGAGCTGAGGTGGAACAGAACCAAGGTTTGGAAGGACTCTCCCTTTCGTGAAATCTTTGTACAAAACACAGCACACTGTTTCACAAATTGCAAAACACTGTTCAGTTACTACCATTAAGGGTTTTTTTTTTTTGTTTTTGATTTTGTTTTTTTGCTTTTTTTGTTTTGTTTTGTTTTTTTCTGCTATTTATCATGAAACTGCTTCACAAGCAATTATGTTTTTTCTTTACCCAGGACATGAAAGCATTTTAAGCAGTGTTGATAGCAGTAAGCCTGCTTTCTTCCTGCTGCTACTTGCTGCATTCTGACCAGTTTGGCCAAGTAGTTTCTCTTAAAGAGCGTGCACTCTGTGGGTAGGCAGGAGACTCTGCCATATGATCACCACTACTCAGAATGCCTCAGTAGAGAAGCTTAAGATAAACAAAAATACAAAAGTCCAAACTTACAAAACAGATACCTTAAGGGATAATTGGTTTGCATTACAAAAGGATTCTTTACAAAAGAATTCACCTCTGTGTTCCCTTAAATTGTTAGCCTCTCGGGTACAGTTGGATGTCCATGTACTACAGGAGCATGGCTGTCGTGTGAATTGAGGTACACTATCCATCAGCCTTGCCAGCTGAACAGGTAACCAGGGATGCCCTGGGAGCCGAGCTCCCAGGGCATGGTTACAGATGGGTGGGGATGGCTAAGGGATGGAACCTGCCAAAGGCAGCTGAGACCCACTGGGTTGAGAAGGATAACGGTGTGACGCTGCAAAGTACTTTGTCTTCTGTTTTCAGGGCTTCTCCCCCTCACTGAAATGTTTAATCTGTGAAGCTGAAGTCTGGTTTTAAAGTCCCCCTGCTTCTTTAACTCCTTGCTCAAGTGTTCTGATTACAACATAGAGCACTATCTTTATGTGGGAATCTGTGTGGCTCTTGGTGGAGTGCAGACAGTGTATCTCAGAGTGGGAGGAGTTGTGCCACTGATGCCCATTGTAATGATCTGAGCACTCCTTAGGACACCATTGTGCGTTCATTGTAGACATTACAATGACGGGAGAAGTGAGAACCTAGAAGACAAAGCAGCACTGACCAACAAGGTCTACTTCCAAATGGACCTTGGTGTAGGGTGGGGATGTGGAAACCAGTCAGTAGTTGGGTGCTGAAGTAAGAGGAGAAAAGGCAACAGGCTTTCCTACCTTCTCACATGCCTAGAGGTAGCCAAACTTCCAGAGCAGTGCTTCTCTGAGAGTAACTTTAGGACTGGGGTGTGGCCTAGCACTAGGATTCTGAGCCCACCTCTAGGCCCTCCCACCATTACTTCTGGTTAAGAGTCTTAAGCAATCCACACTATAATGATGGCCTTCAATGATTATCTAGCCAACAGTTGGGAACATACAGGAAGCCTAGAAAGCTCATGTTTCTTCGTGCCAAGCGATTGTATGACTAGAAAGTGATGCCAAAACAGAGGGGAAGCTAGGCTAATTACATCAATCTCTGAGGGCATTAAATGGAACCCGGAGGATAATCAGACTAGAATTTACCATAACTCATCAGAGATGAGTAAGTATAAGGATGGGATATGGTGAAGCAGGGCAGACTTCAGTATTTGACATTTGTGATGTTCTGTGGTTGCTTCTGGGATTCCTCAGACAAAAAGAGGTGGCCATTGATTTGAAAACAGCCTCACCTATGGTGTGCAGAACATTTCCCTTAATACAGTGTCAGCTCACAGACCCTGTTACAGGCATTAACTAGGCGGACAGCAAAGGCTCCCGCTAAGGAGGAGGCCTTGCTTTGCTTCTCTTTCCTTTATAGAAGGCACACACTGTGGTGGAGGTGCTTAGTTCCATTAGAAGTAGAGTACAATACATTCATTAGCCAAATTGCCCTTCTGGCCCAGGGCTTTATTTTAAAAGCAACCTGTGCATTGTTGGTGCCCCATCTGCCTGTCCTCTGCTGCCACTCTGCATCCCTTTCCCATTCATACTGGTACATCAGCATGTTCCTACTGAAGGTTAGTCAGGCTCAGAGATCCAGAGCTGCTCAAACAGTGGTCCCAGCTGAGCCAGTCAACCTTTGCTTGTGCAAAATCTGAGCTC